>NW_020665065.1:20215895-20283297 GCF_002925995.2 Terrapene triunguis
TGGTTGCTGGTGAGTATTTGCTTTAGGTTGGGGGGTTGTCTGTAAGCGAGGACAGGTCTGTCTCCCAAGATCTGTGAGAGGGAGGGATCATCTTTCAGGATCGGTTGTAGATCTCTGATGATGCGCTGAAGGTGACAGCTAGTGTGTTTGTCGTTTCTTAGCCTGTACACGCAGGGCCCGATCCTGTGCAGTGCTGAGTGACCTGGAGTTGGAAGGACACGGTGCCTCCCAGAAGGCTCTTGGCAGGAGCCTGCGACTGGGCTGGGAGTGCTGGAGAACCGCAACAAAGACTGGCTCCAGCCCGGCGCTCGGACGCCGCGGGGATCAGGGCTGTAGAGAGAAGCACCCGCTACTTAGCTCTAAGCCTGGGGGTCTCTGTGGCTTTGCGGGTGCTGGTCCGCCGTGTAAGTGAAGCATGGTGTAAACGCTCTGGTGCAGGGCCATTGGCCAGTCCACTCCCAGATGCCTCCTGTTACCAGACTCCCCTGGCTGAAACCACTTGGCCAAAGCCCCATCATTCACCATAAGTTCCCTGCATTCCCGGGCTGGCCTCCCTTCCGGCCTGGGTCAGATGCCAGACAGGCTGGCCAGAGAAGAGCTGTCAGCCTGCTTTGTGTGGGGTGATGGATCGCCGGGGGGCGGGGGAAGGGAGCTGAGCAGGGTGGGCGGGCCCCGGGCTGTGATGGATGGGGGAGCCCTGGGCATCGTGGCCCCAAGCAGATTGAAAACCTCTGCAAGAGATTAACGCCCCATGATCTCTCTGACCTGCCCTTAGCAAAGCTCCAGGCAGGGCTGCTCGTGGGGTCCTTGTTTTCCACTTGGCCCAGGGGGCTGCCCCGGATCTGGCCCAGGGGTTCTCTCAGAGCAAAATGCAGCCTTGGCTGGAGGGGCCCAGCCGCAGGCCAAGGCACTGACGTGGGGCAGGCCTGGGGCTGTGCGGGGCCCGTGTTTGCTGAGGGACTCAATCCTCCGCCCCCTCTTGCCAGGTGATCCAGCAGGCCCTGCACCGGCAGCCCAGCACCGCGGCGCAGTACCTGCAGCAGATGTACGCGGCACAGCAGCAGCACCTCATGCTGCAGACGGCCGCCCTGCAGCAGCAGCACCTCAGCAGCGCCCAGCTCCAGAGCCTGGCGGCCGTGCAACAGGTACGGGGGGATCGCGGGTTACAACCGCTGTGGGGCGCAGCTGCAGAGGGTGAGTGCTTATCTCCTCTGCATGCCCGAGTCACCCTTCCTGCTGGCTTCAGACTGGCACTGGGCTCGGGGCCCAGAATCAGGCCCCCACTGTACTGTGGTGACGGGCACGGGGCAGGGACTTAGATCTCTCTTTTATGTGCTGAATCTGTCCGTTCCCCACTCAGCCGTCAGCCGTCCCCAGGCACCCATCACCATGGTATCTAGGTACCACCCATGGGTTCCAAAGGGCCGTCCCACAGGTGGGCACCGTGACACTCTGGCAGGCGAGGAGGAGCCCATGGGTGATGAGGGTGGACCGCGCAGGCACCCCCAGGCTCTGTGCCCTTCAGGGTGGGTCACTGGGCTGTTGCCCCCGGGGCGAGAGGCAGCTGGAGGGGAGGAGTTGGGACTGCTCCAATGCTGGCAATAGGCAGAGGTCTGCGCTACCTACCCCGAGTTGGGGACCCAGATGAGCGTTTTAAACACTGGCTCTGTTTGTGCCCCAGTGCAGCCGGGTGAACAGGAGCAGCCGAGCCCCTGCAGCCACCTGGGTGTGACGCCAGCCGTCGGAATGGAGGACAAGTGCCCGGCTCTGGGCACGAGTCCTGCCCAGCGGGGTGTGAGCCTGTGTTTGGCTGCGCAGCTGATGCCAGCGGGCACCACGCAGACGGGGTCGTGGCCCGAATGAACTCTGCTGAATGTCAGGGTTTCGTTCTAATTTCATTTGGGAATTAGTTGTGGCTGGGTTTTAATGGGGCTGGGGTTTTCAGGGAAGAGCTCTGTGAATCCCTGGCCCCGTGTTGAAGGGTCGGGAGGGACCAGGGGGCTGTTGGTGCAGGACTCCCCGCCTGGGCTGGGCTCCGGGGTGTGGGTGACCTGCCTTTTCTCGCTCTTCCAGGCGAGTCTGGCTGCTAACAGGCAGGGCGGCTCCTCCGGCAGCAATGCTCCTGCACAGACACCATCCCAGCAGCCCACGGTAAGTCCCGCCCCAGGGCAGTGCCCCTCGGCCCACGGGCTGAGTAACCCCCGGTGGGACCCCGGACTGCTCCCGCTCTTCCTGGGGAGTGATGCCCATGTATTAACACACACATATCCCGCGCGCCGCTGGAGCTGGAGCTCCAGGACAGCTCCCTCCAGCAGCCCTGGAGCTCTGAGTCCAGCCACCAGAGGGCGCCCCCCAGGACCCAGCATGCAGTGCACTGTGCTGCAGGGCACTGGCAGGGCTGGCCTGGGAGTTCCCGGGGGCAGGGTGGCCTGTGCAGCTGTCCAATGAGAGGGTGAGGGGCACGGGGCCAAGCCCTCTGGCAGAAGGGCATTGGGGGAGGAGCTGCGGAGGACGAGAGTCTCAGCCCCTGTAGGAACTGAGCTTACTTCAGAGCCCCAGTGTCCACAGCACCCCATCTCCACCCCCTCCCTACTGGGCTGGCATCCGGACCCAGGGAGCCTGACTGCGGCTGCCCCCTCCCCTCCTGGCCAGAGGCTATGGGGCTCCCCTCCCCCACGACACGGCCTCCAGTCTCCTTGGCTCTTGGGAGGGCACTTGGTGGGAGGGGCTCTGAGCCCGCAGTGGGTCTGAATGGCAGCATGCCCCATCCCATGGCTCCTTCTCTCTCCCCAGATAAACCTGGCCACGTCCCCTGCTGCCGCCCAGCTGATCAACCGAGCTCAGAGCGTGAACTCTGCAGCCGCCTCAGGCATCACCCAGCAGGCTGTACTCCTGGGGAATGCCACCTCCCCCGCCCTGACGGCCAGCCAGGCCCAGATGTACCTCCGGGCCCAGATGGTAAGAGGCAGGCGCGGAATGTGCCACACGCAGGCACCACCTGCCCTCCCTCCCTCTCCCACTGCTTTTAAAGAGACACCAGTGAGGGTGGGGGCCTTAGTGTGAACTCCCCCTTGCTCTCCTCCCCCCCCCGTCCAAGGATCAAAGGTCCTGGGCCTGCCACTCCTGCCATGGCGCTGGAAGTGGCAGAGTCCCTGGGGCTGGAATAGCACCCCTGCCCCATACCCATGTGCAGCTCGGACTCCTACCAGCAGAGGGCAGTGGTGAGGCACATGCACATTCACACCGTTGATCAGTTCTGATTTTCTCCACCAGAGGGCAGCCGTGACCCTTAGAAGAGCCACCTGCTCTGGTCCTAGCCCCACATGCTGGCACATCAGAGCTCCATGGCCACCCTGGTGACAGGCTGGCACAGGGCTGAGGGCTGGGAGGTCGTATCGCTCACTCCCACCCCTCGCCAGCCCTGAGCCCTGCCTAGGCAGCCCGTGCGTCTCATGCCTCTGGGGTCCCCTTGCTCTGCCGCTGTCCCCTGTCAGGCCCCTGACACTCATGCTGGCACCTCTCCATGGTGCCGTGCTGCTGGAGAAGCAGGATGGCTGGTGAGGAGCCAGCCCTACAGCTGTCGAGGGAACTTGCTCCCGGCCGGAAGCACTGTGGGGCTGGACGCGTGCTGGGGAAAGCAGGGGAAACGGACAGCCCCATGGAGTTCCTCAGCACTTTAAGAACATAAGAACGGCCATACTGGATCAGACCAAAGGCCCATCTAGCCCAGTATCCTGTCTACCGACAGTGGCCAATGCCAGGTGCCCCAGAGGGAATGAACAGGACAGGGAATCATCCAGTGATCCATCCCGTCGCCCATTCCCAGCTTCTGTAAACAGAGGCTAGGGACACCATCCCTGCTCATCCTGGCTGATAGCCATTGATGGACCTATCCTCCATGAACTTACCTAGTTCTTTTCTGAACCTTCCCCCCCTCTCCTCCCCCCTCCCCCGCCATGGCAGTTAGTCAGGGTGGGAGTGGGTCTGGCTGTCTGTGCATCTACCCACGTCTGCGGGTCTGTCTGCCTGCCTGCCTGACCTGTGGAGATCGGGGAAAACTGAAGGAAAAGCCACCGGGGCTTCTTAGGTACAGAAAGGGGGGGACTTGGTGCTCATGGAAATGAATGAATGAGGCTGAAACTCTGGCTAGCACAAGGCATAGGACAGGCTTCTCCCCCAGCTGTGCCGATGCTCCTCAATCCCGACACGCAGCCCCCTGCTCTTCCAGTCAGCTGGCTTCACCCTATGCCGAAGCAGCCAGCGGCGCGGGTTTCCTGCCTGGGTACTCAACAGGCTCCATCGAGCTGGTGGTGCAGCCCCCTACTGTTCCCAGCCCCCTGCAGCTCTTGCTCCTCCAGCAGCTGCCCTGGGCCCAGGTGTCTCTTTAGCAGCAGTGCATGGGGAGCCCTGGTCCCCCCTGTGTTTGTGCCATAGTTTGGGTACGTGGCCTGGCCTTGCTTGTGCTCTCCCTGCTCCCCTGCGCAGTGTTTGTACCTGAGACTCTGTTTCCTCCCTTTTGGGCTCCAGCTGGAAGTGAGCGGGGGCCGAATGCAGAGGGGGAGGGGCCCCCAGCGTTGGCTCCAGAGCCCCTCCCGGGCCTCCCCGATACCCCAGCAGGAGCTGCTGTTGCCCCGGGGCACCCCCGCTCGGGTAGGCACAGGGGAACCGGGGTGCCTGCCGGTCTAGCGGGGTGGGGGTGGCGCCCGGGGCTGGGCGCTTTGCACAGACACCTGGGAGGGGAGCTCTGCTTTCTGGCCTCTGTGCTTTCTGCTGGGGTCTGTGGGGAGCCTGGGGCCGAGCCTGGATTGTGCCACAGTCCCCAGGCTGGAGCTGGGAGGGCACCTTCAGGGCTCGGGGGGCAGGGGTTGTCAGGGACCCCAGTCATCCCTTACTAGAATGTTTCTCCTCAATGCCTGGGCCACACAAGAGGATAACAGCCTATTGCTGTTGCTAGGTAGTGGAGCTACTCCTGTATCTTCCGTGCTAGAGGGTCATGGCACTGAATGCTCTGGGTCCATCCCCCCAGACAGCCCACAGGGAGGATGCTGGGAAGCAGGTGACAAGTTTTATCTCTAGTCTCTTGGGGAGCTTGGTTCAAATCCCAGCAGCAGTGTCCCAGGGAGCTCCATGCATTTCACACTCGGGGGAGGCAGGGCTCTCAGCTCCACCTGTTCAGCCTGGATGCAGGACCCCTTTGTGTCAGGGCTGCGCCCCCAGGGCTGCATGATTTGCAGAAATCAGTCATCTGGCAAGGGTGGCCCTGCAGCCATGCGGCGCTCACAGCTGCCCTGCTGCCCGCGCACAGGGGAGGGGCCGGGAGGGGGCACGAGCGAGTGCTGATTCCAAGGTGGGCGAGGGCGCAGTCTGGGGAGTGCTGCCTGTCAAAGCCCCAGGCCAAGTGGCACCATCCAGGCTGCAGTAGGGGGTGGATCAGGCTGCCTGCTGGCTCCCCGGCTCACAGTGGGTCTGTCGGGGGCACTTCTGATTAGTTATTGATGGCAGCCGCCGTTGTGATTGGCTGAGGATGTGGCTTGGTGCCTCCTCCCAGAGCCAGCCGGCCGTGAAGAAAAAATATTTCCTGGGGCCAGATCGCCCCTCTCCTCCCCCCGCCACCAATGTCCCCTGTGCACCCCTGCCCCCTCCCCCTGGCCAACACTATCCCCTGTGCACCCCCCCCATCCAGTGTCCCCTGTGCACCCACACACAGAGCTGGTCACACACCCCAGAGTCAGGGACGCGCATGCACACAGCTGATGTCGCACGCTCACAGTCAGGGTCACCCCCCAAGAGTTAGGCCACTAGAGCAGTGGTTTTCAAACTTTTTTTTCTGGTGACCAAGTTGAAAAAAATTGTTGATGCCCATGACTCAACGGAGCTGGGGAGGAGGGGTTTGGGGGGGAGGAGGGGTTCAGGGCTGGGGCAGAGGCTTGGAATGCTGGGGTGTGGGCTGCGGGGTGGGACAGGGAATGAGGGGTTCAGGGTGTGGGAGGGGGCTGTAGGCTGGGGCAGGGGGTTGGGGTGCAGGAGGGGGTCAGGGCTCTGGGCTGGGGGTGCAGGCTCTAGGGTGGGGCCGGGAATGAGGGGTTTGGGGTGCAGGAAGGGGATCTAGGTTTGAGGGGGGCTCAGGGCTGGGGCAGGGGATTGGGGCATGGGCTTACCTCGAGTGGCTCCTGGTCAGCGGCGCAGCACAGGGGCTAAGGCAGGCTGCCTGCCTGTCCTGGCACCGCGAACCGCGCTGCGCCCTGGAAGCGGCCAGCAGCAGGTCCAGCTCCTAGGCGGAGGCGCGCAAGTGGCTCTGTGCGGCTCTCGCCCGCAGGCACCACCCCCACCAGCTCCCATTGGCTGGTTTCCAGCCAATGGGAGTGCGGAGCCGGTGCTTGGGGCGGGGGCAGAGCGCAGAGCCCTGTGGTTCCCCGCCTAGCAGCCAGACCTGCTGCTGGCCGCTTCCTGGGTGCAGTGCGGTGTCAGCACAGGTAGGGACTAGTCTGCCTTACCCGGGCTGCACTGCCGACGGGACTTTTAACAGCCCGGCTGGTGGTGCTGACCAGAGCCGCCGCAGCCCAGCGCCTGACTTTCTGCGACCCAGTTTTGGGTTGCAACCCGCAGTTTGAAAACCACTGGCCTAGAGCAGGTGTGACAGACGGACCGGGGGGGGAATCCCACCTCGGGGGTCAGACCCGTTCAGCCCGAGAATGCTCTCTCACATTTCTCCAGCTCGTCCTGCCATAAGATCCCAATGACCTGACCTGAGCGTCGGGTTCCCACGTGTGGGGCTGCAGCCGCGTGGGGCCAGGATATTAGTGCTCTTACAGAGACTGCGCAGCAGCTCCGTGGAGTTCGACCGCTTCATCCGTCACCACCACCATTCGATCCAATGGCAGAAATTCCCTCCCCCACGCCGGTTCCCACACGCACAATCATCATCCAGTCACTGCCTCAATCAGGCGCTCACACCCCGCCCCGCTACACACACACACACCCGATTCTGTCATGGGTGTTGTTAGTAACAGTCAGGGACAGGTCACAGGCCATAAAAATTCACCGATGCCTGTGACCTGTCCCTGACTTTTACTAAAAATACCCGGGTGCGGGGTGAACAGTTCGATTGCTGCCGGGCACTTGCAGCTGCTCCAGCCCCGTCATTGCTCCTGCACAGGGGCTGACCCGCTCTGGCGGCTCCTGGGCCGACCCACCCCGGACGCTGCTCCTGCTCTGGCAGCACCGGGACTGACCACTGACAGCTACTCCAGCCCCAGGGTTGCTGACCCAACCCCAGCTGCTGCTGCAGTTCCACTGCAGCTCCAGCCCTACCCCAGAAGACGTCCCAGAAAGTCCCAGAATCAGTGACAGAACTGTTATCCTTTGTCATAGGGACCCACTCACATCCCCACCCCCAGTCCCCCCCCCCCCCCCCACACACACACTTCCGTCTCTGCAGTGCCCCACCTCCCCTGGCCTCGCCTTTGCCCAAGCTGCCTCTGTGCCCCCAAGGCCTGTCCCGTGGCCGACCCCAGCCCTGGGGGACTCGGGGCTGCTGGTTTTGCTTTCTCGGCCTGAGCCGGCAGCGGGTGACGTAAAAGGCAATACATTTCATGTAATTTCCAGGCCCAGCAAAGTAACCTTGTGCAAGTAGCTAGGAGCCTAGGCCGTGCTGTTCCTTTATCCCCCCAGCTCATCTTCACTCCTACGGCCACAGTCACCGCGGTGCAGCCCGAGGGCAGCGCAGCCCCCACCTCCCAGCCATCCACCACCACTGCTCAGGTGAGAGACCGCCCCCCTCGCCTGTCGCCCCTGCTGGGGGAGGGGAGAGGGTTAGGAGAGCCTAGCCCTTGGAGTGCCCAGAGTTGGCCCACGCACTCCCACTAGGGGGGCCGAGGTACCTTCCCCGTGACTGAGTTTGTGGTGGGGAGGTCAGTGCTGCGATGCAAGGCACTGGCCGGAGAGATGGGGCATGGGCAGGAGGGGCCATTGGTGGGAGGGGGCAGGTGCCACAGGGAAGGCCTTAGCGACTGGGTGGCTCAGAGGGGCTTTTCCACTCTAGCCCGCTCCAATCCAGCTGTGCCCAGGGGTGTCTGAGCTGGTGCTGCCAGAGACTTGTGGGGCCATTTCCCGGTGGCTAGGTGCCCACCCCGTCAGTCACTCTCTGCTTCCCCAGGGGCTGGGCAAAGGGGCCGATCCTGCCAGCCCAGCCCCATCCCTGGGATGCGCATCTTGGGGGCTGTGTCTGGGCCCCATGCTGAGGCCTTGGGCCCTCCTGCCCCTCTGCTCCAGGTCCAGAATTTGGCCATAAGAGCCCAGCAGACAGTAGCACAAGGAGTGGCTTCCTCCCAAGCCCAGCAGCTCCCCACCCTGGCCATGAAGCCAGCTCCAAGCAGCAGCCAGCCGGCCTCCAACACTTCTCAGGGCAAGGCCGTGGGGCCAGCTCCCTCTGCGGGCACCAAGGGCAGCCAGGCTGAGCAGGCAGCAGAGCACCTTAAAAAGGGAGACGGCGGCGTGCCCACCAGCATGGACAGCCGAGGGCACCCCATGAGCCGGACGGTGACACCGGTGACCACCCACCCACTCATCGCCCCAGGTAAGGCCCCCGGCGTCCTGGGTGAGCGGGGCTGGTGGGCGGGAGCCATGCTGTGCACAGGATGCCGAGTGGCAGAACCTCTGACAAATGTGGCTGTGCCGGGTGCCGGTGCCCCACAGTGGTGTGCAGTGCCGGTGCCCCACAGCAGTGCGTGGTGCCAGGTGCTGGTGCTCTATAGAGATGCTGCAATGCCACACGCAAGTACTTGGTGGCGGTGACACATGCTTGTACGCTGTGGTGAAGCCACCGTGTTGATTGATTACTGTCCTCCCACCATTAATGCCAGAGATGCGGCCGCACCATTGCCAACCAGAGAGCTGCCAAATCTTGGCTGAGCTCACTGCGGAGAACATGCTCCCTTGGCACTTGAGAGCGTGCTGTGTGGTTGGCGCCCTGCACTCTGTGACCCTGTCCCAGCATGCCCCCCACCCCCTGCTACCCTGGGAGATCCATAGTGACTGTTTCCCAGACAAACCCTGCATCCACACATGGGGCCAGCCCCACGTGGAACCAGAAGCTGTTTAGCACTGCATGGCGTGCAGGCCACGTGTTCATGGGGGGGGGGGGGGGGGTGTTTGGGGCAGGGGAGTGTGTGGTAGTGACTTGTGAAGGGAGAGGGGCAAGGGTACTGGGGGGACTTTCTGGGTAACCCCCACCCCAGAGAGCCCTTCAGAGGAGAGCAAGGGTTGGCCACGGGTCATTCTGGGAGGAATGGGGCCTAGAGCGGCATCTAGCCAGTCGAAGACACTGAGTGAGCCAGAGTGGCACCTGGGGGCAGGAGACAGGGAGTGGGCCAATGTGTGCCTGGAGCAGGCTGCAGACAGGAGCTGGCTGCAGGGGGAAGCCCCAGATGGAGCAGAGGCCGGGCTGGGAGAGGGAGAGCAGCTGAACAGGGGAGGCAGTTGGTGGGGCTGGGACAGGTCCAGGCAGTGAGTGCTATAACCAGCCAAGCTGAAGGAAGAGCAGCCTGGGCCAGCAGCAGCCTGGAGAAAAGAAGAGAACAAGATGCAGGAGGAACCTCACACAGAGACACTTGGGTGGGGCCAGGCCAGTCAGACTGCGGCCCTCGTGGTTAGAGAGACTCTAACACCCTGCCAGGGGAGGAACTCTAGTGACCTGGCCCAGAGCCAAGGCACAAAGAGGAAGTGCTGTGCAAGATTGGGAAAAGGGGGCTGAGAAACCCCCCGAGGTGAGTGATCCCCAGATGAGCCCCAAGGAGGTGCCAGCCCAGCGAGTGGCGCAAACCCTGTGACACGGCTCCAGACTGAGCATTGCCTGGGCACGTAGAATAGCGCCGCCGCGGTGCCCTGCCTGACGAGCTGGGATATGAGTGCCCTGGATGCGAAGGGGAGGATGAGAAGGAAGGAGGATGGCTGCTGAACCAGGACCCCTTGGAGGAGCTAAGGGAATTCTACGGCTTCCCCTGTGGGAGCACGGACAGAGCCTCCGCAAAGGGGTCGGCTAGTGTGTCAGGCACAAGGGAGGGCGGGTGGGCAGGGGCCTTCGTAGTCAGTGCTTCCTCTGGAGTCTGACAGCTCTTCCGCAACAAAAAGATGAGGAGCCGCCTGGGAGCTGACTAGGGTTACCATACGTCCGGATTTTCCCGGACATGTCCGGCTTTTTGGTCCTCAAATCCCCGTCCGGGGGGAATTGCCAAAAAGCCGAACATGTCCAGGAAACATGCTTTGCCGGCATCCCTGTCCCCTGCTTACCTCAGAGTGGCTCCGGCGGCGGCTGCTGCTCCCCCGACACCTCAGCTCTGTGTAGCTGAAGAGCGGAGCTGCCCGAGCGCTACCGGCTTCACGGTTTGCCGGGCAGCCCCCAGACCTCCAGACCCTGCGCCCCCGGCCGGGCGCTTCCCCAGCGCAGCCGGAGCCCGGGAGGGGAAGCACCCGGCTGGGGGCACAGGGTCTGGAGGGCTGGGGGCTGCCCGGCAAACCGTGAAGCCGGTAGCGCTCGGGCAGCTGTTTCGCATGGCTGTGAGGGAGGAGGAGGAGGGGCAATGCGGGGCGCTCAGGGGAGGGAGCGGAGTTGGGGCAGGGACTTTGGGGAAGGGGTTGGAATGGGGGCAGAGTTGGGGCAGGGGAGGGGGCGGAGTTGGGGCGGGGAAGGGGCGGGAGCGGGCCCCGTGGAGTGTCCTCTTTTTTAAATGTTTTAATATGGTAACCCTAGAGCTGACCCACTCACCCCCAAACCTGCAGTCGCTGTTTCTAGCCAAGCTGGTGTCTGCGTGTACCCCTGGGGGGTGCCTGGGGAGGGGATGGTGTGACCGGGGAATTTTCTGGGGAATTAAGATGCGTTAGGCCTGAATTTTGTGGGCTACTCAAAAGCTATTGCCCAGGCTGCCTGTGCCACCACTGACCCATGACTCCAGCTGCCACGGCTTCTCTTCCCCTGCCACCCGGTGCCCACTGGCCTCTCCCCTGCCAGCCATGGGCCCAGAAGTCATTACCCACTGGCCTCCCGTCCTTCAAGTGCTCTCCGTGGGGGCATTCTGGGCTGGGCCTTTCAGTGGTTCAGCCTCCAGGCAGGCCCCCCTGTCAGTTCCTGGGTCGAGGCTCCCCTCTTTGGGCCCACATGGCCTGTCTGAGCTCTGCCCAGCTCCCTGGGTATATTGGGCCCTTAACTAGACTCCCCAGGGACTCCAGCAGCTGCCTCATGGGAGGCACCTTTTCCTCATGCCCCCCCGTGGGCTGGATCCCCAGCCCCGCCTTGCCCAGAGCTGCCCAGTGCCAGCCTAGCGCCAGCTCTGCCTCATGCCAGCTCCTGCTCTGTTTGGGGCTCCCTCATTACCCCCCTCCCAGAGCAATCGGATGGGTGGGGAGGGGCCCAGCTGTCCTAAGGGGGAAGATGAGAGCACACATGCTACTGCTTGAAGTGGGCTGACGCCCGGCACTTGCCTTACGCCAGCGCTCAACCCCATTCACCCAGTACTCTGCCCATGCTAGCCCCCGTGCTCTCCCTAGGACTCCCCCTTCCCCTTCCCCCTCCTGCCTCCCCCCACACCTGCCATTATTGGTTTCTGGCTGCTATTCTTCCCACGTGGTTGTTGGTTGCTGTGGAAACAGCAGCTTTGCTGTGGGGTATAAATAAATAACAGCCTCAGCAGGAAGGGAGCTGGCAAAGTGGGCGGGGGGGCAGCAACCAGCCCTGTGTGAGCCCCTCTGACGCCCCCCCCCCATTGTGCTCTTATAGGCCTGGGGGAGCTGGGGCCCCTCCGGCTCTTCCCACTGGGGGGCATCCCCTCTCCAGAGCCCGGGGGGTTGTGTTTCTCTGGCCCCAGCCCCGATGGGGCTTTCACAGGCCTTGGCTAGTAGCCAGAGCAGAGACAATGGAATCCGGGCCCTGGTGACGAGTGGGATTTGGCCTCAGCATCTGCCGCGCCCGGAGATAAGATGCTCGCCTCCTGCTGCGGGGCAGCTGGGCTGCAGCTCCTCCAGACAATGACTGCAAACCTGAGCGAGTGGTCCCAGCAGATACCCTGCAGGGGCCTTGCATTTGGGGGTCTGACTCAAAGCAGACCTGTTAAAGGGGGCAACACAATCGGGGCTGAGAGTGCCAAAAGCAGCAGATGTGCTCAGGTGGGCAGAGGGGCTCCCTGAGCAACAGATGGCACTTGGCTGCCCGGAGCAATCCCTCGTTGCTTGGAGCTGCCGGCGAGGATCATGCTGTCTCCCAGACCCGTGGGCCTTGCTGCTTGCAGCCAGAGGCGCCTGGCTGGGGTGATCGTTAGGGGATACCATTACTGCGCTCGTTAATTCTGTGCACTAACAACCTTGAATCATGTTACAAAGATGGGGAAACTGAAAAATTGGGGCAGGTTCAGAGAAGAGCCGCTAGATTGACTAAAGGATTGGAAAATATGCCGTGTAGTTACAGACTCAAGAAGTGCAGTCTATTTCGCTTGTCCAGGAGAAGGCTAACGGGTGACTAGATCACAATCCATACTGCCTACCTGGGGAACCGAATTTGACAATAGGATTCTCTTCCATCTAGCAGACAAAGGTCTAACATGATCCAGTGGCTAGAAGTTGAAGCATGACAAATTCAGATTGAAAATAAGGCCAGATTTTAACAGGGAGGGTAATTAACCATTGGAACAACTTACCAAGGGTTGTGGTGGACTCTCCATCACTGGAAATCTGGAAATTGAGATTGTATGTTTTTCTAAAAGCTACACCCTAGTTCAAACGGACATGAAGTCAGGGCAGTCCTATGGCCGGTAGTATACAGGCAGGCAGAGTGATGATTGCAGTGGTCCCATCCATAGCTAAGAGGAGCATAGAATCCAGGACCCTTGATTACCTGGCTGCTGCACTCACCACACAGCCTAGGCCGTATGGCATCTTTCTGTACCTTTGGTTAGGAGCAAGAGCTGTGGCTAATAACACTCTGAGCCTGAATCCTGCAAAATAAATGGCTCAAAACTGTCTGGGTTCTGGGCTGGCGCACCTCTACTACGCTTATGTTAAGGGGCTACTATAAGGTGGGTGCATAACTGGCTGGATAACCGTACTCAGAGAGTTGTTATTAATGGTTCCCAATCCTGCTGGAAAGGCATAACGAGTGGGGTTCTGCAGGGGTCTGTTTTGGGACCGGCTCTGTTCAATATCTTCATTAACGACTTAGATATTGGCATAGAAAGTACGCTTATTAAGTTTGCAGATGATACCAAACTGGGAGGGATTGCAACTGCTTTGGAGGACAGGGTCATAATTCAAAATGATCTGGACAAATTGGAGAAATGGTCTGAGTTAAACAGGATGAAGTTTAACAAAGACAAATGCAAAGTGCTCCACTTAGGAAGGAAAAATCAGTTTCACACATACAGAATGGGAAGAGACTGTCTAGGAAGGAGTACGGCAGAAAGGGATCTAGGGGTTATAGTGGACCACAAGCTAAATATGAGTCAACAGTGTGATGCTGTTGCAAAAAAAGCAAACATGATTCTGGGATGTATTAACAGGTGTGTTGTGAGCAAGACACGAGAAGTCATTCTTCCGCTCTACTCTGCTCTGGTTAGGCCTCAGCTGGAGTATTGTGTCCAGTTTTGGGCACCGCATTTCAAGAAAGATGTGGAGAAATTGGAAAGGGTCCAGAGAAGAGCAACAAGAATGATTAAAGGTCTTGAGAACATGACCTATGAAGGAAGACTGAAAGAATTGGGTTTGTTTAGTTTGGAAAAGAGAAGACTGAGAGGGGACATGATAGCAGTTTTCAGGTATCTAAAAGGGTGTCATAAGGAGGAGGGAGAAAACTTGTTCACCTTAGCTTCTAAGGATAGAACAAGAAGCAATGGGCTTAAACTGCAGCAAGGGAGGTCTAGGTTGGACATTAGGAAAAAGTTCCTAACTGTCAGGGTGGTTAAACACTGGAATAAATTGCCTAGGGAGGTTGTGGAATCTCCATCTCTGGAGATATTTAAGAGTAGGTTAGATAAATGTCTATCAGGGATGGTCTAGACAGTATTTGGTCCTGCCATGAGGGCAGGGGACTGGACTCAATGACCTCTCGAGGTCCCTTCCAGTCCTAGAATCTATGAATCTATGAACCCCATGATATTATGGGGCAGCTTTAAACATGGTGAGACAACGCTGCAGGCTAAAATGGGTTTGGCATATATTTGATCTAAACGGGCGAAGTGCTGTGGAACTGCTAATTATATTCTAATGAAGAGTGTGTGTGTGTCACTGCCCTCTACTGGAACAGATCAGCATTGCTTGTGTGTCATACACCCTGTAAGGCTAACGGAGAGTTTTTTAGGGCTGGAGGTTCTGAGCTCCACCCCAGCTGTAGCCATGAAGTTGTGTGCACTGGCTGTGTGTAGCACAGGGCAAGTCGGAGGAGCTTGTGGATTGGCTACATCGCTGTTATTACCCAGCCAGGTGGGACCCACTCTAACAGTGTGTGAGCGCCCTGGCGCTGCCCAGCAGTGAGGGGTTTGGTGCAGTGTGGCCCCCCCCACAGTGGGGAGTGAAAGTGTCTTTAACAAAGTGTCAGGGCTGGGGGGGCTGGCCTGGCCTGGGGGTGGGGGGCTGTGTGCAGTGAGGCCCATGCCCTGGTCCATGGAGTGCTGAAGCTCCTGCCCTAGAGGCATGTGTTGTGGCTGGGGTGGGGGTGCTGCGTTCTGGAGCTACCCAGGGTCTCCCCAGCTCTCTCGCTCGCACTAGTAAATAGCAGCTGGTTTCGCTCCCTGGCACTGGCCCCACTTTGTCCCCATCTGTGCTTGGCCAACAAGACCTGGCCCCGCCTGCCCTGATCACTGACCTGGCAGCTTTGGAAACGCCACCATCCCCCCTCCTGCGCTGGGGTTGCCATGGCAACTCCTCTTTTTTGTAGGCATTTCACAAGCAGAAAGGCCAAATCTGCATTTAAAAAGCTGAGGGTCGGTGTGAGGGGAGCAGAGCGAAAGGGCCTAAGCCAGCCCAGTCCTAACCCCTGCCCTCCGGGCACCTGCACCTGCCTGCCCTGGGGCTGGGCCCTGGGGCGCTGGGAGCAGCAGGAGGCGACTGAGGCCTTCCTGGATGTCTAGCCTGGTGAAGGAAGAAGGGGTTGAGTTTGAGCTCCTGGCACTGCAGCTCCCCCGATCCAGGCCCAGAAAGGACTTTGGCCAGGTCCACACCAGCGATGTGCTGGTTAGCTCTGCCGGTAAACCCTCTTCACCGAGCCGCAGCTTAGCCGGCCAGGGAGCACATTGGCTGGTCCAGCTTAGACCAGTTCAGCCAATGAAATAACCCCCCAGACAGGGACCCTGCCCCCCGGTCCCTGCCCCCTGCGTGGAGCCCAGACAGGGACCCTGGTCCCTGCCCCCTGCGTGGAGCCCAGACAGGGACCCCGCCCCCCGGTCCCTGCCCCCTGTGTGGAGCCCAGGCAGGGCCCCTGCCCCCCAGTCCCTGCCCCCCGCGTGGAGCCCAGGCAGGGCCCCTGCCCCCAGTCCCTGCCCCCCGCATGGTGCCCAGACAGGGACCCCTCCCTGGGCCCACACTTCCAGCTGTTGTAGGTTGCCGGACTGGTTTGTCTAATTCACAAAGTGGAGAGACACCTTTAAAACCAGCTTGGCTAGTGCGAGCCCGTGATCTGTCACCGATGGCACAAAATGCAGCCAAACCCCCGGGGTCCCCTGGGGCCTGCATGACGGCTGGGAGGGGTGACTAGGAGACAATAGCCTTGCCCTACAATAGCGTGGGGGCATCCCTCTCCCTTAGCTGCTCGAGTCAGATCATGTGGCAGGGGGGTGGGTCTGGGTTCCCTGCCAGGCTCTAAGCCAATCTCACGTGCTCTGGGGCTTCCCCAGCGGGGGGGCGGGGGCAGCTGAGCGCACTGGGGAGGGCTGAACGACTTGGCTGCAGGTTCAACTCCCAGGCTGTTGTGTGAGAACTGGATGTAGGCCCCTGCCCTGCACCGCTGTTACACCAAATCCAAAATCTCCTGCCCCTTCTTCCCCCAACCCCATCCCCCAGCTCAGGCCTGAAGGGCTCCCCAGGGCTGCCGTGGCTGTGGTGTAGCCTGCGGTCAGGTCTTGACACCCCTTGCATCCCCCTGCCAGGCCGAGGCACAGAATGGCCCCCGCTAAGTGCTGGCGCCTGGAGCTCCAGCTCTGAGGGAACCATCTGCCGCAGTGGCACAGACTTAGTTCCTGGCTGCTGGATAATTGTGCAGTGGGCAGGCAGGCAGCTTGCAGCCAGAGGGGAAAGGCCAGAGCAGCAGAGTCTACCCTGAAACGAGGGCAAGCCCCTGCCTGGCTAGAGGCGGCTGCTTTAACCACTACGCTGCTGAGGATGTGTAAGCTCACCCTCAGCTCCTTCTCTGGGCCCTCCGCCCATGGGGAGGGGCTGAACTGGGGTTTGCAAAGCTCCGTCCCATGCTCAGACAGGGGGCCCATGGATTCCCAACGTACAACGTCCAGGGGCCAGTTCTGGCCACATCTCCAGCTCCAGCCCCTGGGCCCTCCTCGAAGAAGCTGTGGCCCTTCCCAGCTCCCCCAACCCACTCCAGCCCCCTGCCCCCCCCCCCCAAGCCCACAGACCCATTCCAAGAGGTCAGTTTGGGAGTGGGTCTCACTGCCAGGGAGACTGGGCTGGCTGAGAATCACCCCATGCCAGAGCTCTCCCAGCACCAGGCCCCTACCGGCCCCTCAGCCCCCTGTAAAACCAGTCTCCAGGTGTCACCCATCTGGCAAGCTGTCCCTTCCTGTGCGTAAAACCATAGAATCATAGAATCTCAGGGTTGTAAGGGACCTCAGGAGGTCATCTAGTCCAACCCCCTGCTCAAAGCAGGACCAATCCCCAACTAAATCATCCCAGCCAGGGCTTTGTCAAGCCTGACCTTAAAAACCAATAAGGAAGGAGATTCCACCACCTCCCTAGGTAACCCATTCCAGTACTTCACCACCCTCCTAGTGAGGTACAGACCACAGCATTGACCCACCCAAGGATAGAGCTGAGGTTAGTACCCCATTCCCAGGCCTGTGCTAAATACCCTGCTCTCCTGACAGCTGTTACATTGGCCAGGTAGCCATGCAAACACCCAGTGCAATCCCCTGTTTTTCCCCCGCGTGGCTACAGTTCCAGTGGGCTCCGTTCCCAAGTCACTGGGGGATGTTTCTAGCTGCCTAGCATGGCTGGCTCTGCCTGGAGTCTGCAATTCCATCTTGGTCTATCCTGCATCTGTCCCTCACTGGGGATGGACTCTGGGGTCGGTACCTGATCCAGCAGCCCAGGTGATGGTGCAGAAGGCAGAATGGCCCAGCCAGCGACCCCATGGCTGCACCATCCCCTGCAGGGCTGGCAGGAATCACCGTGTCTCTGTGCTGGGGAAGCCAGCCAATTGGGGAGCCGAGACGTGAGGGAAAGACACCGTTTTACCTTGTTGCTTTCTGAGTGCTTCCTCCCTGCCAGGAATGGGGCAGGGCCTCACCAACACACAGCACTTATCCCTACCCCAGAGAGACCTGTGCTTCTGACATGCAGAGAGATTTTAGGCAGGATGGGGAATTGTGCTCTACTGAAGCTCCACCCCAACACCCAAGCTCCGCCCACAATCCCAGGATTCCCACATATTTTGAAATGTTTTGTGGTTGACAGTGATAACATTAAGCACCGGAGTGAACATCCACTGAGTGGACCGGTTCCCATTCCTCGTGTTCCAGCCGGCAGGCTCAGGCACACATCACGCAGTGGGTCACAGCCCGAAGCTTTCCTTCCTGACCAGCTGGGCTAGAAACAACCAGCCCTGGTGGCAGCAGCGAGAATTCAAGCGAACAGCCTCTGTCCCCATGGGTGACACGGAGTCAAGAGGGGGCTCACGGTCCCTGTTTGTGGGAGACCAAATGCCACAGCACCTGTGCTCTCCCCCTCATGCCCGTTCCCTGCCCGCCTGTCCCTTGCTAATGTGCCTGGGGGAGCAAGGGAGGGGCGCACCACTTAGGCAGACACAATAAAGCCGCCGGAGTCACGGTCCAGCGCCTCATGCATCTCCCCAAGGAGAGTCTGGCCCCGGCTGTGCACGGGGGGAGGGGAACAGAGCGGGCGAGGCGCCTCATGCCTGGGCACCTCAGAGGACGGGGGTGGCTATGCCCCCAGTGCAGCTGAAGGGGGCTGGCGGGCGTGGCCAGCCCAGGTGTCTCTGGAACAAAGAGGCTAATGTTCCGCGTGCGTGAGCAGGGGCTGCGCAGCTGGGAGGGTGAAGGCCTCGTGACGAACGGCTCTGTGCTGTGCTTCCCCCTCCAGCGTACGCCCAGCTGCAGCCCCACCAGCTCATTCAGCAGCAGAAGCAGATCCAGCACCAGTTTGTGATCCAGCAGCAGCAGCTCCAGCCCAGGCCCCAGCCTCAGCTCATCCAGGGCGGTGCTAACACCTCACCCCAGCTGCAGCCACTGCCCCCGCCCACACCCAGCCTGGCGGTGCAGCCCAGCCCGCAGGTGCAGGGCCAGAGCCACACCGCCCCACAGGGCCCAGCCCCCCTGTGCCACCCGCCGCCGTGCCAAGCTTCCAGTCAACACAAACCTAGTGCCAACCAGCCATACCAGCCCACTCTGCACGCCCCTGGGCTCCAAGCTGTGGGCCCAGCCCAGCCAGCGCCTGAGGGCGGGCCTCAGAACGGACACCCCGGGTGCCTGAACCATGCCACGCAGCGCAAGTTCCAGCATGCCTCAGCCGTGATCCTGCAGCTCCAGCCAGCCATCGGGACGGTGAGTGTGGCATGGCCGGGGAATGCGGTGCCAGCCACTGGGGGACGTTGGGAGATTTGGTCCCGGGTTTGGGTTTGGTTGTGACTTGGAGGAGGAAATGTAGGGATCTTACTGTAAATCTTTGATTGTTAACAGTGTCCCCTCAGCCGGATACAGGATTCTTCTTCACTTCCTGGCCTCCACTCTTGTGGGATTTTTCTGTGCGCTGTTAAACAGCCACCACGTTCCACCCCAGAGGTGCTCATGTTTCATGCTGGGCGACGTGTTGCCTGTGTGTGTGGGAGCCCTGGGATCACTCCAGGCACTGGCTGCTGTTACACTCTCCTTCTTGCCTGCCTCTCTGACAGCCTCAGCTCAGCATCCAGGAGAATGCCAGGAAAGACATCCTTCCTGCTGATAAGAACCCGGAAAGCCTGCCAGCTCAGCAGCCGCAGCCGCCACAGGCTGCCCTGATGCCCCCAACTGCACCCCCAGACCCAGAGGTCTCTGAGGGCAATAGACCCCCTACTCATGGTAAGGAGCCTTGGCTGTGTAGTGGGATGTTACCAGGAGCGGCTGCCTTGCCCACCCCCTGCTCTGAGACATCTTGTGTCCTGGCTCAGACAAAGGGGACGGGCAGGGCCCTGCTTAGGGAATGGGGCAGAGCTGGATTGCTGGGGAGTGTTCAGGGGGAAGCTGGGGCATGGGGGAAAGTTCCTGAGTGTATTCTGGGCAGCACCTTGGAAATCAACCACACCCCAAGGGGCTTTGCAGCCTCACTCCCCCATTGGATCCCCATGTGCACACCAGCAGTGCACAGGGCCCATCGGAGAGGCAGAACAAGGGAGAATGCCCTGGATGCAAAGATACTGCAAGTGGGCCCCCCGTGCCCAGCCCAACAGGCAAGGCCCCAGAGCGTGCCACCACCGGGATCTACACTGCACTGCGCTGCGCTGCGCTGCGTCCACAGGCCGCCCAGCCTGCTCTGACTCACGCTGGGGGAGCAGCTCCCCGGCCGAGCTCCAGGTGGAGAGAGCAGTGCCAGCACAGGGGGTAAGAGGTGCAGGGAGGACGAGGTGAAGAGCTACCGGAGGCCGCTGCCATTGGCAGGAGCTGCAGAGGAGAAGGCTTTCATGGTGTGTGGGGGGCAGATAGGGGCAGGTGTCAACACAGTTCCCAGACTCTAGGGCATCAGACCTGGCAGTGGGTGGGTCCTTCGGGCTGGCTCCCGAGCAGTGGTGCTTTGGTGCAAAGCAGGTTCTTAGATGAGGGGTTACTCCTCCTGCCGCCCCCCAAACACCATCAGCAGTCAGGGCCTGCCTGGCTAGGAGACAGCACCATGGCTCTGGGCGTCCTGGGGTGACTAGCATTAATGGGTGGTGGTGCGGTCGGTTCCCCAGTCAGTGACTCAGTCATGCAGGGGCTTGCCTGTGTGGTGATGCCAGCAGCATGGCGTGTGCCCTGGGCAGTGACACCAGCGGTGTGGGGGGCACACTCACATGGGAATCCCAATGCTGTGGCTGGCCTGCCTGGGCAGTAATGCTGGCAATGTAGCAGGCTGCATGGGTGGTGGCATCAGCCCCATCACCAGGCAATGCCAAGGGTGCAGCAGGTTCCCTGACTGGTGACGCTGATCCTGCCTTTACAGGGGAGCTGCACTGGTGCAGGTGCACCTGAGGGCTGGCTGCTCCCATCTGGGGGATCCATGGCCCTGTTCACCCTGCAGCACAGGTCCCGTGCTGCTGGGTGCTGTGGAAGTGCCTCGGAGGGGTGGATTTCCCAACACAAGAGATGGGAGTGAGGTGCTATTGCCACATCTCGTCAAGCTCTCGCCTTCCCCACCGCACTGAGCACTGCTGCTCTGAACCCGCAGTTGGGGGGCAGCTCAGAAAGTTCCCCTGGTTTCCAGCCTTGGGCTGTTTTAGGACTGCTGGCTGGGATGGGACCAGCCTGGGGAACCTGTGCTAGGCCCAACTCAACCCCAGGCCTCCTGCATCCTGGCTGTGGGTGTCTGGGAGCTGTGCTGAATCCCTTGCTCCCGACCCTGAGCTGGGCCCGGTTTGACATGGAGCATCTCTCTGTAGGGCAGGAAGGCCGGGCAGAGACATGCCCAGGGCACATCATTGCAGGGTGCTGCCGCGCTCATTAGGCCCCACGTTTCGATCTGGCTGGTTTTATAAAGCCAGAGCCTTTCCAGGATTTTACTTTGTTTGAATTCCAATGCAAACAGGTTGGGGGTCAGATTCCGCATTCCCAGCCCAGCCCTAGCTGCACTGTTCCCGGGCACGGGAGCCGGGGGGAACTGACCGGTTGGCCCATGGGCAGTGACAGCACAAATGGCAGGGATGTGGCAGGGGACTTCAGCCACCCTCTGTGCTGCAGTGAGGTCAGGGGACGTGACCAACACAGGGCAGGAAATGGCCAGAGGAGCCGCCGGCCTAGCCAGAACCACAGCTGTCTGACCACCCCCGTCAGTGGGGGGCTGCCCCACGCTGGGGGCAGGAGGGCTCCTCTCCCCACACCCAGACATTCTTGTTATTCTGGTGTTTGATCGTCCCCAGCCTTGGCTTGTCTTGAACAATCTGACTTGCAGCCAGTCAGCAGACAAGCTGGGGGTGGAAACGTCATGGTCCCCCAGACAGTCAGCCCCCGAATGCCAAGTGCCGGGGGCATAGTCAGCATGGGGCCAGCCTCATTAATGCCATCTGCCCGCTAAGTGGAGCCAGGCTCCCCTGAGACGCCAAGCCTCTGGGATATTCTGGACTGGAAAAGCCACAGCACGGCATGGACCCATCTGTCAGGGTCATTGGGCTGTATCCATCCCCATAGCCTCCTGTGGCAGAGCGTCTTCCTGCTCCCGTCGGGAGGCGTGGGGAAAGGGGAAGGGGCTTCAGAGCTGCAAATGCTCCTGGGGAGGGGCCTGTGTGGGATGTACCGTGAGTGTGTGTGTTGGGGGGGTTGTGTGCTGGGAGTGTGTTGGGTTGTGCAGGGATATGTCTTGGAGGGGTGGGGGGTGTTGTGGGGCTGTGTACTGTATGTTGGGGTGTGCAGAGCTCTTGTGTGCAGAGGTGGTTTGATCATTTATTCAACAAACTAATGTTTTCCGCGTCATTTTCCCATGTTGGAACATAACCGCCCCAGTGACTCCATCTGCCATTCTTTGCCCGCTGTAGTGGGCATGGGGGGTTGTGCATGTGGGGTGCAAGGGTGTTGGGGGCAGTGTGCAGGCATGATCCCAGCAGGAATCATACCGGGCAAAGCTGGCACAGCCTGGGGCAGAGTGCCCCCTGGGAGGGGATCTGCGATGGAGGAGAATTCCAGTGTTTCCCTGTGGCCCTGCAGCTTGGCCCGTCCCTTACACCGATGCAAAGTGGAGGGAGACATTGCCCAGTTAGGCTGGTGGCCTTCCACCCCCACTGTGCACTGGTGTAAATGGGGGCACGAGGCTCAGGCCATGGCGTCTGGGCAGGCAGGAGAGCTTGCTTCTCAGCTGGGCCTGGGTAGCGAAGAGCAGGTGAGAGCGAGCTGGGGTGAGGTCAGGTCACAGTCACCACCTCTGTGAAAGACGCACACCCAGTCTCCCTCATCCCCCCTCCATGCTCTAGGAGCTTGGTCTAGGCCGGTACCTTGTCCTTAGTCTCACCAGACTCATGAACCACCATGGAGCAACCACTCCCTTTATTCTTGGCAACAGCTTTTTTCCCGTCCCTGCCCAGCAGAGACCAGAGAGCTGCGCTGGCTGGAATCAGCGCTGGATGCACCGTTCCAGAAAACCAGGAGGCCCTTGTCTCCCTACGGTTCCTCCCTGGTCTTAGTGCAGCCGGCACATCAGTGAAGCCCGGGGTTAGTGCTGCTCAGGTTGGAGCCCAGGGATGGGACGATTGTGGGCTCCACATGCATCCCCAGCTAGCCTGGTATTCCCCAGCATGGGCTCCTGCCTGCGACGCCTGTTCCCATTGGAAATAATATAGGAGCCCCGGAGTGTGGAAAGTCCGCACTCTTTGTTGGCAGCAACTTCAAAGGCTGCAGGCTTCCCATGCTCGGGCAGGGCCCTGGGCACCCATTCACCTTGCTTTTCTACAGCACCCTGCAGGATCCCAAAGCACTGCAAGGTAGGGAAATAGCCTTAGCCACGTTCTCTAGATGGGGAAACTGAGGCATGGAGCAGGGACGTGACTTGATTGAGACCAGATAGTGAATCCATGGAAGGCTAGGAAAGAGAACCCAAAACTCATGACTTCAGTCCCTAACTCCAGTCACTCCTTTACATCTGTACAGGAACCCTTCCAGTGAGCACTGAAATGCAGCCACATCTGGGGTGGGATGTGTCAGCTCACAGGAGTCCTTCCACAATAGTTTAGAACAGGAAGCAAAGTAGAAGAGAGCAGTGAATTGAAACTTCACCTGGAGATGTAGGGAGGCAGGCTATAGCTAGCCATGTGGAATTCAGCCAGGACACCTGGGCTAATGTAATGCTCATGCAAAGTGCCATGGGACCTGCACGGCCTGAGTCTCTTGTTTGAAAGAGCCCAGCCCCTGCAAGGTCCTACTGGGGCACTGGCTCAGGCAGCTCTACCACTTCCCACCGCCTCGGGCCATTCTTTGAAGGGCTCCCACATCCTGATGAGAATCCACCCAAACGAACTCCAAACCGCAGCCCCAAAATAGCAGACGGGGGCTGAATATTGTGTGACTCCAGCAACCAGCGAGCACGTTCGGAGTAGCTACCCTTTGAGACAACACCCCCCTTCCCCGGGGAGCTGCCCAGCCTGCAGCCATGTGCTGCATAGCCCAGCTGGGAGAGTCCAGGGCCTAGGAGGCCCATGGACGGGGCAGCTGTGCTCACAAATCCCCCTGGGTTCCAAAGGACAGCCCAGTGCGTAGTGGCTGCAGGGAATTCTCATCTGCCCGCACCTGGGGCCTCTGGGAAATGCGTTTGGTGGGTCTACTCTTGCCTCAGTAGAAGGCTGAGGACTGAGCTCCCCTCTGGCCCCTGGCCCGGGCTGAGGCACCTTGGTGGGGGCAATGCATGGGGGGAGGTTGCCTGCACTGGGGTTGAAGGGCAACAGGCTCCTGGTGCAGCCGCTGGGCCTTCAAACAAATGAAATGGAGCAACCCCTCCCCCGCCCGCCTGGCTCTGCTCACAGCTGAATTCAGGTGCAGCCTATGCAGGGACTGATCCCTTGCAGCACTGTGCAAATCTGCCTTCTGATCCCACTGATGGCCCCTTCCCCGGCACCACTTGCTGCTCGGGGGGCCTGTCAGTAGGGGCTCAGCCCACACACTGGGCACCCTTACAGCGCTTCCAGGGTCCCCTCCCCCACACACCAGCCCTAGTTCCCCTCTGCCTGACTCAGTTTGCTCGGGGGCCTGTCTGGCCTGGAGGGGGACGCAGTGTGCAGTTAAAGCCAGTGGGGGCAGATCAGGCTCAGATGGACCTGGGGAGAGCAGAGGTCGCAGTGCTGTCTCTTCAGCCCCCCCAGTGTGCTCCAGCCTGGCCCAGGAGGGGCCACCACGAGTGCTGTGGGGGAAAGTTGTGTTACCCCATTCCTCTGCACAGGACGGGCGGGGGCATCGGTGGCTTTAAGCCACGTTCCTGCTTCTCAACCCCCTGGGCATGCCTGGCCCCTGGTGTAATTTAGAGCAGCCTCGGGGCCGCTCTGACTTACTCTCATTTCCCCGTGTCGGCCACGGGCAGCAGAGAACGGTTGGAGCGCTCCGGGTGCCTGCACAACACGGGCTGGGAACGGAGCTGGCCTAGAGTCCTGACGGGCATTCCACTCTGCTGGAGGGAGGTGGGAGCTGTGCAGGAGGGTTTCCCTGGGGCACCTTCAGGCCCCCTTTTGCCTCCAAAACAGTATAAAGGAGCTGGGAGCAACAGACGCAAGCCCAGAGAATCCAGAGGATTTTTCAGGTCACAAACTGATGCTCTTAAGGGTCAAGTGGGAGCCTAAAACTCTGGAAGGTGCCCTTCCCTTAGGAGCCTGGTATGGACTCAGCAGCCCAGCGTGGTTTGGAAATGGGTTGGCATGGATGTGAGAGAGAGACAGAGAGCTCCTACAGCTCCACACTGTCCCTCTGCAGGGCGGGAGCAGAAAGGACAGGAGAGTTTGATACATTAGCCCATTATAACCTGTCATGGCCATTTAAGGTCATCTGACTCCTTTTGCAACAGAGGGAGTCTGGGCCCCACTCCAGCCTGGGTGGCTCTATTCTGCCTGTATAGATCTCCTCGAGGTACCAGCTAAAGAAGCTGTTTTTCACAGAAGTCATGGAGAATGGGAGAGATGCTGGTGGAGTGGAGAGAAGCAAATGTGGTACCCAAAAGCGAGGAGTGATATTGGCAGTTACCAGCTGGGAATTGAGTTTCCAGGCTGTCCTGCATTGCTGGAGTGGGACAGAATGTGGCCCATGATTTCTGGGTAGACACTAGCCTCATGTATTCCATGTCTTCCCACCAGTAGTTACAGCATAAAGAATTAATTCCTCACACTGCTGTAGTGCTTCCCGTCCTGAAGGACCCAAAAGCACAGGACACACAATAGCCTGATCCGGTTCCCTTATGCCAGTGTAACTCCATAGACTTCATGGGAGTTAGTCCTGATTTACACAGGTGTACGTGAACTCAGAATCAGGCCCTTCACTGAAATTCACACACCTCTCTGATGGAACTATGCCACCCCCAGCTTTTCCCCTGGCATAAGTGAGAGACTAGCTGTGGGCAAGGGGGTGTGGGCAAACTGCCTGTGTACTCCGGCTACTCCTGGCTGCTGGAATGGCCCTTTGGCGCCAGTGGGCAGCTGGGTGTCAATTAGAGACGCCCGTGAGCTGTTCTGATTTACATAGGGGGCCGGCTGCAGGCTGGGCAGTCACCAAGGTTGGGTCAAGGTATGCTTATTTGCCCTCCACCTCAGGTCCTTCACCAAGTACAACTCAGACAGACCTTATCTATCTAATCTAATCCAGCCCCTTGTCTACACTACGGAAAAGATTTGCCAATGTATCTGGATCTTTAGTTAAGCCACCAAAACCTGTTTAGTGTAGGTGTGTTCTATCAGTATAAAGTGCTTACACACTATATCGGGGACCTGGCATCAACTCGACTGGTATAGTCACTTCTGTACCAATAGAACTGTCTACACTAGGGCTTTTAATGGCATAATTATGCTGATAAAACCTTTAAGTGTAGACCAACCCTTAGGATGTTCTCCAGCTGCCCATCACCATAGTCTTTGGGCACCCTCCACATAAAACCAAGATCAATAGCTAAATCCCTGGTGGATTTCATGGTATCGCTGGCACCCTGTGTATTGCACACAGCTGTTTCTGTATGTGTGTTGCTAAAAACCACATGAAGTCTTTACAAGGGAAAGTGCTTGTAAAATCTCTGATTTGTCCTTATTTCAGTGTCACTGCGTAGGCAATAACAAACATTAGCATCCGGTGTTGCCCTTTGGTTTCTTCTCAGTTTCACTTTGAGGTTCTCAGCTCTGCAGCCTTTGGGCTGAAAACTCTGCAGGGGAAGTTTACAAAACATTGTTTCCACTGGACTTAATATTTATTGTTTTTAAGCCATGGAAACTTATTTCTGTTTGTGTTATGGTTTGCTTTATACAATCCAAATTGTGCAGTGAATAGGAACAGCAGAGGCCTTTTAACCAGGTAACGCCTGACCCAGAGGTCATTATTGTTCATCTAAAATAACAACCTCTTTATGTAGGGAACACTGCAGTTTAACTGCACGTTGTCACAGAGACAGTGTCTGCTTGCCAGAATGGGTTGTTTCCTAGCAGTCAGGTTGGTGCAGGAACCAATAGAAAGGCAGGATTCCAAGGACATTTATAATACACAAATATCCTTTACATTTATAATACACAAATATCCTCACTCAGTATATTTACAAAGGCCAGAGCACTCTGCCAACATTTGCTTTGACAGGTGGGGAAACTGAGGCACAGAGCAGCAGCAGGCTTTGCTCTTGTACAAGGAGCCAGTGTTAGGGCCGGGTTGAGAAATCAGTGGTACCTGGCCCCCAGCCTTGTGCTCAGGCCATCAGACTTGTACCTCACAACATGACACCCACACAGGATAGGACATAATGGTATTGTAAAGTATGTACTTGCTGTCTGTGGAAGTGCCTGATTTAACATCCAGGGTGTGTGCAATGTGTTTGAGAATGGTGCATGGGAGTGTGTCTGTGCATAGTGTGTGTGGGGACTATTATGGTGTGCATGTGTGTGAGTTTGTGAAGAGAGCACAGGTGGGGGTCTGGGTATTGTGTGCATTATGATAGTTTATTAATGTTTACAAGCTATAATACAATTTTAAACAAAATAAATAGTAATACACTTAATAGTCCCTATCCTCACAACAAGGAGTCCGGTGGCACCTTAAAGCAGTGGGTCTCAAACTTTTGTACTGGTGACCCCTTTCACATCACAAGCCTCTGAGTGCGACCCCCCTAATAAATTAAACACGCTTTTAAATATATTTAACACCATTATAAATGCCGGAGGTAAGCGGAGTTTGGGGTGGAGGCTGACAGCTCATGACCCTCCATGTAATGACCTCGTGACCCCCTGAGTGGTCCCGACCGCCAGTTTGAGAACCCCTGCCTTAAAGGCTAACAGATTTATTTAGCCATAAGCTTTTGTGGATAAAAAACCCACTTCTTCCGATGCATGGAGTGAAAATTACAGATGCAGGCATTATTGTCCTCACAACCTCACTAATAGCATCAAATTGCGCATCTCCCCCTCAGCGGGCTAAACTGCCATGGAGACATACCAGCCCCCCCCAATCTATGGCAGCCCATCTGCGCGGTGCTGCCTGGACACAAGCCACTTCCATGCACCCCCCAGCCGCTGCCTCTTTCTCCCATGCCCGGCCTTGCACACGCACGGGAGCCTTTCCTGGCCCTAGAGCTGGGGCAGGGGCCCCGGGTCTGTGTGCGCTCGCCCTCCCGGGGCTCTCGGCGTGCAGGGCCCGGGCGAAGGGGCGCGCTCCGTGCAGCGCGGGGCCTGCTTTAGTCGGCCCCCGCCCGCTCTGGGACCGGCCTTTGCTCCTAGCCCGGGCCTTGCTGCGCGGAGCCGCTTCCCTCCCGGCGGGGCCAGCTGGGCCTTTCCCCAGCAGCAGCTGCTGCCGCCCGCCCCCCTCGCGGCGCGGGGCTGGGAGGCGGGCCCGGGCCGGGCGGCCAATGGCAGCGCTCGCCTGCGTGGCTCGGGCGGCCTTACAAAGAGGCCGACGCGCCCTGCCCGCTCCCCCCGCGCATTGTCTGCGCCGCCCGCGACCGCCTTGCCCCGCGTCGGAGCGACTAAGCGCGGCCAACCCGGCTGGGCGGCCCGGGGGACGCCGCCCGGGAGCCGGAGCGGAGACGCGAGGGGCCGGTGCCATCGCAGAGCTAGAGCGCAGCGCTCCGCGCGGGGCCGCTCCCGCAACCGCCTGCCCGAGGCCGGGCACAGCCTGACCCCGGGGCCGGGCGGGGCATTTCTCCGCCGCCCCCAGCGCCGGGGCGGCGGCTCCTTTGTCTCGACCTCCTCCGATGCCCCGGCGCGGGAGGCCGGAGGCTGCGCTGGGTGCTCCAGGCCGGAGCTGGCTCCCCTCCCAGCCGTAGCGCCCGGGCGCAGGGAGCGGCAGCTGGGCTGGCCCTTTGTTTGTGCCGAGAGCTCGTTCCGGAGATGGGGCTCCGGGGGGGCCGCCCCCGGGCGGGATCGCGGCACCGGCCGCTGCGCCTTTGATTCGCTCAGGTTAGTGCTCGCGGCCGGGCTCCGGATACCCAGAGCGCAGCGCAGCGCAGCGCAGCGCAGCTCCCGGGTTCAGCGGAGGACACGAGGGGCGGGGGAGTGGGAGGGGAAGGGGAGGCAGGGAGCCCAGCTGCCGGGGGCGCTGGAGCCAGGGAAGTTTCAGCCCAGCAGACCCCTGGCAGCCCACGCGGAGGAGGGGTTGGCGGGGGAGGCTGCCAGGCCGGGGCTGGACCAGTTGCCCCTCTGCTGCTGTGCAGCGTGAGGACAATGGGGGGAGGGGGATTGTGCCCTGCGGCTTACGTGGGTCGTGTGACCAGGCTGGTGGATAGATTGCGTGTTCCATCTTCGCTGGATGGAAGCTGTAGCTGCCCCCGGCAGGCTGGAAAAATCCAGATCCTGCTGGAGCAGGTTCTGCGGCGACGCTCCGCTCTAGATCCTGCTGGAACCCGTGTGCATGCACCTTCCTGACCTGGCTTTCAAAGGTGCTGCGCATCCATCGCTCCCAGTGACTTCGCCTGGCGCTGTGGGCACCAGCACCATCAGGCCCTGGGCCCCAGAAGTAGTCAGCATTCAGTGCTGATGCAGCGTGAGCCACAAAGGCCTGGACATAAGTAGGTGGATGAAAACTCAAGAGCCAGCTCCTCACACCAGCCTCCCCATAGAGTGTGAATCAGCCACTAGGCTGAGGCTGCCAAAGAATGATGGGAGCTGCATTGTAACCCGTGTGGGGGGTAGGATAGGCCTGGTCCATAGGATGTGCCAGGCCCCCTTCTTCCCTCTGCTCTCAGCCTGGCATGGCCAGGTGGCGTGTGGTCAGAGTACATTTTGCAGAGCTGCTGCGGGATGGTGATGGGGGAGGCAGTGAGCGTGGGGTTTTCTGGTGAGGATTTCCCAGGCTCCAACGGATCCCTGTTCTGTGTCTCTTCTGCTTCTGATCTCAGAGGGGCTGGTGGGTTCCCTGGAATACTCTCTGCGTGGCAGGAAGGGGGCTGGCTGCTTCAGGGGGTTAAGAGTCTTGACTCTAGCTCAGGCTGGTAGTGACAGGGAGTGCTGCTCTCAAATCGCTTCAGGAGCCTCTAGGTGCAACGAGTTGAGGGGTCTCCGCTGACAGGTGTCCACATGACAAGGAATCCACCCCTGCAGCTGTCACTGTTGGGGCCACTTGTCTGGCAGCCTCTGCAGAAAAGAAAAGGATGATTGAGCCATGGAGACTGAGCTCCCCTCTCGCTCCTGGGGGGGGTGCGCTAGCTCAGGGAGGAATGATGCTGCTCCCCCTGCGGTGCATGGAGGCCTCTGGCAACTTTTGCAAAGTGACACTGATGTTAAAGGGGTCCCAGGGTATGCAGCGCCCCCCCACCCCCCAGCACCGACCAGCCTGAGCTGTCTGCAGCCGCCTGTAGATCGCCTATCCGCTCGGATTGCAAATGCTGCTTTCCTTGCGGGAGTGTTGCAGAGATACCCCATCTCAGCACAGAGGGTTACCCACAGCCACAGCGCCCTTTGCACAGCAGGAGTCTCCCCTCTCCCCCAGAGCATGGCTCCCCAGCACCGGGACTGCACTTCCTGGGTGGCCAGAGCCTTTGATCTCATCACACCAGCACTACTCCCAGCTGGGCTTTTGATGCAATTGATCTCCCTGGGCTGGAGCAGCTAGAGTCTCAAGTCTGGTCTGCTTCTGGACTTGCTAATACTTCATCCTTTGTTCCTGGAGATGCCTGCCCCAGGCTCGGGGTTCCCTGTCCCTGGGGTGCCCTATTGCTTGCTTTGACCTGGATCATCTCCTTGTCCAGCAGCTCCTGGGACGTGCTCCCGAATCTCTCCGTCCCCATCTGCCATCTCCTTTGGCCTTTGCTCCAGGAACTCCCTGAAGCGTGTGGACTCCCTCCTCCTCGGCCTGGCTCCTCGGGGCCATGGTTCTCCTTAACTCAGGCTCCTGCTTTGCTCCCAGTCCCAAGAACCTCAAGGCAATCCGTGCCCCTCTCTCTCTGTTGTCTGTCTGTGGCCCTGTCAATGGCACCACCCCGTGGTCTGGGGGGGCCCTGTTGGGGCTGGACTCCATGGTCTCCTTGTGATGCAGAGTGCTGCACCCAACCTCACAGGCTTTCCAGCTGCTTCCAGGCTCAGTCCAGTCCCCCTTCTGGCATCTCCAGTCACCCCACCTGCCGACCTCCGGGAGACCGGGTTCTGGGGTCCCCATTCTACTGCCCCTTCCCAGCCACCCTCAGCTGGCTTCCCTGTCAATCTGCCTTTTCATTCTGGGGCTGAGTGTCGTTCCTCCTCCTTGGCAATGGGCAGAGACCCTGACCCTCGCATTGTTAGTCCCGTTCTCCTGTTTGCCCCCATGGGGGAAGAGGGCAGGATCTCCGTGTTTGAGAGGAGCCTCCCTGGGTCCCCCCTCCCCCCCGATTGTGGCTGAGCTGTAGGGAGCACAGAGGGTCCTAGCCTGTGCTCAGACTCCTCTTCAGAGCCGTGGGTGTGTCCTGGTTCCTGTGCCGCTCTCATCTCATCACCCTGAACGCCCCATCCTGCCCACTGCGCTGTAATGGGCTGTGGGGCTGCAGCTACATGGGGGAGGAGCCTCAATTCCAGCCATTGGGCGGGGGGGGGGGGGGTCTCTAATTGCGGACTCTGCACAGGTGGTGTTTTCTTGGTCCTGTCCTGACTAGATGATCTCTTGAGGCCCCTTCCAGCCCTGCTTTTCTAGGATTATCAGCCCCCTCCTGCTGCCCCATCTCGTCTGCCCACCCCATTCCCATCTGCTCCCCTCATTCGCACAGTCTGTGCACTACACTGCCTGCACGCGCCCCCACAGTCTGCACCTACGCGCACGCTGTCAGTGCATTGCGTGTGCAGACTACTTGGCCCGCAGCCATGCCCAGCAGCCAGCATCCACCCCTTCCCTGGCCTAAACTCTCCAGGGGCAGTAAGTTAAACCGCAGCCTGCTTGCCCTGCCCTAGCCTAGCCTAGCCACATTGTTCTCCTAATAGGAGCCAATGAGACTCCAGCAGGGGTTGGGCCCAACCAGCGCATGCCGGTTCTGGGAACATCCTGCTCCCAGCCACACTGGGCCCCTGCCCGCTGCATGTGTTTAATGTTTAATGACTGCTGCACTGATGTTTGCTGGGAAGGTGGGGGCTGAGATGGGAGGAGGTGCTAGCGCTGTGCAGCAAAGGGACCTGCTTTAGAGTCCAGGGGGTGAAACCACAAGCCCTGCAAGAGTCTCCCCAGCTCAGGTCAGTGAATCCCTTTCTGCCCTACAAAGGAGGGAGAAGAAAACTCCGCCCTCTGGGGAGCGAAAAGGTGCATGGCTGGGAGGACGGGAGGGGCGGCGATTCCCCCTGCCATGGATGTAAGGTGCACTGATGTCACAGTGATGGGGGGTGAGAGAGGCCCATTTGGGCTCCTTTGCAGGGGCTTGGGGGGGTGGCACACCCATGGGACTCGGCTCTGCTGGGAACCAGGCCTGCCTGGCCTGTGCCGCTCTCCGGACATGTAGGGGGTTAGGCTGTACAGACCCGCTGCGACCACAAGGTTTGCAGCCAGCAAATCACCGGGCTGCTGCATTGGCTGCCTCTGAGTCCTCACGCTGCTTCCCGTGAGGGATTCTGGGTAGTGTAGTCCAAGGCAGATTTCCTGCAGTGAGAACTACTTGGATACGCACTGACACCGCATGCCCGTGGAGCTGCCTTGCAGTGCTCTCAGCCCTGGCTCTGCCCCAGGTGTTACTTTGCACAGCCATACTGAGAAGAGGCGCCGTGGCAGGGTGCTGGGGTAACCTGGGGGATGGCACAGATTTGCCATGAGAGGCTCCTTGCTGCTAAGACAGAGGCATATGCCTCCAGGGCTCTGCGGTGCTCCAATGCCATAAATCCCCTGGCTGTGCCCTGCTAGCTCTGTTCTCATGGCCTAGCCCCTGCCCAGGTGGCCGGAGCAGCACCTCAGGGGCAAAGGGTCTGGTGGTGGGACAGGCATCCCACACATGTGGCCTCTTCTGGTTATGTTTTAGCCCTGAGCCAGCGGGGATGCTGTCATGGGGGAGGGAGGGGCCTGGACGTCACAGGCCCCAGCTCCATAAGGGCTCTGTGCCCAGTGTGCCTGTTCTGAGAGTCTGGCCTTATGGCCCCCCCATGCTGTGGCAGAGACGGCTGAGGAGGGAGTGCTAGTGGTCCCTGTGATGGCGTTTATTGGACACCTGCCCACATGGAGCTAGGCTGAGACCTGCCAAACTTGGTTTATGTGGGGCCAGAGAGCAGCCACGGTGAACAGGGGGCACTGGCGCACTCCCCCACTGCCAGCCGGGGCTTGACTTCGATGCATTCTCTAGCATCCAAAGGCTCCATACCCGGTTTGTGGGCCCTGCACTCCAATTGCTCTTCCTTGTGTCGGGCAACCAGGGCTGAGGCTCTGCTGATGGCCAGGCAGTCCTTCCTGTTCTGCAGATTCTTATACCGCTCTCCGCACCTTGGTATCCGGGCTGGCCTCAGCATAACCTAGAGTAGCCCTGGAAAGCTTTGCAATCTGGATCGATCCAGGATCTCTGTGCTGCTGGCCCCTCCAGTGCCGGGGGAGCAGGCGGCACTTAGGACAGCGTCCAGGGGCTGCAGCAGAGGGGGAATCGCTCCCTTACTTGGCAGGGATCCCTTTGGCGCCAGATTGTGTGCGGGAGCCTCCTCGGAGCACCCAGAGCCTCTCACCCCCCATCCCAGCTGGCTCCGCTCCCAGCCCCCTGCCCTCCTGTAGCAGAGTGTCCGATGGGGCTGGAGAGGCCTGCTGCCTGGCACTGTGGGTAGGGCTCCGGTGTCTGTCTAGGCCCCTAGCAGCTCAGAAGGACAGTCAGTATGGTCCCATGGGGGATGGGGTCCCCATGCTTCATTGCTTGACTACCCCGGCTTAAGTGCCAGGAGTGATGGAGTGTGTGTGTGGGGGGGGGGGGGCGGTGCACAGGATCTGCTGTATTTTAGTGTATCCCCTGTAGAGATTGGGCCCCTCTAATTCCAGATCCTCTGGGCACAGTGGAGTCAGCTGCCCACAGACCTCCTGGTGCTCCCCTCTGTTCATTGTGCCTGGGAGAGTCGCAGCTGGAGGGGAGTGTGCTCTGTCCATTGACTCTGCCCATGGGGGTTCTTGGAGAGCATTCAGCTCCATACAATCCAGCCTGTGTGCGCCGGCTGGCGGGGGGAGAGTGCCATGTGACTGGCTGCGCTGGGCCATTCATCCGTCCCGGGGGGACAGCTGGGGAGTCAGCTGTATGGTAATGGCTGCCCCACTGAACGGTGCGGGGGCAGATCCCACACAGGCTGCTAATCCTGCTAAGATCAACCGCCTTGCCACATGCCCGCCCCACCTGGGGGGAGCAAGGGGATGGGAGGCCTGGCCCACCCTGCCTCTGCTAGCCGTGTGTGCGCATGCTTGTTGCACTCTGTGTGTGCTGTCACTGCTCGAGCTGGCTGCGTTCTGCTCTGTGGCGGTGTGCGCACATCGCTGTGTCACCAGTTGTGGATGTATTTGTGTGTCTCTGTGCAAGCCCCACCCCTGCAGCTCAATCTCGTCTCCCCCCTGCAGAGCCGGGACAGGACCGTGTTCATGTGCAGAACGACCCCAGCAGCCCCGGCATGACATCAGGGAACGGAAACTCTGCCTCTACTGTCGCTGGCACTGCCCCCCAGAATGGTGAGAATAAACCACCACAGGCCATTGTGAAACCCCAAGTCCTGACGCATGTTATCGAAGGGTTTGTGATCCAGGAGGGGGCAGAGCCGTTCCCGGTACGCACCTTCTTCTTTTCCCCTCTTTACGCTGTTCGCTTTGTGTGTTCTCGCTTTGGCGCACGCGCAGGTCTCGCTCCCGCTCTGTTTCCCTGACGATAGCAGGAGCCGGCTGAGCATAGGCCTCCAGTCTTTGCCGTGCCACGGCTCAGCCTGAGGGGGGCGCTCACCTCTGCTGTGAGAGATGCAGACCCTGCCCCTGCAGTGGGCCAGATGGTCTCATGGTTAGAGCACGGGACTGGGAGTCAGGACTCCTGAGTTCCGTTCCTAGCTCTGCCACTGACAGGTGTGATCCTGGGTGAGGCTCCTTTTCAAAAGTGGCCTCTGAATTTGTGTGCCCAGTTTTAGACACTTTGGGCCTTGTTTGGGATCGTGCATGGCCACGGAGAGTGCTCAGCGCTTCAGGAAATCAGGCCCTACGTGTGTCCACTGGAGCACCTGGGACCTGAGGCCCCCCAAATCCAAGGCCGCTTTTGAAAAATGGGGGCCTTAGTTGCTCTGCCTCAGTTTCCCCATGCGAGCCATGGGGATAATGAGACTTTAGGAAGCACTGTGGGAGGCGGGGGTGAAAAGCACTAACCCAAGGGTTATGATTCAAACTTGTCGCTGTTTTCAAATGTGCTTTGAAACCCTTGGATTCACCGTGCGCGAAGGTGAAAGTGCGGAATGGAATTACTGCCTTTGGAAGGGGCGGGGACGCTTCTGGGCATCGGTTTCAGTTTTATTGTTAACTTTATTTACAAGAACCTTTAAATAAATATTGTGCTGTTAACCTGTCTGTGCAGCTGCCTAGCAGAGCAAAGTGCTCAGGAACTGGGGGTGGGGGGCCTGCAGCCCCGTCAGAGCTTCAGCCTGAGGATAGAGACCCCCCCTCCCCGCTTTGCCAAAGCACTTGGGTCGGTACAGACAGTGACACGCCCAGCCGCGCATTGCGTCAAGCGCTCCTGAGGAAGGAGCAGCAGCTGCTGTGCTTAAAGGGGTCCATTCCAGCCGTCTCATCTCCGCCTGGTCTCTGCCCAAAGGGGAATATGCCACTTGGTGCGAAAATGGTCGAGCTGCTTTAGAGCTAGAGAAAAAGCTCAACTGTCCTCAGAACAAAAACAAAAACCTCCTTCTACACAGTCTTCCCCGGGTGAGCTGGCAGGGCAGGAAACATTTTCCCCAGGGCTCTCTCCCCAGGGAGGGCTAAGCAGACAGGTGACTGAGCTGTGAGACTCTGCAAATTGCAGTGGATGAAATTCACCCCCACGCAGAGGCCCAGCATGAGATACGTGCCCTTCCTAAACCTGCGGGATATCAGTGGTGCCGAGGCCTTCTGCTGCCCAGGGTGGATTTCACCACTGCTTGTGCGGTTCACATGGCCCTTTGACTCAGGCCGTGATGGGACTGCTCGCAGCAGGATTGGGGCCTGCGTGCGTCTGCTGCATGACTGAGGGAGGTTGCACTGAGCATGCGAACTGGGTGCTGAAGTGGGGAGATGGGGATGAGGCAAAGATCGCGGCAGTCTGTGTGGAGGAGAAATGCACCTTAGAGGCACAGGAGAGGGGCGGCTTTCCCCAGCGTGTGGGGCTGAGCAAGTTGTTTCAGCCTCTGGACCTGGCACCCTCTAATACCAGTTTGCTGCAAGCTGGCAGAGCTGGGTTGCTGGCTGGCCTCATGCTTGCAAGTGGTAAGCTGGGAGTTCAGACGGGGCACGGGGAGTGGAGCAGAGCGGTATGGTGGGGTACCTGGACACATGAACTTCCAGCTCCACCTCCAAACCCGAGCGGGGCTTCCGCTGCGTCAGAATGAACAAGCGCGTGCCCCTGAGTAACTGCACTCTATGCAGGCCAGGAGCTCCGCTGGTGCAGCAGGGAGCATGGCAGAGCAGCGTGAAGCAGGAGCCTTGCTTTGCTCTGCATCCCCCTGCCCCCTAGCTGGCCCACCAGAGCGGCTTGGCTTGGTGGGTCACTGCTGTTGCCCTTCAGTGGCTGCGTCACAGAGCCGCTAACAGACCTATCGCTGCTGCCAGCTGGGGGAGCTCTCCTCCAACTCCCAACAGCAAAGGTCTGTGGTTTTGGAGCTGAGTTCTGGGGCAGGCACCTGCAGGGAGAAGCCCCCTCCTTTCCACCCACCGCAGGGTTTCTGGAGGCCTGCCGAGAGCCGGCCCGAGGCTGCAGGCAGAGCAGCCCTCTAACCTGTCTCGCCCTCTGTCTCCGGCTCTCCAGGTGGGGCGCTCTTCACTGCTCGTGGGGAATCTCAAGAAGAAGTATGCCCAGGGCCTCTTGGCTGAGAAACTCCCACAGCAGGACAATACAACCACCACTGACTCTGAAATGGAGGAGCCCTATCTGCAAGGTAGGCCCTGGCCAGCAGGGGCGCTAGAGAGCTGGGGCGCCTGCCGCTGATCCTCCCACGCCTCTAGTCAGGGGAGGGAGCAGCCGTCGCATTCGTTAGGAGCTGAGGTCGGGGGGCTGCCTGCTCCCTTGGGAACCCAGTGGGTACTGAGGGTCAAACCTTCCCACTGCCCCCACCAGAGGGGACACTATGGGATGACCAGGCAGAGCAGCCCTTGGCACTATTCCCACTGGGGAGCGGGGGAGGAAGAGACAGCAGGGAATAGGGCGGTGGGAGCATGGGCTAGTGGTTAGAGCTGGGAGTCAGGAGACCAGGGTTCTATTTCTGCCTCTGCCACTACCCTCCCAGGTGACTGTGAGAAAGTCACTTTCCCCTTTTTGTGCCTCAGTTTCCCCAGCCATAAGGTTTGGGGGAGGGGGTGATGATCCTGACTCCCCTCCCAGGGACTGAGGGCCCATTGAAGGCTGCAGAACACTTTGTGGGATGAGAAAAGGGCGCTGAGGGTGGAGAACAAGGACAGTGCGGAAGCGGGGAGGGCAGATGAGCAGGGAGCTGAGAGGTAGCCGTGCTGGGGAGCTTCTGCTCTTGCCCTCCAGCTTGTAGGCTTATGGGCTGGGGCCAGGCCTGTCCCCTGGGGCCTTTCCAGGGACCCTGGCCTGGCTTCCAGGTTCGGGGGGCAGCCTGGTGTCTGGCAGCAGGACCCATGGAGGGGGCTGGGGGGCCAGGATGCAAAGGGGGGTGAGTCATTCAGGCCGATTGTGCAGCAACCGTTTGCTAATGTGGGTAAAGTGTCGGGGGGAGACACGTAAAGGCTGAGATGCCTCAACACCCAGATGTTGTTCAGTCTCCTCAGGGCTGCTGGGTTAAGAGGCAAGAACATCTCGGGGTCCCTGTGCTGCTCCCTCAAGCCCGTGGCTCCAGGAATAACACTCGTTTGCCCACCCACTAAAGCAGGATCCCGTGGCACCCAGAGGCAGGCCAGCCTGCCTGTCTGGCACAGGAGAGCCAGAGCGTCTGCAGAGTGGCTGTATCCCCTCGTCTGGCCTTTGAGAGAGAGGGAACCTCTGGGGACAGTCACCCCCTCACCTAGAGCAACACAGGCGCCTGCCGAGAGTGGCCTGCCGGGGGGGGCTGTGTGGCCAGGGGAAGCGGGGTAGCGTCCTTGCCTACGGTGGGTGACCTGTGTGTGGCGGGGGGATTGGCTATGCTGGGAGAGGCACTGCTGGGGGCAGGGTTGCTCTGTCCAGGCAGTGGCTAAGGCCCCGCTGCATGCCAGGCTTGTGCGAGCAGTCACTAAGAGCCGGGTGTGTCTGTGTCGGTCCCTGTGTCCCGCTGTGTCCACAGAATCCAAAGAGGAGGGGAACCCCCCGAAGCTGAAGTGTGAGCTCTGTGGCCGCGTTGACTTCGCCTACAAGTTCAAGAGGTCCAAACGCTTCTGCTCCATGGCCTGTGCCAAGAGGTAACCACTGCTGAGTGGCGCCTGCCCACCCCCCCTCCCCACCCCACCCCCCACCAAGGGGTGCCAGACCCCACTACCACCACAGCCGCCGAGCAGCATTCCCGGCTCTGCTGCTGGGCAAGGCCCCCTAGCATTGCCCAACCCCTTTGTGCATGTCAACCCCACCATAGGGCAAAGCCCCCAAGTCCCGCCCCATCCCTCTCAGCATCATCTGCCCCCAACATGCTGGCTCCAGGGGCTGGGGTGCTGCCTGGTGCAGGGCTCCGCCAGGCGCCATCTGCACCCATCCTGCCACTGTGGGGAGTGAGGCAGGGTTGTGAGGCTGCTGAACTGAGACCCCGTCACTGACCCGCTCCTGGTGCCCCTGGCAGGTACAACGTGGGGTGCACGAAGCGGGTGGGGCTTTTCCACCCTGACCGCAGCAAGCTCCAGAAACCGGGGGCGGCCACGCACGGGCGCCGTCGCACCTGCAAGGGAGCCTTACCCGTCCTCAGCAAGGACACCAAGAAACAGGTGAGCTGCCGTCTACCCCCCGGGGTGGTGATCCTAACCCCCTTCCCTCCCCCAGGAGCTAGTGTGTGAGCCTGGGCTGCCCCTTGGCAAATGGCTGCGCCTCTGTGGGCTGAGGGGCAGGCGCTGCTGCAGGTTCTCGGGCAGATGGGGCTACAATGATAGTCACCATCAGTTAGCCCCATTGCCTAGCTGGGAGGGAGGGGCAGTAACATGCGGAGAGGGCATGGGGGCAGGGGGTGAACAGAACCTAAGAACCTCTTGACAGACAATCAACTTTCTGCTGAAGCTGGGACTAGAACTCAGGACTTTGGGCTCCGTCCCCCACCCTTTAACCACTAGACTGCACTCCCTTCAGCGCCAGCAATAGACCCCAGGAGTCCTGCCCTGGTTCTGAGCATTACACTGCAGCCCTCCCAGAGGGAGCAATAGGACCTAGGCGTCCCGGCTCCCAGTTGCCTGCAGAGCAGAAGAGACTGGGGAGGTGGGTGTTGCACGGGGCGGGACTGGCCCCTCCACAGGCTGACCTCTCCGCTGCCCCGCAGACGCCGGTGTCCCTCTCCACGGGCTCGGTGCCGCTCTCCGTCACAGCCTCGCTCCAGCTCAACCGCAGCCAGGAGGATTCCAGCCGCTGCTCCGATAACTCGAGCTACGAGGAGCCGCTGTCACCCCTCTCGGCCAGCTCGTCCACCTCACGCCGGCGGCAGGGCGAGCGCGACCTGGAGCTGCCCGACATGCACATGCGGGACCTGGTGGGCATTGGGCACCACTTCCTGCCCAGCGAGCCCACCAAGTGGAATGTGGAGGATGTCTATGAATTCATCCGCTCCTTGCCAGGTGAGGGACCCTCCTGGCCTTGCTCCCCTCCCTGCCACATGGGCCCTGGGCCAGCCAGGGCCTGCAGGATCTTTGAGGCCTGCATGTCTGGGGGGTTGCTTTGCCCACTGCTGCCATGCAGCTAGCTCTGGGGTGGAGCCCAGCAGCTGTTCTGTGCTATCCAGCGGGATGGGCTGGAGTTAGCATGGCAAGGAGCAAAGAGCATGGGGGAGCCATGCTTTGACTTCCAGGGAGAAGCTAGTGAGCTAGGCAGCAGGTTTCAACGACAGCAAACCACTCTGCCCCCAAATCAGAGAGCTGGTGGCCAGGCTGGGAGGCCCCTCAACAACCACCCTGCCCTCCCTCTCGCCTGTGCTGACCCTGAGTGCCTGCCTCCAGCACTGGGGCTTGGACAGGCCACTGCCCCCCCTCTGTCTGAGCTGCCAGTCTGTCCTGCAGGGGTTCCCCCAGGGGCATTCCTGCTCCCCTTGACTGCTCCTGGCCTCTGCCGTCAGCATCCTGCTCCTTCGGCCCCACCTGTCACATCGCTGTGAGATGCCCCGACCTGCCCCTGCTGTTCTGTGTGACGCAGCAGAGGGTTTGTCTGGGCCTCCCTGGGAGGGAGGAGTCTTCCCAACCCCCCTCCACCAGAAACGAGGTGCCCCGGAGCCGTGTGCTGACTGCCCTTCTAGTGGGGGCATCGGGTCACGGAGCATCCCTGCTCCTGCCTTGGGAGCACTGCAGCCACCTGTGGGGTGGGACACAGGAGCTATTTAACAGCTCACAGCAAGAGATTGGGCCAGGGACAAAAACACACCTGAGCTAGTTCTGGCCGTGGTGCCTGGGTGACGGGGTCAGGAGCTGTTCCGTTTTCCTGCCAAGAGGAAGGTTCCAGCACAATGGGCTGCATGCGAGGGGACAGCACCCCCTGCCAGTCCTGTTCCCCCGCACTGGCTCAGGCTCCCGTCCAGCCCTGAGCCAGCACAGATCTGCTTGGTGTAGGGAGCTGGAGAGGGCAGAGCTGGCCTGGGGGGGAGCAGTGGATGGCTGGGCTGGCGCCCATGCTGATGGCCTCACTGGCTCCCTGCAGGGTGCCAGGAGATCGCGGAGGAGTTCCGCGCCCAGGAGATCGACGGGCAGGCCCTGCTGCTGCTGAAGGAGGATCACCTCATGAGCGCCATGAACATCAAGCTGGGCCCGGCGCTGAAGATCTATGCCCGCATCAGCATGCTCAAGGACTCCTAGAGGCGCCCGCATGCGTGGCACGGGCAGCCCCCCTGGACACTCCCGCGCAGGGCAGAGGCACCTGCCTACAGAAGCCCTTTGGGGACCGGCTGTAGCTGTCGCTAGGAGCTGGGGGGACGACATTGGGCCCATGAGCTCCCTGTGGCCCGGAGCACAAAGGGCCCCTGAATCCCAGAGCTGGGGTCTGCCTGGATCCCCGTCTTCCCACCTCCTGGCTGGGGCGGAGGCTGGGTCTTGCGGGGCTGTACATATTCTGTAGCATTAGCTTCCCCTCCTGCAGCCCCAGCCTGCCCCGTGGTGCCCGGGGAGAGGGAGTCGTGGCTGCAGGGCAGGCTGGGGCTGTTCAAGGGGCAGTGGCCCCCCTGGCCAGGTGCTGGCTGGCAGTAGGCAGGGCTGGGCTGATTTCCCCTGTACCCACCCAGCTGTGTGACCCACAGGAGCCCCACTTCCCTCTCCAGCTCCTCAGCTCCCCCTCCCCCCAAGAACTGCAGACTTGCCACCCCCAGGAGAGGCTGAGGGGCTTGTGCTGGACCCAACCCCCGACTCTCAATGCCAAACAGGACGGTTGCCTTAAAGTTGTGTGTGGTTGTGGTGCCAGGCGCTGCCCCCCACCCCCGGCAGGCGGCCAGTTCCTGGGCCCCCGTGTGTGCTCCCAGCCCGTGGTCGAGGCTGCTGGGGGGGGCAGCGTGTCATGTGGCTCAGACGGTTAACGCGGAAGCCAGTGTGTCCCACGGGGGGTGGCTCCTGGGCAGTGGGGGCCCGGCTCCTGGGACAGCACAGTGGGGAGCAGGCTCCTGGCGGGGGGGGTAGTGCCCAGTGCCCCTTGGCAGGGGGCTGCATTGCAGCAGGGCCTGCTGTGTTCCCGGGGCATGGGCTCCGCTGGCCCCAGTGGCCCAAGAGCATCCATGCTGTGGAGGGGGTAGGGGGGGCGTCCCTCCTGGCTCCCGGTGCCAGTGTAGCTGGCTAATGCCAGCAGAGCCGTCCCCCACGCTGGCTTGGGGGGCATCTGCACAGGCCTCCCTGGGGATTCCCTTAGCGCCTGTCCTCAGGCTGCCATAATACGGCTGAAGCTGCCTGTATGCACCAGGGTGGGGGGCTCTAAGCCCCAGTGAGAATCATTCCTCTTTTGAGCCGGGGAGATGCAGCTCCATCCTCCCCTCCATACGGCAGAGCTGCTGGCTGCAAGTGTACCCCAGCAGGGAGGGAGCTGCTCCCGGCTCTAGACTGAGGGAGGCTGGGCTGGGAAGGTCTTTTTAAAACCCTTTTTTTCCTGTTGGTTTTTAATAAACGTTACAAAAAACTCCACAAACCTCCGCGCGGGGGCTTTTCTGGGCCTAGGATCATGCTGGGCACCAGCCACCCTTCTGCCGGTTAGTAACACGAGTGGGGGCTCGGCTGGGTGGAACGTTTCATCGCTGCCCTGCCCGGGGTGGAGACCTGTTATCTGGGTGATGGTTTGACACTGCAGGCTCTGGCAGCGCAGCGTTGGCTCAGGTTTACCCAGTCTCCCCAGGGCTAAGAGCTGGAAATGGTGGGGGGGGGGGGGGATGGAGAGGGGGTTGAATGAAAGGGTAAAAGGAGAGGAGCCAGTGTCAGCCCCGTGGCTGAAGCTCGTGAAATCCACGAGGAAGGGGCAGGGTAAGAGCCGCTGTTCTGTTGGGTTGACGCTGAGCAGGGCCCGGGGGCCAAAATTCTTCTTTTCACTTTTGAAAATGTTTTTCAAAACTGAAACTTCTAAGCCAGAAAGTTGGCTGCCCTCTGCCCCGACCAGCCCACCAGCTGGGCCAGGGAAGGGGGCAGAGAGTTGGAAACCAACAAATGAAGAAACACCAAACCCCTTGGAGAGGCCCCAAACAGGAGCAGCCTCCCCCCAAGAGTCTTGGGGTACGTCTTCACTACCCGCCGTATTGGCGGGTACCAATCGATTTATCTGGGATCGATATCTCGCGTCTCGTTAAGACGTGAGATATCGATCCCCGAACGCGCTCACCGTCGACTCCGGAACTCCACCAGAGCGAGCGGCGGTAGCGCAGTTGACGGGGGAGCTGCAGCTGTCGATCCCGCGCCGTGTGGACCCCAGGTAATTCGATCCAAGATACTTCGACTTCAGCTATGCTATTCACGTAGCTGAAGTTGCGTATCTTGGATCAATATTCCCCCCTCCCTCCCCCCCCAGTGTAGACCAGCCCCTGGAAAACTTGGGAAACCAACTGGTCTCACTAACCTGGTTTCTGAAAAACGCCTGTTTCTTGGCAAAACAGTCAAACTGCCCCCAGCTCTGTTTGTATCCTTCACTCTTCTCCCCCCTCCCCCAAAGTCACAGCCCCTCCCAGTCTTCAGTGGATTTAGCCTCATGTAGGGCAGGGCTGTTATCCCTGTGGGGGAAACTGAGGCACAAAAGGCCCAGTTCCCCCAAAGGTATGTGGCCACCTAACTCGTGTTGAGCTCAATGGAAGTTCTCATCTCTGAAGATCTGTGCCTAAGTGTCTTCCCCAGGCCGGGCCTTGATCCCAGGTCTCTCCCACCCCAGCCTAGAGTGTGGCACTCACTTGCCCTTGGTGTTGGCAGCACTTTGGATTCTGGCTGCTGTGGGGGCAGCAGGGAGCGTGTGCTCCAGGCTGCAGTGCCAAGGAGCTGAGCATGCTCCTGGCAGCTACGGGGGAGTTGCAGGGGCAGTGGTGGCCATGTCATTAGCCCTCTGCTGAGGCTGCATATGCTGGATGCTCCTGTTAGCTTCAGTGGGAGCAGCTGTAGAATCCGGTCTTGCAAGGTGCCAGTAGCACCGTTCATGCCGGGGCTCAGGCCCTGCTCAGCTAGCCAACAAGTCCAAAGCCCCCCCAACCCTGGCTCAGTACCCTCCCCCCACCCCCTTTGCTTGCAAGGGTCAAAGCAGGAGTGCTGGTGGGGCAGTGAAGTGGGGGGTGCGGCGTAGCACCTCATTAGAATAGAGAGTCCGGCAGCTTAGCCACCCACTCAGCTGGTTAAATCTCCCTCGGGACGTTTCTTGGCTCTGACCGGTGCTGGGGGCCACGGGGCGAGGAGGGCACGACACTGCAGGGTTCCACGCAGCCTGTGCTGCTGCTCAAGGTTTCCACGCCTGGGGGTAAGTTGCAGGTTAACCTCGACACGCTGGGAGGCTTTGCAAACTGCCCAGGGAATGACACAGCGGGCGTGGGAGAGGGTAGAAATACGAGCCAGGCCACTCATGGTGGGTGCTTTAGAAATGGGTCTGATGGAGTCAGCCTACAGCCGGCTGACCAATGGAGAGCTAGTGCGCGCAGGAGGCACCGCGGAGTGGCCGTGGCTGGTGCTGGAGAGTGTGGGACAACCAAAGGGGTTCAGAGGCAAGCAGCGGAGGAGCTAGGCCATATGCTGGAGGTGGGGATGTGAGACCCTTCTACAGCTCGAGGAGAGCGAGAGCACCTCGGAGAGAGGGTTAGTCATGGTGGTAGCACTGCCAGTGCCTAGGGGAGATCTGGACCATGGAGCCAAGCAGGTGGCCTGGCCTAGGGCAAGTCACCGGAGCCTGGGCTGCGGGCAGTGCTCCTGCCCTGCCTGGGGCTAGCCTGGATGAGACACCTCTCCCCTCCTCTGATTTCACAGCCCAGGGCCCCTGGCTGAGCGTGGTCAACGTGGGTCTCCATGAGGTGCTGCTCTTGCCTGCTGGCAGTGCCAGGGCATCGTATCTGGAGTGGGTAGGTGGCAAGCCTGCTGCCTGCAAGAATGGGGTGCTCGGGGGAACCTCAGTCTGACAACCTCGAGGAGAACATGTTGATAACCAGGGTGCTGAGCAATGGGGAAAGGGTTAAATCTGCTGGGTGGGGGCATGATCCCCAGGTACAAGCACAAGGGGGAGGGGCCCGTTGAGGGGATGCCTGGGGAGAGTTTAGCCCACTTTGCAGTTTGCCTGGGGATCTATGAACACGAAGGGTTAATTGGCTGCCCCTGGGAAAGCCCATTTGATTTCAGTGGGGCGGGGGATGGTGCACATCCTTGGCAGGGGCAGCTGAGCTCATCCCCATGGCTACTGGCCCCCTCCACCCTGTTACAGGCTAAGCCTGGGGCTGCCTCTGCGTGTCGAGCCTCTGCTGACACCTCCTGACTGCATGGAAATGGCAGTGCTGCAATGGCACTATGGGTCTGTCCACACTGCAGTGGAAGCCTGGGGGTCAAACTCAGGCTAACCCTCCCTTCTGTCTACACACAAATTGCACTAACCCAGGGATTGGACCCAATGGGGGTGGGGCGTCTGAGCCTGAGTCAAGCTGGGACCCAGGGTTCAAGCCCTGTTTTGCAGTGTAGATGCAGTCCCACTGGATTCATGCTCTGAGTGTGAAAAGGATCCCACAATCCCACAGGGTGACTTTCCTTATCCTCTGGACAGTCAAGTTTGTTGGATAGATTCATAGACTGTAAGGCCAGAAGGGACCATCGTGATCATCTAGTCTGACCTGCACGTTGCAAGCCACAGAACCCCACCCACCCACTTCTGTACCAGACCCCTGACCTCTGGCTGAGTTACTGAAGTCCTCAAATCATGGTTTAAAGACTTCAAGTTACAGAGAATCCACCATTTACATTAGTTTAAATTTGCAAGTGACCTTATGCCCCATGCTGCAGAAGAAGGTGAAAAAAACTCCAGGGTCTCTGCCAATCTGACCCAGGGGAAATTCCTTCACGATCCCAAATATGGTGATCAGTTAGACCCTGAGCTTGTGGGCAAGACCCTCCAGGCAGACACCTGGGAAAGAATTCTCTGTAGTAACTCAGAGCCCTCCCCATCTAGTGTCCCATCACTGGCCATTGGGGATATTTGCTGCTAACAGTCACAGATCGGCTACATGCCATTGTAGGAAGTCCCATCATACCATCCCCTCCACAAACGTATCAAGCTCATTCATAGACTCATAGAAACAGAACTGGAAGGGCCCTCGAGAGGTCATCTATTCCAGTCCCCTGCACTCATGGCAGGACTATTATCTAGACCATCCCTGACAGGTGTTTGTCCAACCTGCTCTTAAAAATCCCCAATGATGGAGATTCCACAACCTCCCTAGGCAATTTATTCCAGTGCCTAACCACTCTGACACTCTGAAGTTTTTCCTAATGTCCAACCTAAACTGCCCTTGCTGCAATTTAAGCCCATTGCTTCTTGTCCGATCCTCAGCGGTTAAGAAAAACCAATTTTCTCCCTCCTTGTAACAACCGTTCCTCGCCCTTTCCTTACCGGTCGCCGACAAGGGTCGGCCGACAGACTCAGGCATCTACGGCTCCGCCCTGGTCGCCGGAAGGGCAGTGGTCCGACTCGGAGGGAGAATTCAGCCCCTCACCGAGGAGAGGCAAATCACCGACAGCCTGTGAGACCGGCATGGCCCCAGTGGCGGCGGCGTGGCAGCAGGGGCAGTGGCCAGTATCAATGCGGGAGTCCAGGGCGTGCAGGTCCCATATTCCCACCGTTCTTCTCAGCCACATCGGACAAACTGCCTCCGGCCCAGCCTTGGGCACTGGGGCCCGCGGGAGCGGCGCAGCAGGCCCAAGGAGCCGTCCCCAGACAGGCAAGGAGAAGCCGCCCCTCGCCCTGCGGTGCAGTCATCTTCGTCGCCTCTGGACGCGGCGGTGGCAGGCCCCTCGCCAGGGCCAACCCTAGCTATTCTGGGGCCTGCAGGGGGAGGCCAGGCCTCTGCGGGGGCAGCGGGGGGGGCTGGCCCCAGGCCTCCGTGGTGGGGGGCTGGCTTGGAGGGCAGGGGGGAACCACCCCCCAGCACTCACCAGCGGTGCGGCTGGGGCTGGGTCGCTGCACTTCCCGCCGCCAGTGAGTGCAGGGCCAGCCCTTCTGCAGAGCTCAGGGGAGTGGGGGCGCGGCTGGGGCAGAGCAGGGGGCGGGAAGAGGCAGGGCTTGGGTGCAGCAGGGGCGGGGCCATGGGGAAGAGACGGGGCAGGGGCTGAAGCAGCATGTAGTTGCGCAGGGCACCAGGAAATGTGATGCCCCACATTTCCTGGTGCCCTACGCAGCTGTGTACTTTGTGTATGGGTAAGGACGGCCCTGCCCCTCGCAAGCGAGCAGCCCCCCGATGATTTCAAGGAGCACCAGGCCCTGCTCAGAAGGGTGGCTGCCAACCTGAACTTGGAGGTCGAGGAGCTAGTGGAGGAGTCCAACGACCTCTTCAGCATCATCCCCTCCTCCACCCCGGTCCTGGTTGCGTTGCCCGTTCACCCTAGGGCCTGAAAATTGCCAAGTCTGTGTGACAGGACCCCCTCTTCCATTCTGCCTACCAAGAAAGCGGAAAAGAAATATGTCCCAGCAAAGGGATTTGAATAGCTGTACATCCACCCTCCTGCAGGGTCCCTGGCAGTGTCCGCCATCAATGAAAGGGCCAGGCAGGGCCAGGCCAGTGGCACACCCAAAAATAAAGACACCAAGACTTTATTTGGACTTGTTTGGCTGGAAAATTTATTCAACGGCCAGCCTGCACTTCCGGGCGTCTCACCATCAGGCCCTGCTAGGCAGGTACAACATCAACCTGTGCCACCTTCCAGTCCTTGGGCCTGCACACCCCTCAACAGGCTAAAACGCAATTCCAGCTGCTGCCTCCTCCGCCTCTGTCAACGTCGTGGGGTCCCCCCCAGTCCAGCTCCTACGGAAAGAAAGAGAAAGACAAGGGGTTGAAGTGACGGTGCCCTTCGTCATCCCGCTCCTCTGCCCAGCCTGGCCCCTCTAGAGACCAGGGCAGCCAGAAATGGGCATTTTGAGGATGCCACTGCCCAGGATCCAGCCCCCTTTTTCCTTGACTGTCTACGCCCCTTCCGGTCGGCCTGGTCTCAGCTGACCTCGGACCGTTGGGTGCGCGACACAATTTCTTCGGGCTATACCCTACAATTCCTGGATTATCCAGCTATTGAATTACCACCATATCGGCCTGATCCTGCGGGGGGAGGGCTGATATTGCTGGGCCCAATCCTGCAGGCCGCTCCATGTTTTCACCCCTGGCGGCTCTGCACCCTGGGCAGCTGCCCCACTCACCCCACCCTAGTTATGACCCTGCTGGCACGAGCCAGCTACACCCCTTTGCCATGCCACCTCATGGGGAGCAGTTCACACACCTGGAGTCACATACGCCTCATGCTTCCATGCGGCCCCATGCAGCCGCCCAGAACGCCAAGACCTCTGAGTGGCTCGCAGACCGACTGGAGGAGAGGGAGCCCTTGGGGGCCCCGGCCCAGTCCTGCAGCAAAGCAAAGGGATAACGCCAGGGAGCAACAGCCCCAGGCCCTCCAGCAATGGTTCTGGTACCTGCACCTGTTGTGGAGAGGCGGGCTGCGAGGCCACCCCTGAACCTGGTGTGTTCTGGACAGCCAGCAACCATTGACCTTGGGCAGGAGATCGCCCTGGACTGCGAGGAGCTCTTCAGCGGCAAGGCAGGGCAGAGACTGCCCCCTAAACCCAGGTGGAGATTCAGTTTGACAGCACACACCTCTGCCAGTCAGTATTAGGGGCTGTATCACAATACCGCTAAATAAGGGGATTTAAACCACCATCAGGGCACCCCCATGTGGGGCAGATGTGAGCTGGGAGCTTCCCTTCATCCAGGGCCGGCCCACAACATTTTGGCACCTGAGGCGGGGAGCTCAAATGACGCCCCCAGACCCCCTCGCTTGGGCCAAAACTTTGAAAGGTTTCAATTCTGCCTTCTTCCTGTTCTATGCCTCTCATGGTACTGCTCTCCTACCTACCCCGATAAAGGAGAACTAACAACTTAAAATGCCTTGTTCAAAAATTTTAAGTAACACTTAACTTTCAAACGCCTGAACAGCAAATGTAACTTTTCTTGTCTGCATAGTAAACACTGGCATTTTTATCTCTTTGAATAATCAAAGTGGTGCTTTCCGGGCCTTCTTGGTTGCAAAGATTTGAACTGCTTCCTGAAGGTCCACAGTCTGGGCCAGCTCATGCTCTATTGCAGGGGAGGGCAAACTTTTTGGCCTGAGGGCCGCATCGGGTTTTGTAAATTGTATGGAGGGCCGGTTAGGGGAGGAGGTCGTGGCCCGGCCCCCATCTCCTATCTGCCCCCTCCCTGGGACTCATGCCCCATCCAACCCCCCCTGTTCCCTGATGGCCCCTCTGGGACCCCTGCCGCATCCACACACCTCCGCTCCCTGTCCCCTGACCGCCCCCGGACCCCCACTGCCCCATCCAACCACGCCTTCTTCCTGTCCCCTGACTGCCCCCGAAACCCCTGCCCCTGACTGCCCCCTGCCACCCCATCCAACCCCCCTTTTCATTCCTGACTGCCCCCGGGACCCCTGCCCCCATTCAACCCCCCTGTTCCCCCCCTCCGACCCCTATCCACCCCCCCACCCCCCAGGACCGGCTTTAGGACCTGCAGGGCCCGATTCGAATACCCGGCAGCGGTCCAGGTCTTCAGCGGCACTTTGGCGGTGGGGGGTCCTTCAGTGCCGCAGAAGACCCGGAGCCGAGTGAAGGACCCCCCACCGCCGAAGTGCCGCCGAAGACCCAGAGCGGATCCCCCGCCGCTGGGTGAGTAAAAAAAATTAAAAAGGCGCCTAAGGGGCCCTCTTAGGCACGGGGCCCGATTCCGGGGAATTGGGGGAATCAGCCTAAAGCCGGCCCTGCGCCCCCTGACCACCACTGCGAACTCCCCTGCCCTCTATCCAACCCCCCCGCCCCGCTCCCTGCCTCCTTACCATGCTGCCTGGAGCACCGGTGGTTGGCGGCGCTACAGCCGCGCCACCCGGCTGGAGCCAAGCCACGCTGCCGCCGCCACCATGCAGCACAGAGACCGGGTCAGGCCGGGCTCTGCAGCTGCGCTGCCCCAGGAGCTCACAGCCCCGCTGCCCAGAGCATTGCGCCGGCAGCGGAGCGAGCGAGCTGAGGCTGTGGGGGAGGGCAACTGTTACAGGAAGTGTTAGAAGTATGCGCAGAGCAGCAAAAGCATTTGGAAAGAGGGTGGACATCTTATTTGTGCACATATATTCCAGAACAGCCTTTGGAGTTGATCCTGCTGAAATGTATCTTGAAAGGGCTTTCAGTTCATCACCTAAGTCACTCGCATCAATATTGCGCATGTCATCATGTGTCAACACTATCTCTAGTGCCCTGCATTGCTAGTGTAGGTCTTCTTCAGGTACAGTGAGGAGTTTTGGAACATCATACAACATCCCACATATACTGCTGTGTTCCTTGAGCTGCATGAAACGTTCTTCAACTGACTGTATTGCACAATCTAGCACCCGGTTAAAGAATTCAACTTTGAATTGTTGTTTGGGGTCTCTTATGGGATTATCCCGGGCCTCATAATCAAAGTGTCTTCTTCTTTGGCGACTCTTGTATTCTTGAATGGGTGGGGAAATAGCTTCAGTGTGAAGTTCCTCTGCCAGCTTCTGTGCACTCTTCAGAACGTTTTGAAATCCCTCATCTGAGCGGTAAAACTGTAGGTATGACTTTGCTTTGTCCAGTTGTTCCATCGCTCCAGATATATCAAGGTCAACACCTTGGAGTCTCTTGCTTACAACATTTATTTCAAACAGTATGTCATGCCACAACAATAAGCCACACAGAAATTTGAAGTTATGTATGTTTCTGGTGATTCATTTCCCTCTGCCACTGTTCTCCCACAAACAGATCCTGTCATAGCATTATCCTCCATAATGGCAACTATGGCATCCTCTATCTTCCCAATTTGGTGTTGATAGACTTTATCGCCTCCACTCGACTTTCCCATCATGTGGCACTCAGTGGTTTCAGTGTCAGAGAGGATGTTCCCAGATGTTGCTTCAAAATTTGCCATCGATGAGTTGATGCAGAGAAAAACACATAGATGCTTTGAATTACATTAAAAAATTCAGCAGCCTCACTAGAAGCTGATGCTGCATCACTGACCACCAAGTTCAATGAATGAGAACTGCATGGGACAAAAAAAGCTCGAGGGTTTAACTCTCGGATCCGTGTCTGCACTCCTCTGTTCTTTCCTCTCAGGTTGGCACCATTATCGTAGTCCTAACCTCTCATGTCAGCTATCGCAATTCCTGTATCTTCCAGCTTTTTAAGAAGCACATTTGTCATACCAGCTCCTGTAGTATCATCAATGTCAATACATTCTAGAAAATGCTCTCTGACAGTCACCATTGCAGGGACATTTTCACCAGGTTCTGTTGTTGTTACAAAATGCACCATTAAAGTAATTTGTTCCGTATGGCTGATGTCAGGTGTGCAGTCCAGAATAACAGAGTAATATCTTGCTGACTTCAGATCTGCCACAATCTTCTGTTTGACTTTTGTTGCCAGTAACTGTATGATCTCATTTTGAATTGTTTTTCCAAGGTAGTGGTGTGTTTCTTGGGTGGTGACTCTTCTTAGATGCTCCTGGAGAACAGCATCAAACTCAGCCATCAGCTCCACAATTTTAAGGACGTTTCCATTCTTTGGCACATACAGCTGATCTGAAGTGCCACGCGGTGCTAGGTTTTGGGTAGCAAGCATTCTCACAATGGCAATGAGCCTTTTCAGAACATTTTGCCAGTAAAGAGACTCTGATGCAATCTTCTCGTGATGCTGATCATCTATGGTGGCCTTTAACCTTAGTCTCATCTCAAGCTCTTTCCACCTATGGAATGCTCTCTGGTGATTAACTGCCTTCTCACGGCATGCCAGATTTCTAGCCAGATTTTTCCAGTCGTTTGTTCCTGTAGAACCCAATGTGGCTGGAACATTAGACTGGAAGAGTTTGCAACAAAAACAGTATGCAGCATTCTGGGTTTTTGAGTACATAAGCCATGGCCTCTCCACTTTGTCACCATTGGGGATTTCACGCCAGTAATGTGTTGGATGGAAACTTCTGTTTTCATTGTCTTTGGGGAACATGAAGTTCTTCACTTGCTGTGGCCCGTGCAGTACAAGGAAGTCCCTCAGGCTACTGCTCAAGTGGGTTCACAGTCCTGGATCATCTAGACTTAAGGAACTAAACTCAGCAGCAGCTGTTTCTTGCGCCTCCACCACATTCTTCTCTGATCTACACTTTTCTTCAGGAATGTGCATGGTTACACACTCTCTCTCCCTGCAGCTCCTACTACTTTCTGTTCTTCCCTCTCACCTCTTCTCCTGCCTGCCTGTTATGTCTCTTGTGCCCTCCTTCCTCCAGCCCAGCCCTCCACCATCTCTGTGCATCTAGAGCAGGGAGAATACATATGCACCAGCAGCAGACACAATTGTCTACACTCTGGGTCCTAGTGGTGCCCCCCTACCCCAGTCTGGCACCTGAGGCGGCTGCCTCAGTTTGCCTCATGGTAAGGCCAGTCCTGCCTTCACCTGCTCAGTTTTTATTGCTTCCCTCTGACCCCCCAACCCCCCAGCTGGCCCTAGAGTGCTCAAAATGGCATCCTCACCAGAGAATTTACTCTCCAGAGTGTTTGTTTCTCTGAAATATCAAATCCCACAACCATCGGCAAATGTGCCACCCCATCCTCTGCTGCTTAATGCCACCTTCCCTCCTCGTCAATGGCCGTAACACCCTCTGCCCCCTCCGCCCAAGATGGCATCACTCGGGGGGGGGGGGGGATAAAAATCAGATGCATTGTCTGGCAGGAACGTTTATTGTAGCAGCATGTGCAGAAAGAGAAAAAGCAACAGGAAAAGTGCCCTGCCTCATAGTGTGGTCAGTGCCCGAGCGTTTAGCTGCCTTTACATTTTACGGGGTAAATTGCCCTAATTTGGCTACAGAAACATGTCAAATGCAAAGTGTTATAAGATATTTGTGGCTATTTTTACTCCCACCCCGTGGTTCAGAACAATGACTGCAAAAGTCTATTTATTTTGCTGTGGACTTTGTACTGACCTGCTGGTGATAGAAAGGACAACTTAAGGCACAGAGAGTGCGCTATTCTGGCGCACACATTGCAAGGCAAGGCAGATGTCTTGGGGCTGCCAATATAGATAGAACCAGAGGGTTAGCAGGGACCACAAGGGTCATCTAGCCTAAGCCCCTGCCAAGATGCAGGATTTGTTGCGTCTAAGACCTTGTCTACACAACAAGGTTTTGTCGACAAAAGTTATCAGTGGAGGTGTACACCTGGAAATGCTCTTCCCACTGATGTCACTCCCCTGCTAGGACGACATAATAAAACCACCTCCCTGAGCAGCATAGAGCTTTTTGTGACGTAGTTAGAGTAATGTAGCATCCGTGTAGACACCTTGCTTGGTTATGTCACCCTAACTGACCTCCAGGAGGTGTCCCACAATCCTATCCTGACCGCTATGGTCAGCGGTTTGAACTCTGCTGCCCTGAAGGTACACAGCTCTGCCCCTCTCCCCCGGTTAAAGGCCTGGGAATTTTTGAAAGGTCCTGCACAGTTCACACCACTGAACATGCCAGCTGTCCGCAGCAGACGCTCTCCGCATGGAGCACGCCGAACTGTTGGCTCCGCTGAGTCTATGGGGAGAGGAGTCTGTGCAGTCACAGCTTCGCACCATTTTGATACCTACAGGATGATTGCTAGTGACATGCAGAAGAAGGGGCAGGAGAGGGACACGCAGCAGGATTGTGCTAAAATAAAGGAGCTGAGGCAGGCGTACCAGAAGGCAAGTGAGGCCAACCATCGCTCTGGTGCAGCGCTGAAGATGTGCCTCTTCTACAAGAATCTTCACACCATCCTCGGCAGCAAACCCACCTCCACCACCATGAGCCCCATGGATACTTCCGGGGGACTAGTCTGGAGGCAGCGGCCAGTGGACTCAACCCTGGTGACAAAGTGGTGGATGCGGAAGTGGAGCTGGCGTACAATATGGAGCAGAAAGCAAAGGTAAGAGATTGAAGTCCAGGACTTCCATGGTAGCATTCTCTGAGATGCTCCCAGTTCCACACGCAGGGCCAGTTAGACAGGCAGAACTGCAGGGTCTCAATGCGTGGATGAGACGATGGCAGAGGGAGGAGGGGTTTAGATTCATTAGAAACTGGGGAAACCTTTGGGAAAGGGGGAACCTGTACAGGAAGGATGGGCTCCACCTAAACCAAAACGGAACCAGATTGCTGGCACTCAACATTCAAAAGGTCGTAGAGCAGTTTTTAAACTAAGGACTGGGGGAAAGCTGCCAGGTGTGGAGGAGCACGTGGTTCGGACAGAGACATCCCTTAGGGGAGGATCTATTAATGGAGAATCTCCATGTCCTAGTGAGGACAAGAGGATGGAAAATGATAAAATACAGGCAGGGTCTGATCAGAAACAGTCAAATAAAAAAGAGTCCTGTTCAATTACATCATATAATGGCAGACAGCTAAAAGGAGACAAGTTTTTAAAGTGCTGGTATACCAACGCTAGAAGTCTAAGTAATAAAATGGGTGAACTAGAGCGCCTAGTATTAAATGAGGATATTGATATAACAGTCATCACAGAAACTTGGTGGAATGAGGATAATCAATGGGACACAGTAATACCAGGGTACAAAATATATCAGAAGGAGAGAACAGGTCGTGCTGGTGGGGGAGTGGCACTATATGTGAAAGAAAGCGTAGAATCAAATGAAGTAAAAATCGTAAATGAATCAAACTGTACCATAGAATCTCTATAGATAGTAATTCCTTGCTCTAATAATAAGGATATAGCGGTAGGGATATATTACAAACCACCCGACCAGGATGGTGATAGTGACTGTGAAATGCTCAGGGAGATTAGAGAGGCTGTTAACATAAAAAACTCAATAATAATAATGGAGGATTTCAATTATCTCCATATTGACTGGGTACATGTCACCTTAGGACGGGATGCAGAGATAAAGTTTCTTGACACCTTAAATGACGGCTTCTTGGAGCAGCTGGTCCTGGAACCCACAAGAGGAGAGGCAATTCTTGATTTAGTCCTAAGTGGAGCACAGCATCTGGTCCAAGAGTCAGATATAGCTGGACCCCTTGGTAATAGTGACCATAATTGTTAGGGTTCCTTTCCCACTCTGAACTCTGGGGTACAGATGTGGGGACCCGCATGAAAGACCCCCTACGCTTATTTTTACCAGCTTAGGTTAAAAACTTTTTCAAGGCACAAGTTTCACCTTGCCCTTGAACAGTATGCTGCCACCACCAAGTGATTTAGACAAAGAATTAGGGAAAGGACCACTTGGAGTCCTATTCCCCCAAAACACAGAGGATTTCCCCTCTTGGCAAAACTTTAAAGATACAAAAAAAAAACCCACCTAGGAATAAACCTTCCTCTTAGCACAGGGAAAATTTACAAGTGAAAACAAAAGATACTCTAATGCATTTCCTTGCTATTACTTACTATTTTTGTAATATTAGATGTATTATTTTAGTGGGAGCTGGATTACTTGCTTGGTCTCTCCCTTTGTCTCCGGAGAGAACACCCACACAGCACAAAACAAAGCCTTTTCTCCCCCCCAGATTTGAAAGTATTTTCTTTCCCCATTGGTCCTTCTGCTCAGGGTGCCAACCAGGTTATTTGAGCTTCTTAACCCTTTACAGGTAAGGAGGGATTTTATGCTACCCTTAGCTGTATGTTTATGACAATAATATAATTAAATTTAATATCCCTGTGGCAGGAAAAACACCACAGCAGCCCAACACTGTAGCATTTAATTTCAGAAAGGGGAACTACACAAAAATGAGGAAGCTAGTTAAACAGATACACCTCTACCCCGATATAACGCTGTCCTCGGGAGCCAAAAAATCTTATCGCGTTATAGGTGAAACTGCATTATATCGAACTTGCTTTGATCCACCGGAGTGCGCAGCCCCGCACCCCCGGAGCGCTGCTTTACCGCGTTATATCTGAATTCATGTTACATCGGGTCGCGTTATATCGGGGTAGAGGTGTATTAAAAGGTACGGTGCCAAAAGTGAAATCTCTGTAAGCTGCATGGAAACTTTTTAAAGACACCATAATAGAGGCTCAACTTAAATGTACACCCCAAATTAAAAAACATAGCAAGAGAACCAAAAAAGAGCCACCGTGGTTAAACAACAAAGTAAAAGAAGCAGTGAGAGGCAAAAAGGCATCCTTTCAAAAGTGGAAGTTAAATCCTAGTGAGGAAAATAGAAAGGAGCATAAACACTGGCAAATGAAGTGTAAAAATGTAATGAGGAAGGCCAAAAAAAAATTTGAGGAACAGCTAGCCAAAGACTCAAAAAGTAATAGCAATTTTTTTTTTAAGTACATCAGAAGCAGGAAGCCTGCTAAACAACCAGTGGGGCTACTAGACGATCAAGGTGCTAAAGAAGCACTCAAGGACGATAAGGCCATTGCGGAGAAACTAAATGAATTCTTTGCATCGGTCTTCACGGCTGAGGATATGAGGGAGATTCCCAAACCCAAACCATTCTTTTTAGGTGACAGATCTGAGGAACTGTCCCAGATTGAGGTATCATTAGAGGAGGTTTTGGAACAAATTGATAAATTAAACAGCAATAAGTCACCAGGACCAGATGGGATTCACCCAAGAGTTCTGAAGGAACTCAAATGTGAAATTGCAGAACTACTAACTGTAGTCTGTAACCTATCATTTAAATCAGCTTCGGTACCAGATGACTGGAGGATAGCTAATGTGACGCTAATTTTTAAAAAGGGCTCCAGAGTTGACCCCGGCAATTCAGTACTGGGCAAACTGGCTGAAACTATAATAAAGAACAATAGTGTCAGACATATAGATGAACATAATTTGTTGAGGAAGAGTCAACATGGTTTTAGTACTAATCTACTAGACTTCTTTGAAGGGGTCAACAAGCATGTGGACCAGGGGAATCCTGTGGATATAGTGTACTTAGATTTTCAGAAAGCCTTTGACAAGGTCCCTCACTACAGGCTCTTACACAAAGTAAGCTGCCACAGGATGAGCGGGAAGGTGCTCTCATGGAAACAAAGGGTAGGTATAAATGGTCAGTTTTCAGAATGGAGAGAGGTAAATAGTGGTGTCCCCCAGGGTCTGTACTGGGCCCAGTCCTGTTCAACATATTCATAAATGATCTGGAAAAAGGGGTAAACAGGGAGGTGGCAAAATTTGCAGATGATACAAAACCACTAAAGATAGTTAAGATCCAGGCAGACTGCGAAGAGTCTCTCAAAACTAGGTGACTGGGCAACAAAATGGCAGATGAAATTTAATGTTGATAAATGCAAAGTAATGCAGATTGGAAACCATAATCCCAACTATACATATAAAATGATGGGGTCTAAATTAGCTGTTACCTCTCAAGAAAGAGATCTTGGAGTCATTGTGGATAGTTCTCCGAAAACATCCACTCAATGTGCAGCAGCAGTCAAAAAAATGAACAGAATGTTGGGAATAATTAAGAAAGGGATAGATAATAAGACAGAAAATATCATGTTGCCTCTATCTAAATCCATAGTATGCCCACATTTTGAATATTGTGTGCAGATGTGGTCGCCCCATCTCAAAAAATATATATTGGAATTGGAAAAGGTTCAGAAAAGGGCAACAAAAATGATTAGGGGGATGGAACGGCTTCCGTATGAGGAAAGATGAATAAGACTGGGACTTTTCAGCTTGGAAAAGAGATGGCTGAGGGGAGATATGATTGAGGTCTATAAAATCATGACTGGTGTAGAGAAAGTAGATAAGGAAGTGTTGTTTACTGCTTCTCATAACACAAGAACTAGGGGTCACCAAATGAAATTAATAGTCAGTAGGTTTAAAACAAATAAAAGGAAGTATTTCTTCACACAACTTATATTCAACTTGTGGAACTCCTTGCCAGAGGATGTTGTGATGTCCAAGACCATAACAGGGTTCAAAAAAGAACTAGATAAGTTCATGGAGGGGTCCATCAAAGGCTATTAGCCATGATGGGCAGGAATGATGTCCCTAGCCTCTGTTTGCCAGAAGCTGGGAATGTGCGAAAGGGGATGGATCACTTGATGATTACCTTTTCTGTTCATTCCCTCTGGGGCACCTAGCACTGGCCACTGTTGGAAGACAGGATACTGGGCTAGATGGACCTTTGGTCATAGAGTCATAGACTTTAAGGTCAGAAGGGACCATTATGATCATCTAGTCTGACCTTCTGCACAACGCAGGCCACAGAATCTCACCCACCCACTCCTGTAACAAACCCCTAACCTATGTCTGAGCTATTGAAGTCCTCAAATCATGGTTTAAAGACGTCAAGGTGCAGAGAATCCTCCAGCAAGTGACCCGTGCCCCACGCTGCAGAGGAAGGCGAAAACCCCCCAGGGCCTCTGCCAATCTGCCCAGTAGAGCCATTCTTAAGTTTTTATGTTCTCATCTGGTGGTGCGACGAGTCAGGCCCTCTTTTCACTCCGGAGGGGTCTAGCCAGAGCGGCACACAGATAAGCAGCATACAGAGCCGGTCTGAAGCCACAGTAGGGTGACCAGATGTCCCGATTTTATAGGGACAGTCCCGATTTTTGGGTCTTTTTCTTATATAGGCTCCTATTACCCCCAACCCCCTGTCCCGATTTTTCACATTTGTTGTCTGGTCACCCTAAGCCACACGCATGCAGAGATGCACCCATGCATCCTAGGTTACCCTTAGGAGTGAGATATCGGGTTCAATTATCCTAGCCTGTGGAAAAGGGTACCAATATTCAGAACAGACTCCCTAGCCGCTTATAGTAACCCCCTTCGGAAACCACCTTTGTCCCTTCTTGCCCTTTCCCCCTTCCCTCCCCCCAAACTCACCATAATTGGGACTCGCAGTGACCTGTGTGCTAGCCAAAGGACAACAAGAAAGAGGGGTGTGTAACTTTTGTGACTCATGGCTGTGAGTGCAATCACAATTCTGGTTCTGTTCATTGTTTCTTTGCCTTCTGCTGATGAGACCTTGAGAACACACTCCTCCACACTGGTGGAGCGCCTCCATCAGATAAGGCAGCGACCCAGGAATAAGAAGGATCTGTTTCACAAAGCACTGCAGTCAACAGATGCAGCACATAGCGAAGCAAGAACATGGAGGGAGACAATTAATGAAAAATTCAGGCTGGATAGCCAGGAAAGAAGACGAGGGGGGAGCAGATGATAAAGCTCCTAGAGGGCCAGACAGAGATGTTGAAGTCCCTCATTAGCCTGCAATCAGAGCAAATCTATGTCCGACTCCCCCTCCAACCATTACAGTACTCCAGTCCATGCCCTCCCCAAACTCCCCCACCTCATTCATCATGTGTTCCCAATCCTGCACAGTACCCCGTGCACGCCGCGCCTGGGGACTGTTTTTTCCAATGCAAACTGGAGTTACACCCAGCTGTGAGAACCCTAACTGTGAGACTGTTCCTCATTTCATGTTCCCTGTTTGTCCAAAAGTTTGTGTTTTATCTCGTTATTAAACTTGAGTCTTTGAAATAAAATGAGTCTTATTTAGGACATACATACATAGCTCAGTGCTAACATTGAAACACAGTGGCTATAGGTAGGAATATTTGCTCCTTGCAATTAATACTCAAGAAGCAAGCACTACAGGGGTTATTCATGGTGGCAAGTAAACACTGACTGGCTGAATGCATCATATACAGACATATTACTGAGAATCATTCTCAAAATGCTCCTTCAAAGCCTCGCTGATTCGAATAGCCTCCGATTGCTCCCTTGTATCTGGCTGCTCAAAATCAGCCTCAGCAGCCCACCCCTGGGGTAACTTTTCCCTCTTCGATTCATAAATATTATGGAGAGCACAGCAGGCCGCAATGACCATCGGAATATTTTCCTTATTGAGGTCTAACCAGCCAAAAAGACAGCACCAGCCACCTTTTAATCGGAGAAAAGCACATTCAACGGTCATTCAGTATGTGCTGTGCCTGTTGTTGAAGCAGCTCTTGCTGCTGTCTAGGTTCCCCGTGTAAGATTTCACAAGCCACGGAAGCAAGCAGTATGCTGGGTCTCCAAGGATCACTATGGGCATTTGCATATCCCCCATTGGAATCTTCTGGTCTGGAAATCATAGAATCATAGAATCTCAGGGTTCGAAGGGACCTCAGGAGGTATCTAGTCCAACCCCCTGCTCAAAGCAGGACCAATTCCCAACTAAATCATCCCAGCCAGGGCTTTGTCAAGCTGGGCCTTAAAAACCTCCAAGGAAGGAGATTCCACCACCTCCCTAGGTAACCCATTCCAGTGCTTCACCACCCTCCTAGTGAAATAGTGTTTCCTAATATCCAACCTAGACCTCCCACACTGCAACTTGAGACCATTGCTCCTTGTTCTGTCATCTGCCACCACTGAGAACAGCTGAGCTCCATCCTCTTTGGAACCCCCCTTCAGGTAGTTGAAAGCAGCTATCAAATCCCCCCTCATTCTTCTCTTCTGGAGACTAAACAATCCCAGTTCCCTCAGCCTCTCCTCATAAGTCATGTGCTCCAGCCCCCTAATCATTTTTGTTGCCCTCCGCTGGACTCTTTCCAATTTTTCCACATCCTTCTTGTAGTGTGGGGCCCAAAACTGGACACAGTACTCCAGATGAGGCCTCACCAATGTCGAATAAAGGGGAACGATCACGTTCCTCGATCTGCTGGCAATGCCCCTACTTATACAGCCCAAAATGCCATTAGCCTTCTTGGCAACAAGAGCACACTGTTGACTCATATCCAGCTTCTTGTCCACTGTGACCCCTAGGTCCTTTTCTGCAGAACTGCTACCTAGCCATTCGGTCCCTAGTCTGTAGCAGTGCACGGGATTCTTCCATCCTAAGTGCAGGACTCTGAACTTGTCCTTGTTGAACCTCATCAGGTTTTTTTTGGCCCAATACTCTAATTTGTCTAGGTCCCTCTGTATCCGATCCCTACCCTCCAGTGTATCTACCACGCCTCCCAGTTTAGTGTCATCTGCAAACTTGTTGAGAGTGCAGTCCACACCATCCTCCAGATCATTAATAAAGATATTAAACAAAACCGGCCCCAGGACCGACCCTTGGGGCACTCCGCTTGAAACCGGCTGCCAACTAGACATGGAGCCATTGATCACTACCCGTTGAGCCCGACGATCTAGCCAGCTTTCTATCCACCTTACAGTCCATTCATCCAGCCCATACTTCTTTAACTTGCTGGCAAGAATACTGTGGGAGACTGTATCAAAAGCTTTGCTAAAGTCAAGGAATAACACATCCACTGCTTTCCCCTCATCCACAGAGCCAGTTATCTCATCATAGAAGGCAATTAGGTTAGTCAGGCATGACTTGCCCTTGGTGAATCCATGCTGACTGTTCCTGATCACTTTCCTCTCCTCTAAGTGTTTCATAATTGATTCCTTGAGGACCTGCTCCATGATTTTTCCAGGGACTGAGGTGAGGCTGACTGGCCTGTAGTTCCCCGGACCCTCCTTCTTCCCTTTTTTAAAGATGGGCACTACATTAGCCTTTTTCCAGTCATCCGGGACCTCCCCCGATCGCCATGAGTTTTCAAAGATGATGGCCAATGGCTCCACAATCTCATCTGCCAACTCCTTTAGCACCCTCGGATGCACTGCATCCGGCCCCATGGATTTGTGCTCATCCAGTTTTTCTAAATAGTCCCGAACCACTTCTTTCTCCACAGAGGGCTGGTCACCTCCTCCCCATACTGAGAAGACAGAGGCAAAAAAATCATTGAGTACATTAGCTTTTTCCACATCCTCTGTCACTAGGTTGCCTCCCTCATTCAGTAAGGAGCCCACACTTTCCTTGACTTTCTTCTTGTTGCTAACATACCTGAAGAAACCCTTCTTGTTACTCTTAACATCTCTTGCTAGCTGCAACTCCAAGTGCGATTTGGCCTTCCTGATTTCACTCCTGCATGCCTGAGCAATATTTTTATACTCCTCCCTGGTCTTTTGTCCAATCTTCCACTTCTTGTAAGCTTCTTTTTTGCGTTTAAGGTTAGCAAGTATTTCACTGTTTAGCCAAGCTGGTCACCTGCCATATTTGCTATTCTTTCTACACTTCGGGATGGTTTGTTCCTGCAACCGCAATAAGGATTCTTTAAAATACAGCCAGTTCTCCTGGACCCCTTTGCCCTTCATGTTATTCTCCCAGGGGATCCTGCCCATCTGTTTCCTGAGGGAGTCAAAGTCTGCTTTTCTGAAGTCCAGGGTCCGTATTCTGCTGCTCTCCTTTCTTCCTTATGTCAGGATCCTGAACTCGACCATCTCATGGTCACTGCCTCCCAGGTTCCCATCCACTTTTGCTTCCCCTACTAATTCTTCCCTGTTTGTGAGCAGCAGGTCAAGAAAAGCTCTGCCTCTAGTTGGTTCCTCCAGCACTTGCACCAGGAAATTGTCCCCTACACTTTCCAAAAACTTCCTGGATTGTCTGTGCACCGCTGTATTGCTCTCCCAGCAGATATCAGGGTGATTAAAGTCTCCCATGAGAACCAGGGCCTGCGATCTAGCAACTTCTGTTAGTTGCCGGAAGAAAGCCTCGTCCACCTCATCCCCCTGGTCTGGTGGTCTATAGCAGACTCCGACCACGACATCACCCTTGTTGCTCACACTTCTCAACTTAATCCAGAGACTCTCAGGTTTTTCTGCAGTTTCATACCGGAGCTCTGAGCAGTCATACTCCTCTCTTACATACAATGCAACTCCCCCACCTTTTCTGCCCTGCATGTCCTTCCTGAACAGTTTATATCCATCCATGACAGTGCTCCAGTCATGTGAGTTATCCCACCAAGTCTCTGTTATTCCAATCGCATCATAGTTCCTTGACTGTGCCAGCACTTCCTGTTCTCCCTGCTTGTTTTCCAGGCTTCTTGCAGTTGTGTATAGGCACTTAAGACAACTCATCGATCGTCCCTCTTTCTCAGTCTGACACAGGAGTCCTCCCCTCTTGCGCTCTCCTGCTTGTGCTTCCTCCCAGGATCCCATTTCCCCACTTACCTCAGGGCTTTGGTCTCCTTCCCCCGGTGAACCTAGTTTAAAGCCCTCCTCACTTGGTTAGCCAGCCTGCTTGCGAAGATGCTCTTCCCTCTCTTCGTTAGGTGGAGCCCGTCTCTGCCTAGCACTCCTCCTTCTTGGAACACCATCCCATGGTCGAAGAATCCAAAGCCTTCTCTCCGACACCACCTGTGTAGCCATTCGTTGACTTCCACGATTCGACGGTCTCTACCCAGGCCTTTTCCTTGCACAGGGAGGATGGACGAGAACACCCCTTGCGCCTCAAACTCCTTGATCCTTCTTCCCAGAGCCACGTAGTCTACAGTGATCCGCTCAAGGTCATTCTTGGCAGTATCATTGGTGCCCACGTAGAGAAGCAGGAAGGGGTAGCGATCCGAGGGCTTGATGAGTCTCGGCAGTCTCTCCGTCACATCGTGTATCCTAGCTCCTGGCAAGCAGCAGACCTCTCGGTTTTCCCGGTTGGGGCGGCAGATAGATGACTCAGTCCCCCTGAGGAGGGAGTCCCCGACCACCACCACCCTCCTCCTTCTCTTGGGAGCGGTGGTTGTGGAACCCCCATTCCTAGGACAGTGCATCTCATGCCTTCCAATCGGTGGAGTCTCCTGCTCCCTTCCCTCAGATGTGTCATCTAGTCCACTCTCCGCATTAGTACCTGTAGAGAGAACATGGAAACGATTGCTCACCTGTATCTCCATTGCTGGTACATGGATGCTCCTCTTTCTCCTTCTGGAGGTCACATGCTGCCAAACTTCATCACCATCCTTCTGTCCCTGCTGCGCCTGCTCTGAATCTTCAGAACGTTGTGGCCGTAGAAGCATCTCCTGACGTCTGTCCAGGAAATCTTCATTTTCCCTTATGCAACGCAGAGTCGATACTTGTTTCTCCAGACCTCAAACCTTCTCTTCCAATATGGAGACCAGCTTGCACTTTGTACAGACAAAGTCGCTTCTGTCCTGTGGAAGAAAGACAAACATGGCACAACCTGTGCAGGTTACAACAGCTGATCGCTCACCTTCCATATCCCTGTCCTCTTAAGAGCTTCCTCAGCTGTTGCAGTAACTACTCAGAGAAACCCGCAGATGAAAGCCTCAGTGAGCTCTCCCCAGGCGAACTCCCTCTGTTAGCCTCTGCTGTTCACCGCTCAGCTGGTTCGCTGCTGACTGCCCTTATATACCAGTCAGGCCCACTCAAGAGGGCCTGACTGGTATATAAGGGCAGTCCCTTACATATAAAGAAAGTCCCAGCATGCAGCTTTCTATACAGTCCAGTATTCTGAAAGATGCATGCATCATGCACCTTCCCTGACCACCCCGCCTTGATGCAGTGAAACAGCCCTGGTAATCCACCAGTGCCTGCAAGACCATGGAGAAGCAGCCTTTTCAGTTGATATTCTCCGTCACAAGGTGGTTCGGGGGACAAAATTGGGATATGCGTTTCATCTATCGCCCTGCCGCAGTTAGGGAATCCCGTTGCCGCAAAGTCATCAGTTATTTCCTGCATATTACTGAGAGTCACAGACCTTCGTAGCAGGAGGTGATTAATGGCCCTGCACACTTGCATCACTGCAGCCCCCACGGTGGACTTTCCAGCTCCAAACTGATTCGCGACTGACCAGTAGCAGTCCGTAGTTGCCAGCTTCCACACAGCAATCGCCACTCGTTTCTCCACCATGCGGGCAGCTCTCATTCTGGTGTCCTTGTGCCACAGTGCTGGCGTGAGCTCTGCAAATAGCTTCAGGAAGGTGGCTTGGCACATTGGAAAGTTCTGCAGCCACTGCTCATCATCCCATAGATGCATCCTGGTGTGATCCCACCACTCAGTGCTTGTTTCCCGAACCCAGTACTGACGGTCCACCGTGCCAAGCTGGTCCATGAATGCCAGCAGCAATCCTGAATGGTTTGTTTCCCTGGCAGACAGCAGGGCAGGCATCACCGATTCACTCTCTGTTTCGCAGCTGACCAAATACTGCAGGACCAGCCGTGTTGTGTTCATAACGCTCATCACCAGACTGGTCAGCAGCTCATGATCTGTGCCGCCAGGCAGAGATGGCAGGTGCACAGTTTACAAGGGCTGTTGAAAAATGGTGCAAAACAAAGTAGGAGGCCCATGGAATGATGGGACAGAAAGAACTGCATCATGGGACGGCAAGCACGTCCCCATGAAGCCCCACGATCCATTCCCAGAGCTCCCAGCACCAGAGGGTGACAAAGGGTGGCGAGTTGCACTATGGGATAGCTACCCATGATGCAACGTTTTCTTTGTCGATGCAAGAGCAACGACTATGGACACGCTCAGCCAACCCAAGGAGCATTGTGTGGACGTGCTCTCCCGATGTTATTAAAATGACATGATCGTCAACAAAACTTAAGTCGACTTAACTCTGTAGCCTAGACTTGGCCTAAACGCCATCCAAGACAGATGGCTGACCAGCCTCTTCCACTTCTGCACCAGCTGTGGGGGCACCATCCTGGCGAATAGCAGCGTGTCACAGCTCCCCAGTTAGGCCACAGCCTTTTTGAACAGCACCCTTCTCTGCCTCAGGGTAAACTCCTCCAATGTGAGAACAGTCTGCAGATGTGCACATGCAGTCAGTAGCCTGCCCTCTGCTCCCCTCATTCACCTCCCCCCAGCCCACCACCACCACCACCACAGCATCGGCGCAGGGGCCAACAGAACAGGGAAGTCAGGTGGAAAACGACACATCATCTTCACACTCTGCCTACACAGACCTGCTTGCTTCCTCTTCGGAGCCTGATAAAGTGATTGCCACAGACATCAGTCACCACGCAGCACTTCCTGTGCAGGTCTGCGCTAGTTTGAAGGTACAGAGCACCACAGAGACAACACATTAAAAATGGTAAAAGAACCTCCACGCATGCCAGGCATCTCAACTCACCAGGCATCATGCCACCCTAGGGATTTCTTTGTAGCTACAAGTTCATCAGAGCTTCAGCTCAGACCAAGCACACAGTCCTGTAAGGCCAAGTCCTTCCAACCCTCTCCCAGGACTGGAGCCCTCCGGGGGACCAGGGGTCCTGTCCGTTTGCTGGATCAAGAAGAAGCCCCCAAGTCAGCTTAAAATCCAGGCTTTTTAGCCAGAAGTCTTTTCTCTGTTGAGTGGTCTCTGGAGAATCCAGTTTGAACCAATATATGGATATCTCTGGGGAGTGGGGGCTTCAAAGGCTGATGACGGAGAATTTCATTAGCATCCCCCCACCGTCCCAGAGGAAACACACACAATTCCACAATAACTCATACACACCTGCATTAATACAATGGACACCACAGGTGCTATCAGGTTTAACTTAACTTGGTAAAGCGTAGCCTAATTCCAGGTTTGTTCTGAATATTACAGGCTCTTATCATCTGTCACCCCATGTTTCTGGCAACCGACGGACCTTCTGGGCTGACTCCCCCACTTTCATCCCTCTCTTGGCTTGCGGACATGCTCAGCTGTGCTTTGTGTGTGTCTGCCCACACCTGCCTGCATCACACTCACTTGTTTATCAGTCCTATCCATTTCCTTACGCAGTGGTTACGGCTCGCTCAAGTCTGTGGCACTACCTGAAAAAGTCCTGAACTTCCCCCTAAAAGGGATCTAATTGTCGAACAGCTGCAAAGCTAATCATACCAAATCTGCCTAACCACACCTCTACACTGCTGCACCATTTGACAAGTGCGCCCACCCCCCTTTCCAAAGGCCTTTGAACTGCCTGACAGTCCTTCAGTCTCCAGCCACCCCACTGCCGCCCCATCCCAGCATGCCCGGGTAGCATATAGGAATTGGGCAGTGCTCCATTTAAATAGTTGTGAGCCCTTTAGTGGTGCAGCCTGTTGTGTGTGTGTAGCTGGGCCGTCACGCTAATGAACACAGTGGTTTGGACCACGCCATGCCCGGGTGGATCCTGCATATTATGTTTGTTGTAAAGAGCAGAAGAGGTGACACCCCTAAGCAGGGCTGAGGAGAGGCAGGGAAAGGGGAACTGCTGTATGGGGGCCCCAAGCTCAAACATCTGTAACGCTAGGGTTACCATATTTCCACAATCAAAAAAGAGGACACTGGGGGGGGGGAGCCCCGCCCTAGCCCCGCCCTCGCCCCATCCACTCCCTCCCACTTCCCACCCCCTGACTGCTCCCCTCAGAGCCCCCAACACCCCCCGCTTCTTGTCCCCTGACTGCCCCCTGCTGAGAACCCCCACCCCACCCTAACTGCCCCCCTAGGACCCTACCTGTCCCCTGACTGCCCCGACCCTTATCCACTCGCATGGGTGGCAGGGTTGTAGAAATTTTGGTGGTGCCCAGAACCCGCCCCCCCACCTGCCTAAGGCTCTGGGAGGGGGGGTTGGGTGGGGGGAGGAGGTCTGGGATGCAGGTCCTGGGCTGGGGATTAGGGTGCAGGAGGGGTGCAGGGTGCAGGCTCTGGGATAGAGTTTGGGTGCTGGGTGCAGGCTCCGGGCTGGGGCAGGAGGTGGGTGTGCAGGAGGGTGTGAGGGGTGCAGGCTCTGGGATGTAGTTTGGGGGTGGGAGGCGGTGCAAAGGGAGGGGGTGCAGTCTTTGGGAGGGAGTTTGAGGGCAGGAGGGGGTGTGTGGGAAGGGGGAGGAGGTTTGGGAGGGAGTTTGGGGATAGGAGGGGGTGCAGGGATGAGGGCTGTGGGTCTAAGGATGAAGGGCTCATGATGCAGGAGGGGGCTCAGGGCTGGGGCAGAGGATTAGGGTGCGGAGGGATGAGGGCTGGGGCTGGGGATGAGGGGTTTGGGGCGTTGGAGAGGCTCAGGGCTAGGGTGGAAGGGCAGGGTAAGGGCAGCCTGTCTTCCCATTAGTGGATGGGGGCACTAGGACCGGGGGGCAGCAGACAGCAGTTGCTGCCGGCTCTGGCAGTACAAGCAGGCAAGGGAGAGGCAAGCAGGGAGGGAGGGCCACGGGGGGGGGG
>NW_020665065.1:20288297-20356702 GCF_002925995.2 Terrapene triunguis
CCCTTATATATAAAGGAAGTCCCAGCATGCAGCTTTCTATACAGTCCAGTATTCTGAAAGATGCATGCATCATGCACCTTCCCTGACCACCCCGCCTTGATGCAGTGAAACAGCCCTGGTAATCCACCAGTGCCTGCAAGACCATGGAGAAGCAGCCTTTTCAGTTGATATTCTCCGTCACAAGGTGGTTCGGGGGACAAAATTGGGATATGCGTTTCATCTATCGCCCTGCCGCAGTTAGGGAATCCCGTTGCCGCAAAGTCATCAGTTATTTCCTGCATATTACTGAGAGTCACAGACCTTCGTAGCAGGAGGTGATTAATGGCCCTGCACACTTGCATCACTGCAGCCCCCACGGTGGACTTTCCAGCTCCAAACTGATTCGCGACTGACCGGTAGCAGTCCGTAGTTGCCAGCTTCCACACAGCAATCGCCACTCGTTTCTCCACCATGCGGGCAGCTCTCATTCTGGTGTCCTTGTGCCACAGTGCTGGCGTGAGCTCTGCAAATAGCTTCAGGAAGGTGGCTTGGCACATTGGAAAGTTCTGCAGCCACTGCTCATCATCCCATAGATGCATCCTGGTGTGATCCCACCACTCAGTGCTTGTTTCCCGAACCCAGTACTGACGGTCCACCGTGCCAAGCTGGTCCATGAATGCCAGCAGCAATCCTGAATGGTTTGTTTCCCTGGCAGACAGCAGGGCAGGCATCACCGATTCACTCTCTGTTTCGCAGCTGACCAAATACTGCAGGACCAGCCGTGTTGTGTTCATAACGCTCATCACCAGACTGGTCAGCAGCTCATGATCTGTGCCGCCAGGCAGAGATGGCAGGTGCACAGTTTACAAGGGCTGTTGAAAAATGGTGCAAAACAAAGTAGGAGGCCCATGGAATGATGGGACAGAAAGAACTGCATCATGGGACGGCAAGCACGTCCCCATGAAGCCCCACGATCCATTCCCAGAGCTCCCAGCACCAGAGGGTGACAAAGGGTGGCGAGTTGCACTGTGGGATAGCTACCCATGATGCAACGCTTTCTTTGTCGATGCAAGAGCAACGACTATGGACGCGCTCAGCCAACCCAAGGAGCATTGTGTGGACGTGCTCTCCCGATGTTATTAAAATGACATGATCGTCAACAAAACTTAAGTCGACTTAACTCTGTAGCCTAGACTTGGCCTAAACGCCATCCAAGACAGATGGCTGACCAGCCTCTTCCACTTCTGCACCAGCTGTGGGGGCACCATCCTGGCGAATAGCAGCGTGTCACAGCTCCCCAGTTAGGCCACAGCCTTTTTGAACAGCACCCTTCTCTGCCTCAGGGTAAACTCCTCCAATGTGAGAACAGTCTGCAGATGTGCACATGCAGTCAGTAGCCTGCCCTCTGCTCCCCTCATTCACCTCCCCCCAGCCCACCACCACCACCACCACAGCATCGGCGCAGGGGCCAACAGAACAGGGAAGTCAGGTGGAAAACGACACATCATCTTCACACTCTGCCTACACAGACCTGCTTGCTTCCTCTTCGGAGCCTGATAAAGTGATTGCCACAGACATCAGTCACCACGCAGCACTTCCTGTGCAGGTCTGCGCTAGTTTGAAGGTACAGAGCACCACAGAGACAACACATTAAAAATGGTAAAAGAACCTCCACGCATGCCAGGCATCTCAACTCACCAGGCATCATGCCACCCTAGGGATTTCTTTGTAGCTACAAGTTCATCAGAGCTTCAGCTCAGACCAAGCACACAGTCCTGTAAGGCCAAGTCCTTCCAACCCTCTCCCAGGACTGGAGCCCTCCGGGGGACCAGGGGTCCTGTCCGTTTGCTGGATCAAGAAGAAGCCCCCAAGTCAGCTTAAAATCCAGGCTTTTTAGCCAGAAGTCTTTTCTCTGTTGAGTGGTCTCTGGAGAATCCAGTTTGAACCAATATATGGATATCTCTGGGGAGTGGGGGCTTCAAAGGCTGATGACGGAGAATTTCATTAGCATCCCCCCACCCTCCCAGAGGAAACACACACAATTCCACAATAACTCATACACACCTGCATTAATACAATGGACACCACAGGTGCTATCAGGTTTAACTTAACTTGGTAAAGCGTAGCCTAATTCCAGGTTTGTTCTGAATATTACAGGCTCTTATCATCTGTCACCCCATGTTTCTGGCAACCGACGGACCTTCTGGGCTGACTCCCCCACTTTCATCCCTCTCTTGGCTTGCGGACATGCTCAGCTGTGCTTTGTGTGTGTCTGCCCACACCTGCCTGCATCACACTCACTTGTTTATCAGTCCTATCCATTTCCTTACGCAGTGGTTACGGCTCGCTCAAGTCTGTGGCACTACCTGAAAAAGTCCTGAACTTCCCCCTAAAAGGGATCTAATTGTCGAACAGCTGCAAAGCTAATCATACCAAATCTGCCTAACCACACCTCTACACTGCTGCACCATTTGACAAGTGCGCCCACCCCCCTTTCCAAAGGCCTTTGAACTGCCTGACAGTCCTTCAGTCTCCAGCCACCCCACTGCCGCCCCATCCCAGCATGCCCGGGTAGCATATAGGAATTGGGCAGTGCTCCATTTAAATAGTTGTGAGCCCTTTAGTGGTGCAGCCTGTTGTGTGTGTGTAGCTGGGCCGTCACGCTAATGAACACAGTGGTTTGGACCACGCCATGCCCGGGTGGATCCTGCATATTATGTTTGTTGTAAAGAGCAGAAGAGGTGACACCCCTAAGCAGGGCTGAGGAGAGGCAGGGAAAGGGGAACTGCTGTATGGGGGCCCCAAGCTCAAACATCTGTAACGCTAGGGTTACCATATTTCCACAATCAAAAAAGAGGACACTGGGGGGGGGGAGCCCCGCCCTAGCCCCGCCCCCGCCCCATCCACTCCCTCCCACTTCCCACCCCCTGACTGCTCCCCTCAGAGCCCCCAACACCCCCCGCTTCTTGTCCCCTGACTGCCCCCTGCTGAGAACCCCCCCCCACCCTAACTGCCCCCCTAGGACCCTACCTGTCCCCTGACTGCCCCGACCCTTATCCACTCGCATGGGTGGCAGGGTTGTAGAAATTTTGGTGGTGCCCAGAACCCGCCCCCCACACCTGCCTAAGGCTCTGGGAGGGGGGGTTGGGTGGGGGGAGGAGGTCTGGGATGCAGGTCCTGGGCTGGGGATTAGGGTGCAGGAGGGGTGCAGGGTGCAGGCTCTGGGATAGAGTTTGGGTGCTGGGTGCAGGCTCCGGGCTGGGGCAGGAGGTGGGTGTGCAGGAGGGTGTGAGGGGTGCAGGCTCTGGGATGTAGTTTGGGGGTGGGAGGCGGTGCAAAGGGAGGGGGTGCAGTCTTTGGGAGGGAGTTTGAGGGCAGGAGGGGGTGTGTGGGAAGGGGGAGGAGGTTTGGGAGGGAGTTTGGGGATAGGAGGGGGTGCAGGGATGAGGGCTGTGGGTCTAAGGATGAAGGGCTCATGATGCAGGAGGGGGCTCAGGGCTGGGGCAGAGGATTAGGGTGCGGAGGGATGAGGGCTGGGGCTGGGGATGAGGGGTTTGGGGCGTTGGAGAGGCTCAGGGCTAGGGTGGAAGGGCAGGGTAAGGGCAGCCTGTCTTCCCATTAGTGGATGGGGGCACTAGGACCGGGGGGCAGCAGACAGCAGTTGCTGCCGGCTCTGGCAGTACAAGCAGGCAAGGGAGAGGCAAGCAGGGAGGGAGGGCCACGGGGGGGGGGGATGCGTGGAGGGGGGGGTGGCAGGTGGAGGCCGGGGACCCATCCAACACTCCCCCTACTCCCTGACTGCCCCCCGGGACTCCCCTTACCATGCCCATGCCGATCAGATGCCGGCTCCACGGGAACACGCTGCCGGTGGGGCTGTTTGTGTGGTTACACTGGGCTGCAGGCAGCAGTGGGGGAGCAGGGGAGGGGCTCTGGCTGCTGGAGGCCAATGGGAGCGGCTCAATCGGCCCAGCCACCCAATCAGCAGCCACACTCTGCATGGAAGGGAGGGAGGGAGGCGAGGGGGAAAAAATCCCGGACCTTTTAACCTTGTTACCAATTCCTCCCGCGGCTATTTAGAGACGCAAAAGCCGGACATGTCCGGGGAAATACGGACGGATGGTAACCCTCTGTAACGTCTGTGTAAATAAAGTCATGGGACCGGATGGGGCCCCAGCGAATAGGATGTCCCAGCACATGGGTCCTGTGCTCCAGTCCCTCTGCTGGCTCCCAGTCAGCTTCAGCTGCCAGTGCAAGGCCTTCGTCTGGGTCTTCCAAGCAATGACTGGGTCAGGTCCCAGCTGCAGCCAGGCCCACGGCTCCATCCAGGAAACTGCCTTGACAGTGCAGAGCACAGAGGCCAGGGCGAGACCCAGGAGAGCTGCAGCCAAAGTGTTCCTGGCAGAGGGGAGCCAGCCGCAGAGCGACCTGCCTGGGAGGTTAGATCAGCCCCGCTTCTGACCACCCCTAGGGAACGCTGAGGACATGCCGAGCTGCTGAGGCCTTCCAGCCCCACCCAATGCTAAGGCTCTCTAAGAGGTTGATCAATGGTTACCAATTGCTGTAGATTGTGATGGAGTTGTGTTGCGTATAACCATGGCTCAAAGCCGTCGGTAACATGTGCTGCTGTGCTTACAACTGGCTAGAGCACAGACTGCTCCAGGCCGCGACCCAGCTAGTCACTGGCTTGAATAAAGACTGGGAGTGGATGGGTCATTACACAAACTAAAAACCCTTTATAAGGGGACCTGACCATAGTGTGAGCGCTTCTCTCCTGGTACCCAGAACAGCATCACACAATCGGCTGCCCCCCTTTCCTCCTCCCCAGCACCCCCCACAAACCCTGACCCCGCACATATACCAACGCTCGGGGATTGAGCGCAAGTCGCGATTTCTGAGTCAAATCAGGCCTCGCTCATGATCCCGCGATAGAACTCTCAAATGACAGGATTTTTTCTTCAGCTGAGGCACATTCTTAAAATGGATTTCCAGGCCAACCCACCCACCCCCGAACCGAAGGAACATGGCTTCTCCACGGGGCAGATACTGTGCTCTGAAATGCCCCTCTGCCATGTACATTGGCCAAACCGGACAGTCTCTATGCAAAAGAATAAATGGACACAAATCAGACGTCAAGAATTCAAAAACCAGTCGGAGAACACTTCAACCTCCCTGGACACTCAATTACAGACCTAAAAGTTGCAATTCTTCAACAACAAAAAAACTTCAAAAACAGACTCCAACAAGAAACTGCAGAACTGAAATTAATTTGCAAACTGAAAACCGTTAAATTGGGCTTGAATAAAGACTGGGAGTGGATGGGTCATTACACAAACTAAAAACTATTTCCCCATGTTAATTTTTCCCCTACTGACAGGTTTCAGAGTAGCAGCCGTGTTAGTCTGTATCCGCAAAAAGAACAGGAGTACTTGTGGCACCTTAGAGATTAACAAATTTATTTGAGCATAAGCTTTTGTGATGCATCTGAAGAAGTGGGCTGTAGCCCACAAAAGCTTATGCTCAAATAAATTTGTTAGTCTCTAAGGTGCCACAAGTACTCCTCGTTCTTTTTCCCCTACTGTTACTCACACCTTCTTGTCAACTGTTTGAAATAGGCCATCCTGATTATCTCTACAAAAGTTTTTTTTCTCTTGCTGATAATAGCCCATCTTAATTGATTAGTCTCGTTAGAGTTGATAGGGCAACCCCCATTGTTTCATGTTCTCTGTGTATATATATCTTCCTACTGTATTTTCCACTGCATGCATCCGATGAAGTGGGCTTTAGCCCACGAAAGCTTATGCTCAAATAACTTTGTTAGTCTCTAAGGTGCCACAAGTACAGGCGAGTCTCATCTTACGCGGGGGTTCCGTTCCGCGGTTAGCGCGTAAAGCAAAAACCGCGTATAGCCCAAACCCCATTGAGTTGAATGGCGGGCGGAATCGCCCGCACTACAGGTACAGTATTAAAATTGTTATTTTTCTCCTTTTTTTGTTTTTGCCAACCGCGTAAAGCTGAAATCGCGCCTGTTAAATGCGCGTAAGATGTGAGTGACCTGTACTCCTCGTTCTTTTTGCTGATACAGACTAACACGGCTACCGCTCTGAAATGAGACTGTATGTACCTCTCAGATACACAAAGCTAACAGGCTAACCAGTGGGGAAGAGGCAGCAGGGCACAGGGCAAAGGAACGTCAGCTCAGATATAACCTCAAATAAGGAATTGAATCAACTGGAAAAAAAGATCCCGACATTTGAGAGTTCTAAAAGTGAGGCTTCATTTTACTTAGCAATCCTGTCAACTGGCCTGGGCATGGCCGGGGCTCCAGCTGTCAGCCCTGGGTGGCTGCTCCCCTGCCAGCCTGGGAAGTGAGAGCGGGGACCCCAAGCAGCCCCCCAAACCTGGGGTAGGTGAAGAGCTCTAAGGCGCAGAGGTGAGGCTGGGAGGGCAGACTATGGCCTGGAGGCTACAGAGGGGCTGAAGTGCTGAGGGTGGGAGCTAATGGGGGGGGGGGCTGTACTGATGGTGAGTTCTGGGCAGATGGGGTGAGTGCTGGTAGGGTGAACTGAGGTGGGTGGGGGGCTGAACTGATGGGGTGGTGATCATGGGGGCTGCGGGACTGACTTGATGGGGGACAGGGTTAATTGCTGGGCAGGAGAGGGGCAGATGTGGGGGTGAGGGCTAAAATCACATTACCCAGTACATGTGGGAGAGTGGGGAGCACCAATTGTCACATGCCCACTCCCTGAGATGGGCACGGGGAGTCCAAACATCAAGAGACTGACCTAAGAACACACTATGATCTTTAATTTTTAAAATGACATGATTTTAGGACCAATCCCACGATTTTGGAGGGGTCCGACTCAGGATTTTTGATCTCTTGAAGTTGACAATTAATGGGGATTAATATGAAAACTGAAAGGTGGATAAGGAACTGGTTGAAGGGGAGACTACAATGGGTCATACTGAAAGGTGTATTTCCTTTGTCTAAAAAATCAGTTCTCTTCTCAAAGAAAGATAGTAATAACTTTGTTACCACCTCTTGAATCCAACAATTGAAACAATTGTAGAAAAACCTTCAATTACTTTCTATCACAGATGTGGGCAAACTACGGCCTGTGGGCCACATCCGGCCCGCGGGACCGTCCTGCCCGGCCCCTGAGCTCCCGGCCGGGGAGCCTAGTCCCTGGCCCCCCTCTCCCGCAGCCATGCCGCAGCGCAGGCCACGCTCAGGCCCACTGCTCCCACAGGGCAGCATGGAGAGCACAGCTGGCTCTGGCCGGGTGTCGCGGCTGCGAGCTCCTGCTGCTGGTAAGGGGGCGGGGAGCGGGGGGCTTGGGTAAGGGAGCAGGGGGTCCTGGGGGGCAGTCAGGGAGGAGGGGGCAGTTGGATGGGGCGGAGGTTCTGAGGGGCAGTCAGGGGATGGGGAACAGGGAGGGTTGGGAGTGGGAGTCCCAGGGGGCCTGTCGGCGGGGGGGGGATGTGGATAGGGGTCAGGAGGGCAGTCAGGGGACAGGGAGCAGGGGGATTGGATAGGGGATGGGAGTCCTGGGGGTGCTGTCAGGGGGCGGGGGTGTGCATATGGGTCGGGGCAGTCAGGGGACAGGGAGCAGGGGGATTGGATAGGGGGCAGGGGTCCCGGGAGAGGGTGGTCAGGGAACAAGGAGAAGGGGGATTGGATGGGTTGGAGGTTCTGTGAGGGGCAGTCAGGGGGTGGGAAGTGGGAGGGGGCGGGGGCCAGGCTGTTTGGGGAGGCACAGCCATCCCTACCCGGCCCTCCATACAGTTGCGCAACCCCGATGTGGCCCTCGGGCCAAAAAGTTTGCCCACCCCGGTCTATCATTTAGGCTACTCACTTTTTGCAGTTCACCAAGTTTGGAACAGATCATTTAACTTTAGGGAACTTCTAACAGCCATTTCTTATCCAACCCCCCCAAACCTGCAACCTGCCATTATAACACGTTCAGAGCAATTCCAAAAACAGACAAACCAAATCAGCTTTTGTAAGTGGGCTTGGCAAGGGCCATTGGGACCCCTCCTGCCCCCGTGCTCCACATAGCCAGGCCACGCCCATCCTGCCTCCTGTTTCTGCTTCAGCATACAGGCCCGTTTCTATCGCTCTGTCCCCACAGCCAGATCTGCCACCTAGACGCCTGTTATGGTTCAGCCTTGATTGCTAGCCTAGTGGCTAGGATGCTGAAGGAGAGTGCAGGAGACCAGGGTTCAAGTCCTTACTCTGCCACTGCCTTGTTGGGTGACCTGGGGCAAGTCATGGCACTGCTCTGTGACTCAGTTTTCCTATCAGTAGAATGGAGATAATGATACTGGCCTCCTTTGTAAAGTGCCTTTGAGATCTCCTGATAAAAAGTGCTAGGAGCTAGGGATTGTGCTGTTCAGTCTGGCCTTCCAAACATGCCCACGTCACCTCCTACAGTCCGTACTAAACACACCTGCCTGCCAGCTTGATGGTGACTTGAATTCTTCCATTGGCTCCCCATCTGCTGTTAGACCCAACAAAGCCCTACCTGTCTGCCCCTCGTCTGTCTGACTGTGTCTCCCCAGAGACAAACGCAGCAGCTAGGAGACATTCAATGAAATGGAAAGGGAGCAAATTCAAAACTCCTGCAAGGAAATGCTTTCCCACTCCATGTGTAATTAGCCGGGGGAACTCAGTGCCTGGATATTGCTGAGGCCAAGAGCGTAGCAAGATTCAAGGAAGGCAAAGATGCTCATAAAGAGAACAAGAACAGCCAGAGTCAGGGTAGTTTATGCTGACAAAAGAGGTTTGCAAGGGACAGAAAACGTCACGCTCCAGGGCTTAAACTGACCTCTAGAGACCAGGCTGAGCAGATTAGCCCATGACAATCTGGCTCAGTCTCCCTTTCCAAGTGGTCACCAGCTTCCTGAACCTACTGCTGTTCGTAGGACAGTCGCCCCTGGAGGCCCCGGCTGAGCTCAGGCCCCTCGTGCGAGGTGATGCACACTCCGTGTGACACACTCTCTGCCCCGAAGAGTTTATAATCCAAACAGAGGATGGCAGAGAGCCGGGGGGAAGGGACTTGCCCAAGGACACCCAGCAGATCAGCAGCAGAGGTGGGACTGGACCCCAGGTCTCCTCAGCCCTAGGCTAATGTGCTAGACACCACTGCCCCTCAGCCCACTCGGCAGCGCTGCTGGAAATCAGCCCACCACTTCCTGATCTGGGCCTTGAGTTTAATTTAAACCCAGCTCAAAAGGGGCCGTGTAGCTGCTGCCGGGGGAGTTGCTCGCACTGCCCACCGCAGGTGTCACTTCCTAATCGGCGGCACCAGAGAGACAGTCCCACGGCTCGAAAGGAGGGCACTCTGCTCCGTGCATTGTCTGGCATGCCTGACCCCAACCTGCCTTTCTCCCAGCATGCACCAGGGTTGGGGGAGGGCTTCCGCCATCTGGTTTTAAAGTCAGTCCCACCCAGCCTTGCCTCCATTTCTGCCTCCACAATTCATGTCATTTTGAGGCCCCACAAATCTGGTGCTCCAACTTCTGAATGGTCTAAACTGCACAAACAATGACGAGTGGTGCAGAAATGGCCGGCGGCGTTTGAAAATCTGGCCCATTAGCTCTCACTTAGTAGCTGAGCGGTAGTTAATGGGGTTTGAAGGGAATATGCTCATGGGACAACAGGATGGGTCATATGGTTCTGGCTGATGAATGGAGGGGAACAAGCAGGTAACTTAGTACAAAAGGGGGAGGATGCATCACTCCTAGAGGATGGGCAGGTGGATCGTTGCATTAAATGGAGCCTGAGCTGGCTCTAGCCACGTTAGCTGTGGATCTTGCCTATTTGCAGCTGTGACGCCTTCTATTTCCCTGTGAACAGCAGGCGAAAAATATTTTGAAGCACAGGAACCATCTCATTAGGCAGGTGCTTAAATACCAGGAACAGACCAGAACTGAAGCCCCAACTCCAAACCTTGCAGACGCTGGGCGACTGCAGATCTGCGTCTGATCTCAGCAAGTTGGTCTTGTCCCCGGGGGGGGGGGCAAACCAGAACTTTAGTTCCAAACCCCCATCTTGATCTTTGCGGCGCTTTGGACCTGAACTTAACAACTTCTGTTAAAGGGAAGCAGAATATCAAAACTCCCAGTTAGGGTAAATCACTGCGTATAAAACATCAGCATGAAGCAGGGAGCTGCCCTGTTATGAGGCTACACCACCTAGCAAAGCAGGTGATCGGGGCTACACCTGGTTGGGAATTTTTCATTGAAATGTGTTTTGACAAAAACTGTTTTCATCTGAAATGATACACTTCAAACATTCCTTTAGAAAAAACTTGAAGTGAAGAATTTTGATAAAGTCAAAAATGTCCTGCTTTGACATTTTCAGAAGGGACCGTTTGGATTTTTCGGTTCAAAATGGCTTGTCTACACAGAATTCACTGGTTTATAGACAGTGATGAGCTCCCAAAATCCTAAGAACCAGTTCCTTACTGGGTCCTCGGCGGCAGGGGGGTCTTCACTCGCTCCGGGTTTTCGGCGGCAGGTCCTTCACCCAGAGCAAGTGAAGGACCCGCTGCCGAAGACCCGGTAGGGAACCACGCGGTGAGTACAAGCCCCACGTGCCTGTCTCCCCCCCGCCACCCACCCTTCCGACCCTAACCCACGTCCTGCCCCCAACTGCCCCCTCAGAACCCGCAACCCATCACCCCCCCCTTGTCCCCTGACCACCCCCTCCCAAGACCCCCCACCCTAACTGCCCCCCAGGACCCCACCCCCTACCCAACGCGCCCCACTCCCTGTCCCTTGACTGCCCCAACCCCATTCACCACCACCCCGACAGACCCCCAAGACTCCCACGCCTCCCCAACCCCCCGTTCCCCATCCCCTGACCACCTCCCCATAACCTCCGCCCTCTCCAACCGCTCCCTACCCCTTATCCAACCCCTCCTCCCAGCCCCGGCTGGCCCCCTCACCATGCTGCTGTGTAAGGATGCCGCGCAGCCGCTGGAGCTTGCAGCCCCACCCCCTTACCCAGAGGTGAAAGTAAGCCGGTATGCCCCCGTACGGCGTACCGGCAAGAGCCCGTGCGCCGTACTGGGGTGGCCCAGCTTCCCCAGGGGGCAATTTAAAGGGCCTGGGGCTCCCAGCAGGGGCTGGAGCCCCAGGCCCTTTAAATTGCCACCAGAGCCCCACTGCTGGAGCCCTGGGGTAGCGGCAGCAGGGCTCTGGGGGCTATTTAAAAAGTCCGGGGCTCCCACTGCTTCTACCGCCCCGGCCCTTTAAATAGCCGCCGGAGCCCCGCCTCCACTACCCCAGGGCTCTGGGGGCTATTTAGAGGGCCGGGGCTCCAGCTGCCTCTGCCGCCCCGGTCCTTTAAATAGCCGTGGGATCCCCGCCACTTCCCCAGGGCTCCGGCAGCTCTACGAGGGGGGGTGGTGGGGGAGGGGCCGGGGGAGCCTTGGCCTCCCCAGCTGGGAGCTCAGGCGGGCCAGACAGGACGGTCCTGCGAGCTGGATGTGGCCCGCGGACCGGAGTTTGCCCACCTGCCCACCCCTTTAGGAACCGGTTCTACACCGGCTTCTAAATTTAGCAACCAGTTCTTGTGAATCGGTGGGAACCGGCTCCAGCTCACCACTGTTTATAGATGTATAGTTTTAAAAAAAGTTTGAAAGGATCAAAATTGGAATGGAATGTTTTGATTTTATTGCAACAAAACATTTTGATCAACCCCCCCCCCCCCCCAAAAATTTTTTGGGGAGGGAAGTGGAGGGGCAGCATTTCATTTGGCTGAAAAATTTGGGTTTTGGTTTTCATTCTGTTTTGAAATGGGGGGAGGAACCCCTGAAATTGTAGAACTTCTCACGTAACAGAAAATTCAGCTCCATCCCAGTTCTAACGAGAACTGCAGCAAGGGAACAGCAGATTTCCACAGCTCTTTCCAGTTACGGACTGTGTCTTTTGTGGGCTTGGCTGCTGACTCTTCACCCGTCCGGGTTTGTAGCGAGAGGAAAGGAAAGCGGAGTTGGGGCTGGCGGAGAGGGACGAGGTAGCAGCCCTCTGTCTCTGGATCCAGTTCTGATCTTTCTGCCATGCTACATGTCACCAGGCTGCCCTTCCTGTCATTCAAATGGCAGCTCAGAGCTTACCCAGGGCTGGAGCCATCATGGCGCATGGACTCAGCCCCTTGGAGGGTTTGTTTTCACTGCAGTTAGCGTGAGTGATCTACACTCGAGTGACTCCTCTTGAGTTAGCCCAGATACAGTGAGGAAGGCGACTCTGCAACAGAACCCTTGGTCCTGCACTCACGCAGGTGTGCTGCTAAGGCTTCTGGAAGCACATCCCAGGAAGCTGAGCGGCTGTATGAATTCTTTCCAAGAGAATTGTCCTTTCTGGCCCATGGGGGAATTGTGGGAAAGCACTGGAGGACTAATGGCACTCGACTGCGTCCACACTACAGAGTAGTCATGTTAGCAGCTAATGAGTCAAGCTGAGACAAGTTTTAGTCTATCCCCCTATCCTTGGGCCAGCAAACTCGAGCTAAAAGCACCACTAGGCTCAAGGTAAAGGCTTTTGTATGTGGACAGCACTTGAGCTTGGGGCAACACTCAAGTTATAACTTTACTTGTCAGTGAAGACAGGCCCTTAAAAGGGAGATGTTTATTTAAAAAAAATCATCTCTGAACTCCAGGCACAAACAAAGAGGTTTCTACACAGCCTGAATTTCAGCGTTGTCTCCCTGTTCACTAGGGGCCACCACCATGGAACTCGTTCAGCAGAGTGTGACATCTAGTGGCTGAATTATTGACTGCAAGTGAATGTATTGTTACGGGTCATCACCACCACCCTTCATTTAAACGGGTGTGAGAAACAGTGAAGCCACTTTATGGAACCAGAAGCTGCCCCTTCCCCCAAATACATGCACGTGTCACCACCCAAAACAAAGGCACATGTGGACAGAGGGATTTTGCTGGCTATTGTTTTGTGAAGGTTTGTGTGTCTGTGAGAGAGAAACAGGAGAAAACGTAGGGGCAGAAAACGCCAAGGATACAGTCAGAACAAGCATGAACCTGAGAAAAGCAGGCTTCTGGGCAGAGGGCTAGCTGGAAGAGGCCTGGAACAACCATGTAGTGACCCAGATGTGGCTAACCGCTTGGATCATAAAGGGGTAACAATATCATTACAGCGGTGAAGGCCTTTTTCAGCATCAAGTGCAGACACTCGTGAGAAATGGGTTTTGAGTTACCTGAGGCTGTCAGGACAAAGACCCTTCTTGGTCCATCCCTGCCTCCCTGTTCTTTAAGATGTCTCAAAGCTGGGACCCCCCCAAAATCAGAGGCCACTTTGGAATAGGTGGCTGCAGGTGTTTTCCTTTCCCAGGGGTTTCTGCACAGACTGCACCCCCAGTTGGACTGGTGGCTCAGGAGCTAATTGTCCGCCTGGGGGGCACACAGCTTTCTAAAGAACTCAGGACTGCCCAGGGCATTTTAGCCCTGCAGATGAACACACACAGGCCTGGGTTTCTCTGGCGTAACTGACTTTTGGGTTCAGGCACCATTTGCTGTGTGGGCACCATGGGGAGCAGCTGTAGCTTCCGGCCCATCTCTGCTGAAAAGCCCCCATGTCCCCCTGCCACACAACCTGCTCCAGTTGCACTGCAGGAGCGTGAGGGGTTTGGGGTCAAATTCTGGTGGGGATTAGTGCTTGCTCCCCATTTTGCAACAGGAAACATGGAAATGATCTGTAGTGATGATCTTGGGTCCAAGTTCAGGGGCATATGGATTTGGGGTTCTGGATCAGGCCTCGTCTCTGGGGTTCTGGATCAGGCCTCGTCTCTATACATATATTTTAAACCAAGTAATTTAAAATCTGATTTGGAAAGTCTCCCTCATGCTGCTTTGGTCAGACAGCTGAGTGCTCCAAGAAATTCATCTACATTAAAAATAAAACACGTATTCCTTTGGGGTTTCATTTAATGCTGACACTAGCTAGTTCTCCCCCTCCTCATGGTTGATAGTGAGTACTGGGGGGAAGGAAATGGAAGGAAGTCTTCAGAGGATTCAGATGTACCTTTGTACTCTGTGTGCTGTGCCTTTACATGTGTGTACAGAGATTGCAGGCATTTTGGCTTTAGTGTTGTTGCAGTCTGTTCCCAAGGAGAGGCACACGCTGTGCTCGCTCCTGTAGATTGTATGTTCTTGTCTTGTGGTTTCCTCTGATCTAAACGGTCATTTTTAGACTTTGATATGGAAACACAACACGTGCATAGCCTCTGGGGGACGGTTTTGGCATCTTGCATCTGCCTGCTCCCCTGCTCCTCCTCTCTCCCAGGTTCTTCGTGAACGTGAAGTGGACGGTAATACTCAGTCTCTGCGTGGCTCTGCTGATTCCCTGTATGGTTTTGACACCCTCAGGTAAGACCCACACTGAAACCTGGGCTGCCAACTCCCACAAGCCCTCCTTAGCCCTTCTCTGTGGTGCAGTTTCGCCCCACACAGACTCGGGTTTCTGTGCACTGGGTCCTTGCTGCAAACCAATCTCAGCAATGGACTCCTTGCAAACAAATCGCCGGGCTGGTGTCTTTGGTCGCATGGTATTGTTTCTGCTCCCTCACTCTAGGAATGAAAAGTTGTGAACCAGAGAGTAAGGAATAGTGAGCGCTCTTGTTCGTGCATGAATCTCCATCATCATGTTGGAGGGGGTTATCCATAGGAGGAACAGCCATTGCCCATATACCCATGTGAGCAAAACCCCTTCACAAAGCATGGCTAGTCCAGGGCAGGATCGGGGCTCACTCGGACAGCTCTTTGATAGAGGAACAAATGCTTGTCAATGTAGCGTTTGCAGAATTTCCCCCGCTCCAGTGGCCACAGTGGGCTGGGCTGGCCAGGGGGATTATGGGTATAATGCCAGAAGCAAGCAAAGTGACTGGCCACTGTTTTCACCCATTTTAGTCTGCGAGCTACACTCTGGGAGCCGAGAGAGCTCTCTGGATATGCCTCAGCTGGAGTTCCTAATGAAGTCAGAAGTCAGCAGCACAGCTCAATAAAGCACTTCTCTTATTGCAGGTACATGGAAGGTTTCATCCCCATGGAAGTCTGTCCGTTACCACAGGATGCTCATTTCCATCATCCTGGCATGGACTCTCACAGCTCCCTCAACATCTGGTAGGGAACTGCTTTCACTTTCTTTGTCCTCCTGTCTACGTCAGAACATAGGATTTACCATCCTGGATCAGACCACTGGACCATCTCATCTGGTGTCCACCTTCTGCCCTACCAGCTCAAACCCTCGTCCTTCTAGCCTGGTTCTCCCATTGCCACTTGCCAAATGGGTCAGGCCAGACTATTGGGCCCAGATCCTCAAGGGTCCTTTGGCTCCTATTTTCCTTCGGAATTCCTTTGAGGCTCTGGGCCTTGGTTCATCCAGCCCAATATCCTGTCTCAACCTGATGCTTCAGAGTAAGAGAGAAGCCCCTGTGACATACCCAAGGAGTACAACCTGGAACTGTAGGACTGCTGTGCCTCCTTAACTCTCCTCCTTGGGCTGTCTCTTACACTGCCATGCTAGTGACAAGCAGCAAACCCCTCCACATGCTGTGATCGCTCAGCCAACAGCATAGAAGATCAGGGTTAGAACAGATATCAGGAGGTCATCTAGTCCAACCCCCTGCTCAAAGCAGGACCAGTCCCCAGACAGATTTTTACCCCAGTGCCCTACTAAATGGCCCCCTCAAGGATTGAACTCACAACTCTGGGTTTACAAGGCCAATGCTCAAACCACTGAGCTAGCCCTCCCCAGGCCTTAAAAACCTCTAAGGAAGGAGATTCCACCACCTCCCTAGGTAACCCATTCCAGTGCTTCACCACCCTCCTAGTGAAAGTTTTTCCTAATATCCAACCTAGACCTCCCCCACTGCAACTTGAGACCATTGCTCCTTGTTCTGTCATCTGCCACCACTGAGAACAGCCGAGCTCCATCCTCTTTGGAACCCCCCCTCAGGTAGTTGAAGGCTGCTATCAAATCCCCCCTCACTCTTCTCTTCTGCAGACTAAACAATCCCAGTTCCCTCAGCCTCTCCTCATAAGTCATGTGCTCCAGCCCCCTGATCATTTTCTTTGCCCTCCGCTGGACTCTCTCCAATTTGTCCACATCCTTCTTGTAGTGTGGGGCCCAAAACTGGACGCAATACTCCAGCCCTGGTGAGGCCACATCTGACTAGAGAGGAATAATTACTTCCCTCTTTCTGCTGGCAATGCTCCTACTAATGCAGCCCAATATGCCATTGGCCTTCTTGGCAATGAGGGCTCACTGCTGACTCATATCCAGCTTCTCGTCCACTGTAATCCCCAGGTCCTTTTCTGCCGAACGGCCGCTTAGCCAGTCAGTCCCCAACCTATAGCGGTGCATGGGATTCTTCCTTCCTAAGTGCAGGACTCTGGATTTGTCCTTGTTGAACCTCATCAGATTTCTTTTGAGGCAATCCTCCAATTTGTCGAGGTCACTCTGGACCCTATCCCTACCCTCCAGCATATCTACCTCTCCCCCCAGCTTAGTGTCAGCTGCGAACTTGCTGAGAGTGCAATCCATCCCATCACTGATGAAGATGTTGAACAAAACCGGCCCCAGGACTGACCCCTGGGGCACTCCGCTTGATACCGGCTGCCAACTAGAGGCCAAGCGGTTTCTCTCTGCCTTCAGAGAGAGAAGGGCCTGGCTGCAGCAAGCTAGAGACAGAGTACCTGAGTGGAGCAGGGTTGGGGACAGGCTGGGGAGCTCCAACCTGGAAAGCCCCAGGCTGCGGCCTAGTAGGAGGCTAAGGGGTACTGGGGGTTGCAGAGGGCAGCCCAGGGCTAGGCCAAGGCAGCAGGTCCAAACCCCCCTTGCCAGTGATGCGTGGCCTATACTGCAGTCTGCCCCAGGGAGCGGGGGCTAGTTGGTGACTGGCAGTGGCCTTATTCTGAGGGGAGGTGGGGATAGTGGGTGGGGGTTCCCTGGGGAGGGGAGACCCTAAGACTGTGGGGTTACTGCCAGGGGGCAGCACCCCAGACAAAAGGGCACCGGGGTCCTGGGAGGGACACGGGGCTAGAGGACAGACGGATCACTGGCCTGCAGAGGGCACTCCAATGCTGGAATGAGCTAATTCCCTGAAGCAACCAGTAGGAGGTGCCGCAGGGGTGAGTCCTAGAAGGCAATTAGGTTGGTCAGGCATGACTTGCCCTTGGTGAATCCATGCTGACTGTTCCTGATCACTTTCCTCTCCTCCAAGTGCTTCAAATTGGATTCCTTGAGGACCTGCTCCATGATTTTTCCAGGGACTGAGGTGAGGCTGACTGGTCTCTAGTTCCCTGGATTCCCCTTCTTTCCTTTTTTAAAGATGGGCACTATATTTGTCTTTTTCCAATTGTCCAGGACCTCCCCTGGTCGCCACGAGTTTTCAAAGATAATGGCCAATGGCTCTGCAATCACATCAGCCAACTCCCTCAGCACCGTCAGATGCATTGCATCCGGCCCCATGGACTTCTGCATGGCCAGCTTTTCTAAATAGTTCTTTCACCACTGACGGCTGCTCACCTCCTCCCCACACTGTGTTGCCCAATGCAGCAGTCTGGGAGCTGACCTTGTCTGTGAAGACCGAGGCAAAAAAAGCCTGGAGTACTTCAACTTTCTCCACGTCATCAGTCACTAGTTTGCCTCCCTCCTTCAGTAAGGGTCTCTCACTTTCCCTGACCACCTTCTTGTTGCTAACATACCTGTAGAAACCCTTCTTGTTACCCTTCACATCCCTTGCTAGCTGCAACTTCAATTGTGCCTGGCCTTCCTGATTACACCCCTGCATAGGGGAGGGATAGCTCAGTGGTTTGAGCATTGACTTGCTAAACACAGGGGTGGGAGTTCAATCCTTGAGGGGGCCATTTGGGGATTTAGTTGGGGATTGGTCCTGCTTTGAGCAGGGGGTTGGTCTAGATGACCTTCACAGGTCCCTAATAATCTATGCTTGAGCAATATTTTTATACTCCTCCCCAGTCATCAGTCCAAGTTTCCACTTCTTGTAGGCTTCCTTTTTGTGCTTAAGCTCACCAAAGATTTCTTTAAGCCAAGCTGCTCATCTGCCATATTTGCTGTTCTTTCTGCACATCGGGATGGTTTGTTCCTGCGCCCTCAATAAGGCTTCTTTAAAATACAGCTAGTTCTCCTGAACTCCTTTCCCCCTCAGATTAGCCTCCCAGGGGATCCTGCCCAGCAGTTCCCTGAGGGAGTCTGTAACAGGGTGCTGGCCAGGTCCCTGTTTGCCCCTCGCCAATTAAGGAGATTAGTTGGGGCTGGCAGGGGAGACCACACCCTGATTACTTGAGCATCGGCACCTGCGGGCCTAATCGGCCAGCCATATAAAGCTGGCGTATAAAACTAAAGGGGAAGGGGGACAGGCAGGGGAGAAGCATGTGGCTCTAGAACCCTGCTAGCTGGGGAAGCTAGTGGTCCCCCTGGGTGTTGGCCTGAAGACCGTGTCTATAGCAAGTGGTGGGAACTGGCACAAGAACAGAAGAGCACTGGTGCATACAGTTTGAGTGGTCTCCGACTGAGTTTTGTGGAGGATCAAGGAGGGCTCTGTTACAGAGTCAAAATCTGCTTTTCTGAAGTTGAATCTGTGTTCTGCTGCTTTCCTTTTTTTCAGGATCTTGACCTTGACCATCTCATGGTCACTGCTGCCCAGGTCTACTGCCCCTAACAATTCTTCGCTGTTTGTGAGCAGTAGGTCAAGAGGAGCACGGACCCTAGCTGGTTTCTCCAGCACTTGCACCAGGAAGTTGTCCCCAACACTCTCCAAAAACTTCCTGGATTGTCTGTGCACCGCTGTATTGCTCTCCCAGTAGAGGTCAGGATGATTGAAGTCCCCCATGAGAGCCAGAGCCTGCCAGGATTTCCAGTTCTTCCTGCTTGTTTCCCAGGCTTCTTGCGTCTGTGACAGGCACCTAAGATAACTAGCCGATTGCCCTGCTTTCTTAGTATGAATCAGGAGGCCTCCCCTGTTGCACCCTCCTTGTATTTCCTCCCGATATCCCCCTACTTACCTCCGGGCTTAGGTCTCCATCCCCCGGGGAGCCTAGTTTAAAGCCCTCCTCACTAGGTTAGCAAGCCTGCCTGCAAAGATGCTCTTCCCTCTCTTCGTTAGGTGGACCCCATCTCTTCCTAGTGATCCTTCTTCTTGGAACAACATCCCATGGCCGAAGAATCCAAAGCCCTCTCTCTGACACCACCTGTGTAACCACGCATTTACCTCCACAATTCTATGGTCCCTACCTGGGCCTTTTCCTTCAACAGGGAGGATGGACAAGAACACGACCTGTGCCTCAAACTACTTTATCCTTCTTCCCAGAGCCACGTAGTCTGCAGTGACCTGCTCAAGGTCATTCTTGGCAGTATCATTGGTGCCCACGTGGAGACGTAGGAAGGGGTAGCAGTCCGAGGGCTTGATCCATCTCGGCAGACACTCCGTCACATCCTGAATTCTAGCTCCAGGCAAGCAGCACACTTCTCGAGTTTCCCAGTCTGGACGGTAGATGGATGACTCCATCCCCCTTAGGAGGGAGTCCCCGACCACCACCACCATGCAGAGACACACCTAGCTAACTTGCATGAATGCTTTCTAAGCCACTCATGAATTATACAGAGACACCAGCAAATACCTCCAGCTTCACCCCAGCCTTGCACCCCAGAAAGGTACTGCCTTGCACTGCTCAAGGTGTTCTCTTGAACAATGCAAGCTCCTTAATTAGTTCACTACTTCATCAGAGGATAGCAGACATGCACCAGCCTTTGTAATCTGAGCAGATTCCCCAAGCACTTTAGACAAACTCACTTGTAAGGATAAAACATTAAAATGAGTTTAACTGCAGAAAGATGGATTTTAAGTGATGACTATAAGTTTTAGGCAAGAGGTCAAAGTTGGTTACGTAAGATATGAAATCTGTCTAAATTCTAAGCTTTATCAGACTAAGCAAGATTTGAATCAAACAGCTTCCCCCTCACCTCCCGATGCTGGAGAAAGGTCCCAGTTCTTAACACACAGGCGGAATTCTGTGTTCAATCTCCCCAGGCCCAAGTCTTCTCTTCCAAACATTCTTGTTGCCTTCGGAGTAGGTGGGGAAGGAGAGAGGCCAAGTGGTGATGTCACTGTCTCTCTTCCAGCTGCTAGAAAGATCCTTGCTGTGTCCTCGGAGCGAGGCTGCCTCCGTCATGCACCTGCCCTCTGCGGCGTCTCTGGGACGGCCATTGGGCAAGTCGATTCCCCTTAATGGGCCATCAGCACCTGTCTGGCCAATCTCGATGTAAATCTGTCTTGATCGGTGTTAGTTACTCCTTTGCCATTGAGAGGCAGGCTGTGAGTGTTTCCCACTTGCCATATATTTCAGTAACAAATATACAGCAACACTTCCTAATTTCACATACAAGGATAGTACCCACCATGCAACAGGATAGCAGTGTTCCATACATCAAGACTTTTTCAATGATCCCTCACCCAGCATACTTTGTACAAAACATACCATCAGCATGTGAATGTGGGGTTCCAGGGTGCTCTTTTGAGGTACAGCCTGTCACACCCCATAGTGCACCTGTCTGATTCTTGCTGTGCTCTAAGGGTGCTCAGATCCTAGCATGAAGGTTTAGCTCTAGGTCACTGGCTTAGCGCTTCTCTCTGCCTTTCATTACTTCAGTTTCTAACTTGGGCAATATCCTCAGTGGAACGAAGCCAATTTACCCTTGCTGAGGAGCTGGCCATATTCATAGCTCGATTGCCACCTTAAAGGTGACCAAGCCCTAGTGCAGACCTGGTCCACTGGATGAAAGTTCTAGATCCACTTCGCTCTCTTCCACCATGTCGGCAGTTCTGTTTCCTGGTCTGTCTTTGCCCCTCCTCTGGCTCTGTATCTGTTGCAAACACAGAGCCTCAATAACGCCCTGTCCCAGCTCCCCTCACTATGGCCCAGCAATGCTGGCTGGGGGAAGGGATGTGTGTTCAAAGTCCACTTACACTGGGTCAAGTTTTTAATCTAAACTTTTTTCAGCAAAAAATGCAGATTCAGCAACCCCAAAAACTTACCCACATTCATGTCAGTTTCCCCACATTGTTCCAGGCAGAAAAAAAACCTACAACAAATTCCATGAAAATCAGAACATTTTTATTTTTCTATTCAAAATGACTCTTCTTTTCAAAATATCCTTTAATTTCATTCCCACAGCTATCGAAACCATTTAGCTATGGCCTAAATCCAAACAAGATGGTTTGTTCCATCTGAAACAAAATATTTTTTTGACCTTTGGATTCACCAAAAATTTCATTTTAAGTTTGACCTAAAACACAATTCTCTTCTGTTTTTTGAGAATTGCCAGTGACCTGAGACATCCACTATTCAGCCCACTCTGTCCCAAGTGACCCAGGAGAACAAGGCTCTGTTCCATGAGACTCGTGCACCTGAATTTGCAATTCCCACCCATCGTTGGCAAGCCAGCTCTCCAGAGAGCTCCGGAGCTGTATCACTGGCTTTGCTCTCTGGTGCAGGTTGAGGTGGGACGTGCTCACCTGCGCGCACTGGGGTGCTCCCATTGTCTGGGAGGCGACGTTCCATCCCGAGATCTTGCAGCAGGAATATGGGCGCCGGAATCTCACTATTGGCCGGTGGAAGGTGAGGGCCTCTTGACAGTGGTCTGCACGTGGGGACGGCCTGGCTGAGGGGGCTGGTAGTGAACTGTGGAGCCTTCCACCCCTAGCTGTGGCCAGCAGTGAGTGAGAGTCGCTGGGGAGGGCGCTCAGTCTAATTCCCAGTGAACCCACCTGCCTGACGCTAACTGGCCCCTTGGCAGCTTCAGCTACAAAGGCGACGGCTGAATGGGCCATGGCGAGGGAACTCCCCTCCTGGCACTAGGTGTGGGCCCGGGGGTGAGGAAATCTTGAGCAAGCACGTGGCAGGGACAGGGCACAAGGGTCCTGCCCCCTCTCCACGCACACATACTTGGGCCCCTGCATCAAGGCTGGGCCTGATCCCATCAAGCACCTGACTCGCTGCTCCTGGACCACGGGCAGAGCTGGCTAGGAGCAGAGCCCCCACCGAGTCAGGGCCCCCATCACAGCTGCAGGGAACTAGACAGGCACAACTGCCACGAAGAGCTATTCACATGGGGTCCATGCTGACTAGAAGCCCCTTCTGACCCAGGGCGAGGCCCTTGCACCCTTCACTAGAGCCACTGAGGCTGCTCCTGAGGGTTGTTAATGATCCACCCGTGCCCCTCCCTAAATCCAGATCAACCCTGCAACCCAAACCACATTTCATAGATGGGGAAACAGGCCCAGAGAAGGGACAGGATTTCCTGAGGTCCCACAATGAGTGTGGCAGAGCCAGGAGAGAACCCAGTAGACCTGACTTCCCTTCCTGTTCCTGAACCATGGGACCATCCTTCTTCCCTGGGCAGTCCCAGGTGCCTGGGGCCAGCCTGGCCCCCTAACCCTCTGCCACCTCTTGTGCAGGTATCTGGCTAAGTACCTGGAGCATTTCCTGGTGATGGCTGAGGAGCACTTAGAATCATAGAATCTCAGGGTTGGAAGGGACCTCAGGAGGTCATCTAGTCCAACCCCCTGCTCAAAGCAGGACCAATCCCCAACTAAATCATCCCAGCCAGGGCTTTGTCAAGCCTGATCTTAAAAACCTCTAAGGAAGGAGATTCCACCACCTCCCTAGGTAACCCATTCCAGCACTTCACCACCCTCCTAGTGAAAAAGTTTTTCCTAATGGCCAACCTAAACCTCCCCCACTGCAACTTGAGACCATTACTCCTTGTTCTGTCATCAGGGACCACTGAGAACAGTCTAGCTCCATCCTCTTTGGAACCCCCTTTCAGGTAGTTGAAAGCAGCTATCAAATCCCCCCTCATTCTTCTCTTCTGCAGACTAAACAATCCCTGTTCCCTCAGCCTCTCCTCATAAGTCTTGTGCTCCAGCCCTGTGACGAAGTGGGACTGTTCTTAATGTTTCCTCTGAATACTGTGTGGGTGCCTCAGTTTCCCCTATGCATTTCTTAAGTCTCGAGGTGGTGGGGAAAGGCCAGTGTGCATAAATCACTGACACACTGTCTCCCTGGCAACAAATGGCCAGGGCCCCTTCCCGCTCCCCCCCCCCCCCAAGGAAACAGCTAAAGGTGAACAAAGAGATCAGGTGACCTCCTGGCCCAGGAAAGAGCGAAAGCCGGGAGAAGGAGGGGCTGAAGGGGGTTTTCAGAGTTGGAGCTACCTGGGGACTAGGAGAGAGGGCAGACGTGGGTGTCTGGCTCTCTGAACCACATAATGGACCCGGCCGAGGGGTCCCGTTCGCCGCTGTACCTACAAGCTCTGTTTTAGACCATGTTCCTGTCATCTAATAAACCTCTGTTTTACTGGCTGGCTGAGAGTCACGTCTGACTGCGAAGTGGGGGGTGCAGAACCCTTTGGCTTCCCCAGGACCCCGCCTGGGCGGACTCGCTGTGGGAAGCGCACGGAGGGGCATATGCTGAATGCTCCCAGGAGAGACCCAGGAGGTGAAGCCGTGTGAGCGTCTTGCCCTGAAGACGGTCTGCTCCGAGGGAGAGGAAGCTCCCCAGAGTCCTGACTGGCTTTGTGGGGAGCAGTTCCAGAGCATCGCCCGGGGACTCCATGACAAGCCCCCTAATCATTTTTGTTGCCCTCTGCTGGACTCTTTCCAATTTTTCCACATCCTTCTTGTAGTGTGGGGCCCAAAACTGGACACAGTACTCCAGATGAGGCCTCACCAATGTCGAATAGAGGGGAATGATCACGTCCCTCGATCTGCTGGCAGTGCCCCTACTTATACAGCCCAAAATGCCATTAGCCTTCTTGGCAACAAGGGCACACTGTCGACTCATATCCAGCTTCTCGTCCACTGTAACCCCTAGGTCCTTTTCTGCAGAACTGCTTCCTAGCCACTCGGTCCCTAGTCTGTAGCAGTGCATGGGATTCTTCCGTCCTAAGTGCAGGACTCTGAACTTGTCCTTGTTGAACCTCATCGGGTTTCTTTTGGCCCAATCCTCTAATTTGTCTAGGTCCCTCTGTATCCTATCCCTACCCTCCAGTGTATCTATCACTCCTCCCAGTTTAGTGTCATCTGCAAACTTGCTGAGGGTGCAATCCACGCCATCCTCCAGATCATTAATAAAGATATTAAACAAAACTGACCCCAGGACCGACCCCTGGGGCACTCCACTTGAAACGGGCTGCCAACTAGACATGGAGCCATTGATCACTACCCGTTGAGCCCGACGATCTAGCCAGCTTTCTATCCACCTTATAGTCCATTCATCCAGCCCATACTTCTTTAACTTGCTGGCAAGAATACTGTGGGAGACCGTATCAAAAGCTTTGCTAAAGTCAAGGAATAACACATCCACTGCTTTCCCCTCATCCACAGAGCCAGTTATCTCCTCATAGAAGGCAATTAGGTTAGTCAGGCATGACTTGCCTTTGATGAATCCATGCTGACTGTTCCTGATCACTTTCCTCTCCTCTAAGTGCTTCAGAATTGATTCCTTGAGGACCTGCTCCATGATTTTTCCAGGGACTGAGGTGAGGCTGACTGGCCTATAGTTCCCTGGACCCTCCTTCTTCCCTTTTTTAAAGATGGGCACTACATTAGCCTTTTTCCAGTCATCTGGGACCTCCCCTGATTGCCATGAGTTTTCAAAGATAATGGCCAATGGCTCTGCAATCACATCCGCCAACTCCTTTAGCACCCTCGGATGCAGCGCATCCGGCCCCATGGACTTGTGCTCGTCCAGTTTTTCTAAATAGTCCCGAACCACTTCTTTCTCCACAGAGGGCTGGTCACCTCCTCCCCATACTGTGCTCCCCAGTGCAGCAGTCTGGGAGCTGACCTTGTTCGTGAAGACAGAGGCAAAAAAAGCATTGAGTACATTAGCTTTTTCCACATCCTCGGTCACTAGGTTGCCTCCCTCATTCAGTAAGGGGGCCCACACTTTCCTTGACTTTCTTCTTGTTGCTAACATACCTGAAGAAACCCTTCTTGTTACTCTTAACATCTCTTGCTAGCTGCAACTCCAAGTGTGATTTGGCCTTCCTGATTTCACTCCTGCATGCCTGAGCAATATTTTTATACTCCTCCCTGGTCTTTTGCCCAATCTTCCACTTCTTCTAAGCTTCTTTTTTGCGTTTAAGGTCAGCAAGGATTTCACTGTTTAGCCAAGCTGGTTGCCTGCCATATTTACTGTTCTTTCTACACATTGGGATGTTTTTTTCCTGCAACCTCAATAAGGATTCTTTAAAATACAGCCAGCTCTCCTGGACTCCTTTCCCCCTCATGTTATTCTCCCAAGGGATCCTGCCCATCAGTTCCCTGAGGGAGTCAAAGTCTGCTTTTCTGAAGTCCAGGGTCCGTATTCTGCTGCTCTCCTTTCTTCCTTGTGTCAGGATCCTGAACTCGACCATCTCATGGTCACTGCCTCCCAGGTTCCCATCCACTTTTGCTTCCCCTACTATTTCTTCCCGGTTTGTGAGCAGCAGGTCTAGAAGAGCTCTGCCCCCAGTTGGTTCCTCCAGCACTTGCACCAGGAAATTGTCCCCTACACTTTCCAAAAACTTCCTGGATTGTCTGTGCACTGCTGTATTGCTCTCCCAACAGATATCAGGGTGATTAAAGTCTCCCATGAGAACCAGGGCCTGCAATCTAGTAACTTCTGCTAGTTGCTGGAAGAAAGCCTTGTCCACCTCATCCCCCTGGTCTGGTGGTCTATAGCAGACTCCCACCACGACATCACCCTTGTTGCTCACACTTCTAAAATTAATCCAGAAACTCTCAGGTTTTTCTGCAGTTTCATACTGGAGCTCTGAGCAGTCATACTCCTCTCTTACATACAATGCAACTCCCCCACCTTTTCTGCCCTACCTGTCCTTCCTGAACAGTTTATATCCATCCATGACAGTACTCCAGTCATGTGAGTTATCCCACCAAGTCTCTGTTATTCCAATGACATCATAATTCCTTGACTGTGCCAGGACTTCCTGTTCTCCCTGCTTGTTTCCCAGGCTTCTTGCAGTTGTGTATAGGCACTTAAGATAACTCGCTGATTGTCCCGCTTTCTCAGTCTGAGACAGGAGTCCTCCCCTCTTGCACTCTCCTGCTCGTGCTTCCTCCCGGTATCCCATTTCCCCACTTACCTCAGGGCTTTGGTCTCCTTCCCCCAGTGAACCTAGTTTAAAGCCCTCCTACTAGGTTAGCCAGCTTGCTTGCGAAGATGTTCTTCCCTCTCTTCGTTAGGTGGAGCCCGTCTCTGCCTAGCACTCCTCCTTCTTGGAACACCATCCCATGGTCAAAGAATCCAAAGCCTTCTCTCCAACACCCATGCGTAGCCATTCGTTGTCTTCCACAATTCGACGGTCTCTACCCAGGCCTTTTCCCTGCACAGGGAGGATGGACGAGAACACCACTTGTGCCTCAAACTCCTTTATCCTTCTTCCCAGAGCCACGTAGTCTGCAGTGATCCGCTCAAGGTCATTCTTGGCAGTATGATTGGTGCCCATGTGGAGAAGCAGGAAGGGGTGGGCTGGAGGGTGATCTACTACGTCTTCACAGACAGGCCGGGCACGGTGCCCCAGCTCCGCCTGGCCACAGGGCGGCACCTGCGGACTCTGATGGTGGAGAACCAGAAGCGCCGGCAGGACATCTCCATGATGAGGATGCATTGGCTCAGCCAGGGCCTGGACCCCGCCATCTGCAGGGAGGCCCAGTACATCTTCTGCATGGATGTCGACCAGTTCTTTGTTGGAGCCTTTGGGTCAGAAGCGCTGGCCAAGTCCGGTGCCCTGCTTCATTCCTATTTTGACAGGTGGACCCGCTTCTCCTTCACCTATGACCAGAACCCCAGATCAGCTGCCTTCCTGGGCCCAGGTGAAGGGGACTGCTACTACCACAGCAGTGTTTGGGGGTCATGCCAGCGGTGAAGAACCTGACGGAAAGCTGCTTCCAGGCTGTTCTGCAGGTCAAGCGGAATGGCGCGGAGGCCCCACTGGCATGACGAGAGCCAGCCAAGATCTTGTCTCCGGAGTACTGCTGAGATGAGGCTGGCGGGCCATGTGGAGACACCCGCATTTCTAGGCTGGTGTGGGCCGAGAAGCAGCACAGCATGGTGCGCCTGACAGATTGGTGACTCCGCCAGCAAGAGCCCCCAGGGGGCACGTGGCTGGAACCCAGCATGGGGACTTGGGGAATAGTCTATCAACTAGGACGTCCCTCGCTTCATAGCTTCTGTCGGCCGAACTCACCGACCGCATGCGGGGCTCCTGACATCCCTCCATTCCCTCCACAAGTCTCCTGCGTGTCACATCCGCTGCCCTTCTAGTTCAGGGACTCCCTAAACTTCCTCCCCTCCATGCCAGGGGCTCTGCATGCCCCCCATATCCTCTCCCCTCCATGCCAGGCTCTCTGTGCCTGCCCCATTCAGCCCCATCCCCTCCTGCCACACACGGTTATTCTTTCTTTTCTTCTTGTCTGGGAGATGTCATTCAGGGTGTCCACAGGTTGGACTAGGCTGGGAGGATGGGCAGAGGATGGAATGAGGTGTATGTATGTGGTTATTCTGCAAGGTGTCAAAGGCCCATCAAGTGGATTTTTGACCTATTACAGAGGTGGCTGGGGTCCATGTGTCCCCCATTTCCCTCTTCTCATTTTTCCCCAAAATAGGGTTCTGCTCATTGACTCCTAGACCAATTCCTGCAGTTCTGGGATTGATCAGATATGGCGCTCCCCAGTCATCGCATGACAGACAGACACAGCCAGGCCATCAAGCTGAGTGTAAGGCTGTTAAGACAAAGAATTTGGTACTGATGGTAAATACTTTAAAAATATGTACCATGCATGATTTTTGGAAGAAACTTTGGTACAGGCTAGGAGTGGTAACAAGGAAGTCCTGGAAGAATACTATTTATCAGCTAGTACCTGTAAACAGGCTTAGAGCTTGGCAAGGCAGAGAAAGCATAACCAATCTAGACTGCTGTGTGGAAGGGGAAACTGAGGCACACCACCTCATGCCATTGGTGGCTAAATGCCAGGACATCTACAGTCTAGAAGATACTATTATATACATTGTATTAACAATGCTGTACTCTAAAAGACTTTCAGACAACTTGGAAAAAGGTACCCAGAACTCTGTAAAAACATCGGTGGGTGACAGTACAATTTTTGGTAACACTAGGAAATTAGATAACCAAGAACTAAAGACCATGAGGAGTCTGGTGGCATCTTAAAAACTAACAGAGAATTTTAGCACACTGCCTTTGCATTGGTAAGTAACCAACCCTCCAGCAGTCATCTAAGGGGAGAGGTGTGATGCTATACCCCATATTCTTCATAGAAATGTTATGATATAAATATGGCATAACTAAGATGTTTTATGCAAGATGGGCCATGTTTTACTGAATATGATTATCCCATTTGTATACATGCATCATTTCTGTAGCTGAAGTTAGGAATATTGCCTATGTAACAATTAGAACTGTGGTTACACCTGGGAAATGCCCACCAGTCAGCCCAGATGAGCCATTAGGAATAAAAATGGGTTTTTGAGGATGCTGATCTCTCATCTTCCTGGAGTTCCTTCCTATGGACCTTGTCTCATGGTTGGGGCTCGAACACTGCAAGGTTATGTGATAATGTCACCTGGTACAGAGTACCACGTTAGACGCTGCTGGTATTGGAAACAAAGGATTCCTGCCTTGTGTAAATCCTATTTAAGGCTGGGAAGTGAGTCAATCTTGGCTCTTCTCCTCTGCCTCCCCACCCAAGGAGGAAGACTGCTGAAAACACCTGAAGAAACAAAGAATTTAAACTGGGGAAAGGCAAGGGCTGAGTCCAGGCTGAGACAGGATCTAGCCTATGAAGAGGAACTCTGAGCTGCAGAAACTCTGCAACCTGCCCAAAACAACCTTTCGGGTGAGAAGTTACTATTTGTAACCTGCTTCTTTAGTGGATTAAGCTTAGTTTGTGTGTTTTTGTTGTCTTTGCTCAGTAATCTGCTTTGTTCTGTTTGCTGTCCCTTATAATCACTTAACATTTACCTTTTTGTAGTTAATAAACTTGTTTTTTGTTTATTTTAAAACCCAGTTTGTGCAATTCATGGCGGGGGAGGGAGCTGTAGATATCTCCCTCCACACTGACGGAGGGGGTGATTTTTATGAGCTTTCACTGTACAGATCTCTCTCTACCACGCAAGACAATATTATTTGGGGTTTACACCCCAAGGGAGGTGTGCACATGAGTGCTGGATAAATCCCTGAGTTGAATCCTCCCACCCAGAGTTGATTTCAGCTGGGTGTGGCCTTACCTGTGTGTGTGCTGAGATGGGAGGGGAGGGATAGCTCAGTGGTTTGAGCATTGGCCTGCTAAACCCAGGGTTGTGAGTTCAATCCTTGAGGGGGCCAGTTAGGGATCTGGGGCAAAAATCTGTCTGGGATTTGGTCCTGCTTTGATCGGGGGTTGGATTAGATGACCTCCTGAGGTCCCTTCCAACCCTGATCTTCTATGATTCTAAGGCTTAAGAGCCTGGCTTAGCAGGACAGGGTGAGGAAGCCCAGGCTGGTGGAATGGGTGGGCTCAGTGGGACCCCAGTATGTCATGTGGCACCTGTGCTCCTCCCCCAGCACCTTCTGCCCAGCCACAGAACAGCTGATTGCAGGAGGGAGAGGGAGGAGTTGATTGATGGGGCCACTGGGGGGAGCAGAAGGTGTTGAACGGGGGGGCTGCCAGTGGGTGCTCAGCACCCAGTAGTTTTTTCCCGTGGGTGCTCCAGCACCTATGGCCACAATGTCTAGTCTAAGCAAGAGGATATGGCAAAACAACACACTGACAGAACACACAAAGATCTGTGTGTATTGTGCATGTGTTATCAGCACACGTTTGTACGGGAGCGAGACATGGACCTTTATAGCATCAGGAAAAGAGGCTCAACACAGCTTTCATATGTGTTGCCTTCCTTGAATCTTTTTGGCATCTCCTGGAGGGACAGAGTCACAAACACTGAGGTGCTCAAACAGGCCAGCATGCAAACACTCCTCAGGCAGGCTTGGGCATGTGTGCTGAGTGAATGATGGGCACATCCCAAAGGACATCCTCTACGGCCAATTGGCATCTGGAAAAAGACCCAAAGGATGCCCAAAATTGTGTTTCAAGGATGGGTGCAAGTGAGACCTCAAAGAAATGGACATGGATGTGGCCAACTGGAAAGATCACACTCAGGACCACAGCTTAACACAGGTCTCTGGAGTTACAAGGAAGCCATCCAGCTTAGCAGAGGAGAAAAGAGCTCTCAGAAGGCAGAGCCCAAAGGGTCAAAACATCACCTTTAAATGTGACCGAGATTGTCTCTCTTGAATGGGTCTCTTCAGCCATGTTCGCAGCTGCCATAAAATCAAGTGAGTAAACTCTTTACCTCTCAGGGGCGTATCCCCATGGTCTCCCGAGACTGAAGGATGCCTACTAGGGGTGGGATCACATTTAGAGCTGTGTTGCTCTGCAGGAGATGCACTAATCACCACAACGGCAAGCAATTCCCCCAGCTGTGTCATGCAGCTGCTGCCTCTGGGATACCTCCTCGCTCAACAAAGACACATCCCCGCAGTGCCTGAACTACCAGGCTGCCAGCTATTCTAGGGTTTCTCTCGCTCCCTTTTTTGTTTTTGGTGGGGACGGGGACCAGTTGCAAAAAATCTCAAAAGGTCTCAGTGCAGAGCAGGAAAACTGTTCCCACCCAGCGATCCTGTGACCCTCCTGCCCTCGCGGTCAATGTTCAGACTCCCCTTGGCTGCAATGGAGCAGGGTCAGACCCACCTGAGTTGCCTCCAGTGCCGCAAACCTGTCAATGCTCCATCGGCCAGCGAGTCTAGACAAGACCTGAATTCCAGCGGCACAAACCAAACCAAACAATTTTGGTCACATGAATGTTCCGGCTCTCTTTACCGCCAGGAAGTAGCAAAGGGCACAAGCCCCCGTTTCCCCCCCTTACACGAATAACTGGATGCTTATCAGGTTTAACACCCTGTGATAAATGAAGGGAGGGTAGCTCCCTTTTATAGACACCCAGCCAGCCAGTTAGCTGCAAAATCCCTCTAGGTAGCTGTTCTCTGCTTGCTTTACCTGTGAAAGGTTAAAAAGCCTCCCTGCATAGGTACAAAAAAGAAAACGAAAAAAAAAAAGGGGGTGGGGACCTGACCAAAAGAGCCAATGGGAGGGCTAGAACTTTTTTAAATTGGGAAAAAACTTCCCCTTTGTTGTCTGTTGTTCTCGCTGGGCTGCAGGGACACAGAGCAGCAATGCTATAAGCAGCAATGCTGTGTAAGGTTTGAACCAGGTATGAAAAAGTATCTTCCATACCTAGAAGGAATCATGGGGACAGGGAATGTTTAGCTAGATGCGATCAGGTTTATTTCTTTATTTTGGCTTGTGGATCTCCTCTGTGCAAACCCCAGATGCTTTTGTTTGCTTGTAACCTTTAAGCTGAACCCCCAAGAAAGCTTATTTGGGTGCTTAATTTTTGGAATTGCTCTTTTAAAATCTAGCAAAAGCCTAAGTTCCAGATGTATTTTCTTCCTTTTTGTTTTTAATAAAATTTACCTTTTTTTAAGAACAGAATTTGATTTTTGGCATCCTAAGAGGTTTGTGCATATGCTGTTTGATTAGCTGGTGGCAACAGTTAATTTCCTTTGTTTTCTTTCTCAGCTGTTCCCGAAGGGGGGGGGGGTGAAAGGGCTTGAGGGTACCCCACAGGGTGGAATTCCCAAGTGCTCCTTCCTGGGTTCAAGGGGGTTTTTGCATTTGGGTGGTGGCAGCGTTTACCAAGCCAAGGTCAGAGAAAAGCTGTAACCTTGGGAGTGTAATACAAGCCGGGAGTGGCCAGTATTAATTTTTAAAATCCTTGCGGGCCCCCACTTCCTGCACTCAGAGTGACAGAGTGGGGATTCAGCCCTAACACACCCACTACTTTGCTATGTACTGTCAGCCCTAACCTCCGCTCAGAGTTTTTTGCCTGGGAATTTCCTTAGTTTTTTTTTTTTTTTTAAAGATGTTCCACAGCCAGGGGGCTTTGACTCCCTGCTTCTCATCTCCCCCTCCCTCTGAGTGTTCCTTCCCTTGGGCCCCTCCCCGTATCTCTCAACTACACTCAGTGCTGTGCAGGATGGTGGCTGCAGGCTATGCTCATTCACCCCACCCAAGGTCTCACAGCAGGCCAGCAGCCCAGTGCTCTAAGGCCTTGTCTACACTGGCAAGTTTCTGCGCGGTAACTCCCGCGGCTACACACTGCCGAGCCACTCAGTGCGCAGAAACTGCGCAGTTGCAGTGCTATAAACCCCCCCCCGACAAGAGGCGTACAGCTTTCTGTGCCAGGGCTACAGCGCCGCGGTACCAGTGTAGACATCCTGGTCGATTACAGCACTGCCACTTGTGATGTTGTCATAACTAGAAAGGGAAGGGTAACAGCCCTCCTGGGTACAATACTATAAAATCCCTCCTGGCCAGAGACTCCAAAAATCCTTTTACCTGTAAAGGGTTAAGAAGCTCAGGTAACCTGGCTGACACCTGACCCAAAGGACCAATAAGGGGACAAGATACTTTCAGATCTTGGTGGGGGGGAGGCTTTTGTTTGTTCTCTTTGTTTTGGTGGGAGTTCGCTCTTGGGACTAAGAGGGACCAGACATCAATCCAGGCTCTCCAAATCTTTCTGAACAAGTCTCTTATATTTCAAACTTGTAAGTAAACAGCCAGGCAAGGTGTGTTAGTTTTATCTTTGTTTTCTCAACTTGTAAATGTACCTTTTTGCTAGAGTGTTTATCTCTGTTTGCTGTAACTTTGAACCTAAGGCTAGAGGGGTTCCTCTGGGCTCTTTAAGTTTGATTACCTTGTAAAGTTATTTTCCATCCTGATTTTACAGAGATGATTTTTACCTTTTTCTTTAATTAAAAGCCTTCTTTTTAAGAACCTGATTGATTTTTCCTTGTTTTTAGATCCAAGGGGGTTGGATCTTGATCCACCAGGAGTTGGTGGGAGAAAGGAGGGGGATGGTTAATTTCTCCTTGTTTTAAGATCCAAGGGGTTTGGATCTGTATTCACCAGGGAATTGGTGAAGAGTCTCTCAAGGCTACCCAGGGAAGGGAATTAGCACATTGGGAGTGGTGGCAGCGGACCAGATCGAAGCTGGTAGTTAAGCTTAGAAGTTTTCATGCAGGCCCCCACATTTGTACCCTAAAGTTCAGAGTGGGGAAGCAGCCTTGACATGGTGGGAGAGCGGTGGGATCATTTTAAACCAAAAGCCCTTAAGATTTTTTTTTCTCCTTTCTAGCTGCTTGGAAAGCAGAGCTGAAGGTAGATGCATATCTTATCTCTCCTTGCCTGAAGGCAGAGGTGTTAAGTTTTTTTAACAAGGGTCTTTGTTAAGAGAAGGAGTCAAGCAGTGAGCAAACAGGTGGCAAAAGGAATTTACAAGCTGAATTGTTTTTTTTTTTTCTTTCTACCTCTCGGGTATAGCTAGTTAGAAAGCTTCTGTTACCTGAGCAGCCTGAGCTGAGTGCATCCCAGTTTCAGTGAACTGCAGAGGGGGTGTGACCCAGCACAAGAAAACAGGAAAATGAGTACCAGTGAAGCAGTTAACAAACTAGAACTGGTCAAACTAGAAGCAGAAGAAAATGAAAAGAAACATCAGAGACTGCTTGAAATAAAAAAACTCGAGAAAGAAGCTGCTATGGAGGAGAGAGAAAGAGAAGAGAAAGCCAAAGAGGAGGCCCACAAGAGAGCCTTGGAGCAAAAAGAAAAAGAGATGGAGGAGAGAGAAAGAGAGAGGAAGCATGAATTGGAATTAGCACGGGCTAGGCCAGATATACCAGCCAATCCTAGCAATCCCTGTCCAGGTACCCCTTCCCATCCCAGAAAATTCCCCACCTACAAGGCAGGCGATGATACTGAGGCCTTCTTAGAAAATTTTGAAAGGGCCTGCCTTGGGTACAGCATCACTACAGACCAGTACATGGTCGAGCTGAGGCCGCAGCTCAGTGGACCCTTAGCAGAGGTGGCGGCTGAAATGCCTAAGGAACACATGAACAGTTATGAACTTTTTAAAAACAAGGCCAGAATCAGAATGGGGCTAACACCCGAGCATGCCCGTCGGTGGTTCAGAGCCCTAAGGTGGAAACCAGACGTGTCATTTACCCGACATGCCTACCACATTGGGAAAAATTGTGATGCCTGGATATCAGGAGCAAATGTTAAATCTACAGAAGAGTTGCCCTTCCTAATGCAAATGGAGCAGTTTTTAGAGGGTGTTCCTGAGGAAATAGAAAGGTACGTCTAGATGGGAAGCCCAAAACTGTAACCGAGGCGGGGGAGATTGGAGCCAAATGGGTGGAGGTGGCAGAAAAGAAAAAAACTAGTAGCAGTTGGAGCGAATATCAGAAGGGGCAAGCCGAAACAAAACCTTACCACCGGGGACAACCCAAGGCCCCACCCACATCCCAAGGGAAACCCCAGACGCCTTCTCACCCCACCACACCAGTCTCCACCAACCAACATCGCCCCAGTGATACCTTAGCAGGGCGATGTTTTAAATGTAATGAACTGGGGCATATAAAGGCTCACTGCCCCAAGAACCCCAACCGATTACAGTTCATTACACCCCAATCACACCAAAGATCCCCAGACCCAGATGCCTCTCTCATACCCTCGGAGCGAAGGGAAACCTTGAGAGTGGGCAGAAAGAAGGTTATCGCTTGGAGGGACACTGGGGCACAAGTGTCGACTATCCACCAATCCCTAGTGGACCCCAAACTCATCAACCCGGAGGCTCCAGTGACAATTCAACCCTTCATGTCACACACTTTAACCTTGCCTACAGCCAAGTTGCATGTCCAGTACAAGGGCTGGTCAGGAATGTGGACTTTTGCAGTCTATGACAATTATCCCATCCCCATGCTACTGGGGGAAGACTTGGCCAACCATGTGAAGCTAGCCAAGAGGGTGGGAATAGTCACCCGCAGCCAGGCTAAGCAAGCTTTCACCCCCATCCCTGTTCCTGAGCCGTCCACCAGGGCCCCGTCTGTGTTACCAGAGACCCAGACAAAGGTGGTGGAACCGGATCCCCTGCCAACAACTGCAACAGCCGTAGTGGATCCAATCCCAGAGACCCAGCCAAAGCCAGTCCCAGAACCGGAACTGGCAACACAACCAGCACCAGAACCATTGCCAGCACTGAGTACAGCGTTTGCAAACCCGTCTACAACTCCAACGCCAGAGGGCACCAGCGAGCCTGAACTGGCAGAAGCAGCAGATAACCCTACCCAAGAGGCTCAGCCAGAGCCTGAAATACAACATAGTGCACCAGCGGAGAGTGGTTCACAGTCAACGGAAACAGCCCCAGCACCTGCATCGCTTCCAGAGGGACCAAGCCCAAGTCCACAGTCCAAGGAGGAACTGATGTCTCCAGCATCAAGGGAATATGTTCAGGGTTGTTCATAGACCCAGAAGGTTAGAAGGGACCGCAAGGGTCATGTAGTCTAACCCCCTCCCAGGATGCAAGATTTGTTGCGTCTAAACCATCCAAGACAGATGACTATCCAGCCTCCTTTTGAAAACCTCCAGTGAAGGAGATTCCACAACCTGCCTAGGTGTCTGTTCCATTGTCCTACTGTCCTTACAGTTAGGAAGTTTAATCTAAATCTGCCATGCTGTAGTTTGAACCCATTGCCTCTTGTCCTGCCCTCTGTGGCAAGAGAGAACAACTTTTCTCCATCTTTTTTATGGCAGCCTTTCAAGTATTTGAAGACGACTATCACATCCCCCCCTTAATCTCCTCTTTTCCAAACGAACCACTCAGTTCCTTCAGCTTTTGCTTGTATGGCTGCATTCTATCCCTTGGATCATCTTTGTCACTCGCCTCTGGATCCTTTCCAGTTTCTCTACATCCTTTCTATACATTGCTGACCAAAACTGGACACAGTACTCCAGCTGAGGCCTAACCAGCACCGAGTAGAGTGGTACTATCACCTCCTATGACTTGCATGCTCTGCCTCTGTTAATGCAACCTAAAACTGCATTTGGGTTTTTTTTGCAACAGCATCACATTGCTGACTCATGTTGAGACTGTGATCAACCACAACTCCCAGATCTTTCTAAGCAGTGCTGCTGCCAAGCCAGTTATCCCCCATTGTGTATTTGTGCATTTGGTTTTTCTTCCCTAAGTGTAGAACCTTACCTTTGTCTTTGTTGAATTTCATTTTGTTGTCTATAGCCCAGTTCTTCAATTTATCAAGATTCCTCTGAATGTTAGCTCTATCCTCCAAAGTGTTGGCAACTCCCTCTGGCTTTGTGTCATCTGCAAACTTGATCAGTGTGCTCTCTAGTCCTACATCCAGGTCTTTAATAAAGATGTTAAATAACACTGGATCCAGAAAAGATCCCTGTGGAACCCCACTTGAAACCTCCCTCCAATCTGACATTCCATTAATAGTGACTCCGTTTGTGGTTGTTTAGCCAATTATGTATCCATTTAAGGTTAGTTTTGTCGAGCCCGCATTTCTCCAGCTTACTTATCAGAATGTCATGTGGGACTGTGTCAGAAGCCTTGCCGAAGTCCAGGTATATTATGCCCACTGTATTCTCCCATCCACCAAATCAGCTACCCTATCAAAGAAGGAAATCAAGCTGGTTTGGCAGTTGTTGTTCTTGGTAAATCCATGCTGGCTGCTAATGATCACCCTTCATCCTCCAGGTATTCACAAATTGAATGTTTGAGACATTGCTCTAGTAGCTTTGCAGATATCGAGGTCAGGCTAACTGGTCTGTAGTTCCCCAGTTCCTCCTTTTTAAAGATGGGCACTATGTTAGCCCTTCTCCAGTCTTCCGGGACCTCTCCTGTCATCCATGAGTTTGCAAATATTATTGCCAGTGGCTCCAAGATTTCTTCAGCCAATTCCTTCACTTCCCTGGGATGAATAGCATCAGGCCCACTGATCTGTATTCATTCAAATTGGTCAGAAGACCTCAGATTGGTTCTTTACTTATGTTTGTTTTAAACCTGCTGCCTGTTCATTTCATTGGGTGACCCCTAGTTCTTGTGTTATGGGAAGGGGTAAATAATGGGTTTAAGCTGCAGCATGGGAGATTTAGGTTAGGAAAAACTTGCCAGCTCTAAGTGTAGTTAAGCTCTGGAACAGGCTTCCCAGGAAGGTTGTGGAATCCCTGTCATTGGAGGCTTTTCAGAACAGGTTGGCCGAACACCTGTTGGATAGTCTAGGTTCACTTGGGCCCGCCTCAGTGCAGGGGGCTGGACTAGGTGACTTCTGGAGGTCCCTTCCAACCTGACAGTTCTGCGATTCTACGCACTCACTGTCTGAGAGCCTCTCAGAGTAACAAAGCCCTACAGGTGCCCCAGGTCCCAGTTGCATCTGCAGAGCGCACACCTTCCCCTGAGCCTGCTGAGTGGGTTCTCTCTGCCAGGTGAGCTGCTGAGAGACAGCAAGTTCTTGTACTGCAAGCCAGGACAGGAGGGGAGCAGGGATGATGGATGGCTGTGGGCTGATTCCCTCTCCTCACACCTTGTGTCATTATTCACACCCGTGCAAGGGGGTATAAAATATGACCCAATCTGCATTCTCTGCTCACCCCAATGGGAGCCTCTTGCACCCGGTGTAAATTACACTCCCGACCCTGTATTGCGCCTTGCACACAGTGCCCAACATGGTCAAATCACACTTCCCCTTCCAGTCTCAGCCCTGCATCTCAAAGCACCGTTCAGCAGTGGCTCAGTTTCATCATCCCCATTTTACACACGGGGAAATTGATTTGGAGGCAAAGTGACTCTGCCCGGGTCATACAGCAAAGAGGAGAGAACCCAGGAGCTCTGCTTTCCACTGCCATACTATGGCCCGTCTCCACCCAGGCTAACTCAGAACAAACCAGCCTCACCGTGGCCAGGCCTTCAGAAGTTTGCATGTACAGTTTATTTTGTTTCACAACAGAAATACAAAGAGCAAAATCGTTTTGAATTTTTTTTTAAATTCTTTTTCTTTTAAACATAATGCAAACTTTCGATACGGAAGCCGCAGCCTCCTCATGTCTTTCCGTTAACCACAATGCGAGACAGAGAGAAGGGGGAGGGAGAATCCTTTTTTTTTTTTCCTTTTTTCTTTTTTAATAAGGTAATAACTAGATCTAGAGACACGTGGCCTGGATTTTCATATAGAAAAAAAAAGAAAAAAAAAAGATGTGTTAACAGTATGTATAAGAGGCCTATTTACACAGTATTAACATGCTGACAAAAGGGTTACAATATTGAATATCGTACAACATCGATTCAGAAACAAAGGGCAGGGCAGAGGGCAGGGTAAAAAGAGAATCAAATTAATAAACAGAGTAGGCAATAAACAACCAACCTGGTAAAACAATGATATAGTTAAGGCTTAAAAAGTGTATAAAAATAACAGTTAATATCCAAAACGGAACCAAAGAGTACATAATATATATGAGTTTTTGTCTAGTCTTTCTTGGAGGGCTGGGGGACGTGGGGCATTCTTCCTTCTCTATACATAGGTGTTATATATATACACACACACACACGTATATTTATATAACTCCATGTATCCGTCCATACACACACAGGCATGGGCATGGCTTTCCAAACAGGGAGGCTGGCAAGGAGGAGGGCAAGCCCATCTGCTTGCTGCTTGTTTAATACTATATTGAATTGGTTTCACCCAACAGGAAGGGATCTAGGATTTGCTGCTGGAGGGGGAGAGGGACGGGATGGATCCGCTCTGCTTTTATAAATCTCTCATGGGTGGGAGGGTTTCTGTTCTGGCAGTGAAAGGCTTAAGTGGCCACAGGTGGCTGTATCACCTCCTGCTTGGGAGGATGTTCTCTCCAGCAATGCACAGCGCCTCCTGCTGGGAGAAGCTGGGTTAGTGCATGAGCAGCCAGCCAGTGCTTCCAGCTGGAGCAGTGGTGAGCTCTCCATCAGTCTGAGCTCCTACCTAGACCCTACCATGGCCCTGCTGAGCTGAGTTAGCTCTGAGCTCCTGCCCAAGAAACGCTGCCCTAGTGTATTTGTTCCCTGCAGGGCCTGCTGCTGCCGTTGGCCCCTCCAAAGCTGCTCCATTGGAGGTATTTACACATTGCAAATCATTCTTCCTGCTGCATTTGCTTCTCGGTGTCTGGTATGTGGGATTCTGCAGGGCAGAGAGGCAGATCACAGCACCCTTGGCTGGGGGAATCCCCCTCCAGTCCATCTGGCCTGAGAGCAGGCTCTGCAGCTCCCAAAACAGCTCAGTCCCCCAAAGGCCAGAGATCAAGCTGGTGCCCCAGGGGAATCACGTGGAGGGCAGTGGGATCCATGCCTGTGGTACCACTACTGTACCCAATGAGGTGACCCCAGAGAAGGAAAGGGCCTCGTGTCTCTTGTTGCTGGATTTCTCCCTCCTAAGCCTGCTCCAAGGTTCCCTGCCAGGGGACTGCACTGCTGGGGGGCTGATTTCCAGGAGGTGCCAGGGGAGGTGGGGAAGGAACGCCGCTCCGGGAATACAGACCGCTCTGCGTTTCTCCCATCGCCCGTCTGACCAGCCACACGGTCCCAGGACAGAGTAAGCCAACCCCCTCAGGCACTGCCAGTCCCTGCTACTGGGCACAGCCCCCAGGGCACGCTGGCTTTCCTCTTCCCCTTTAGTGTTTTAGTTTGCTCAGGAGGGAGCTGGTTTGTTCCCTGCATCCCAGGAGCCAGGGGGGCTCACAGCCTAATCCTGCCCCACTAACCTCTGGGAGAGCTTTGTCATGGCAGCAGAATCAGACCCCAATGGATCAGAATTTCAGATCCAAGCGGTGCTAATGGCACAGCTCACCTCCGATGCCAGCAGCAGGGAGTGGGGGCAGCGCTGGCTATCCCCTGCTGATCTCCCCAAGTCCTGCAGAGCCCTACTGTGCTCAGTACAGCCCTGTTTGCAAGTGACCCTCAAACCTGATTCTAACCGGCCCCGTTTCACAGAGCACAAGCTACAGCCCAAACCATGGTCCCGGCTGAGCCAAGGTAGGGTCAGCCAAGTTCAGAACAACTGATAGGTGCTCTGTGCATGGGCGGGGTTACAGCTGGGCCAGAAATGGAGCCAGTCACAGGCCCTAGTGTGGATAGGGCTAACGGGAGCTGTGCCCAGCCAGCAGATGTTCCAGGTGTTACTGTGCCAGCCAACAGGTGCTCTGCAGGTGGCTTCATTACCATCCTGCACAGACACAGCAGGAGAAAGGGAAATTCTCACGGCAGCTGGCTGGTGCCACAGCAACCGACTGCTCCAAAGCCCCAGGGACTGAGCCAGTGCTAGTCTTGCCGCAGGGTTCAGGGACTGGATGGGGTTTCTATGTGAATCCTGTGAAGGTGCAGAAAGTGTTTGCCAGTGCCCTGCTGGGAACCCAGAGGGAGGGGCAGAGCCGGGGGGTAGGGGCCCGTTGTACTGCATGGTGCAGGGGTGGAGACATTCCTGGTAGGGGTGGTCTGGAGGGAGCTTTCCCATGGGGCAGACCCCCCTCTCCCACATGCAACACTCTGCCTGGGGCCCAGCCCCTTGATACGCGAACACAGGCTCCAGGAGGTAACGGAGACAGAGGAGACCCCAGACTGCCCCCTTGCCCCGGGCTGCTGTGGTGCCCGGGCTTCCAGAGCAGCAGCACTAGATGCCCATAGTGGGGAAAGAGAGATTGAAAAATAATCCACGTCAAAGAGCATAACCTGCGGCGAGTACCTGCCCCCTCGTCTCTCACACTCGCTCTTCCTTAGCAAACGCCCCTTCATAGCTCAGGACAATCCCTAGTTAGCACCAGGTGGACTAGGTGGGGGGGGAGGAAGGGCAGCGGACCGTGGACAGCTGAGGCTCCCAAACTCCTGCTGTGAAACGCCATGCCCCCTCCCCCCCAATCCTCAGCATCATGGCCAAAGTGCCCCTCCACTCCCACACGCCATGGCTGGCCTAGCAGAGCTGGGGTCTGGAAAGGGGAGCCCCACAGCTGGGACTATACCAGAGCTGGCCACAGTCTGCCTGACTCGCTGCCCCAATCCTATAGACTACAGCTCCCAGCAGGCAATGCACTTTCCCGATCTGGTGGGATACTGCTTAGCTCAAACTAGAGCACGGCATGCTGGGACCTGTGGTCTCTATGGGCTGCATCTCTGGATTCCGCACAGGCATGGCCAGCCCTGCCCTCCGCCCCGGCTGTGTCCCTGTTGTAGGCTTAGCGCCTCCTCCGGCAGCCACCACACTTACCCCAGCCGGGCGGAGGGCGCGGGTGAAATGTGCACGGACCACGGCGTGGCCGCGGGGCCAGCCAGTCCTGTGCAGCTCGAACCAGGACAAATGAAACAAACCAAAGGAAACAACCAAAACGTCCCAACGAGGTTAGACAAAGCGGCAGAGGGACGAGCCCCAGCGGGGAACAGCGACATCTGCAGAACAAAGGTCTCCCTCCTGCAGCTGCTGCTCGAGTGCCTGTCCCCACGCCACCAGAGCCGCAGATCTCACCTCTCCAGCCAACAGGTTAACCCATTCCCCTCTCAACTGGCCTCACGCTGGCTCCCAACAGAGAGTCCAGGAGGGGCAGCAGATACCAAGCGCCAGGCTGGGCACGTCCCAGAGTCTCATCCTGAGGCTGAAGGAGCCCGAGTGCCAGGCCCTGGATCCTGCCCGCCACGCCATCCAGCGCTTCTCTGTCCAGTTCGGGTTTTCGGTTTTAGCAGCACCAACTTCTTGGCCAATATATATATATATATCTCTACTTGTATCCAAAAGAGAGCAGAAAGGAGCACGGAGGATGGGGGTGGGGGCAGAAAGAAGGGGAAAAAAGAAAGAAAATGAAGAAACCAAACACAGAGATTCAAAGTGCTCTGAAATAGTCTTTGGATTTCACCAAAACTGTGGACGAGTCCCTGGCTCTCCCGGCAGGGTGCTGGGGACGGGGCCAGGGCCGAGGGGTGTTTTCCAAACATTAATTCATTCATTAATTTCTCCCAAAAGATGAGTGTCTTCGCAGTCGCTCCCCGTGGCTCGGCAGGCGCGGGCACTCGGTGGCGGTGCTGGGGGGGTGGTCTGTGTGATCGTCTCCAAGCCGCCCTCTGGCCCCTGGCGATCCGGAATTGGGGCGAGGAGAGCTGCGCAGGGTAGGGGTGGGCGAGGGAGCCCCAGATTAGATGAGTGAGATCCGCACTGGGATGCCGGGGGACTCCGTCCTTTGAGGCGAGTGCTGGCTCACTAGGTGTTCCACCACGGTGTGTTTGGACATGTGCTTCATCAAATACGTCTCCTGGGGGGAGAGAGACAGCCGGGGAGCAGGGTAACCAGTGCAGCTAGGAGGGGTGGGCCCACTGTCTGCCTCGCCCCCTGTGCCCAGAAGGGAGCCCCCATCCCATGCCCCCGCCCAGAATCCATCCTCATTCACACGCCTGGGAGCGCTACAGGACAGCTCAGAGGTGACAAGCTGATTGGCTCTCCCAAGGGATCCGCCTCCACCTGGCGGGAAGAAGCCCAGGCTTCAGGCTCTAGCCAATAGAGAGCAATTTTCTCTTACCAGCTGGTTTGCGATTGGCTGGAGCCTGATCCCTGCAGCACCGTAAGAGCCTCCCTTGCCAGTGCTGGGATGACTGCTGTGCTAAGGAGCTCCTCACCCAATGAGCACCTGGCTGTGGGCAGAGACCCTCCCTTTCTCATCCCGCGTGGCTGAGCTGGCACAGGCTGGGGGCATGAGCCGCCTCTGGAACAGACCCTGCCCCGTGGCACCTCTGGCCCCATCGCAGCCCCGTCCCCGCCTTGGCCAGTGCCTGGCTCCCCACGCCTCCTGCCACTCACCGAGGTGTAGGCCCGCCCACACATGCTGCAGCAGTAGGCCTTGGCGTGTTTGATGGCGTGTGCAGAGAGGTGGATCTGCAGCGATGCCGAGTCCGAGTACGCCCGGTAGCAGTTCGGACACTTGTAGGGCTTATCCTTGTTGTGCTGTCGCTGGTGTGACTGCGAGGGCGGGAGGAGGCAGGGGCAGTGTTACGTGGCACAATCCTTGGCAGCTCTTGGGCCACGCCCCCACCCCATGGGGACACGGAGCCCAGCGGCTGGGGGACCATGTAGAGCAGCCTGCTCTGCTCCCAGGATCCACACCAATGGCAGAGTAGACACCCCCGTGGGACAGGGGCCAACGAGTATCGATCCCCACAGCCCCCTGCAGGGCTCCCGGCATCGGCGCCACCTCCCCCAGTCCTAGGCCCCCAGACACTGATGCTGCTCCCTGGAACCACATCCATCTCCCCCTTCCCGTCAACTGCCCGGCTCCATGACCTAGGTCCCCTCCCCCCATCAGCTTCTTATTTTCTGCTCCCCACCCTCATCAAGAGTTCTCTGCCCCCCCACCCCCACCCCGCAACTACTTGTGTCTCCCCTCCCCAAGGGCTCGGCCCCCCGTGGGCTGGGAACCTGCCGGGCCCCAACAGGGCACTGACCTGGAGGTTGGAGAGCTGTGTGAAAGCCTTTTCACAGCCAGGGTGTGGGCACTTGTAGGGTCTGTCGCCAGTGTGGATTCTGCAACACAGCAACAGGCACGTCAACACAGGCACCGCCTAGAATGGGATCAAACCCCGTGCCCTACTCTGCTGTGGGGGTGCAGCAGCCCTCTAAGGCCCCAGCACACACAGGGCACCTGGACAGCCCCTCTCCTCTCCTGCCCCACTCAGCGAGCAAGGGGGTGAAGGTGGCTCTGTCCCCCAAAGGGCTGCCTCTGTTAGCACGCTGGATTCCAGCCCTGCGGGGGCCACGTACACAAAAGCAGGAGCCAGCCCCCTCCAGCAACGGGATGGAGACGGACCAGCCCAGCTGCAGGGCAATGGGCTCCCAGCATGCTGCCTAGCCAGCGCCAGCGTGGGGGCAAGCCTCCCCTTGCCGTCATTGGAGTTATAACTCGAATGTCCCGTCCGCACAGAAACGCCTTCACTCGAGTCCAGGGATGCTTTTAGCTCATGTTGGCTGGCCCGAGACGTGCACCACTCGTCACCTGCCCTGCAGTGGGGACACAGGCTAGCGCCACTCGGGTGCTGCCAGTCTGCCAGGGCCTTCCTACCATGCCCCCTGTTCCTGGAAGGACAGATGAGTTCTCCCTCAATCCACTGGGAACGTACTCACAGAGCCGCCCAGCCCCCTCCATGCGAACGTCCAGGGCTGTGCCCCCAGAAGTCCTAGCGCCTCACATGAGCGCGGGCAGTGCCAGCGCAGACCTGGCAGTGGGAGAGCCCGGACACAACGTGGCCGTGCTCACTGCAGCTGGGCTCGCTCGAGAGGAGTCACTCGAGCTAACTCCGTGGTGAAGACACATTGGCACCACCCCACAGGTTAGTTATTTCCTGCTCAGCAAGATCCTGGAGTCTGACTTGTTCAGCCCGGAGGGAGGGCAGAGCTGCCACCGCTGACGTACAAAAACCCAGGACAAGCAGGATGCTCCTGGGCCCGTCAGACTGGCCAGCTGGCCATGTACTGAGCACCCTGACAGGTCTCCCAGCACAGCTACCTCAAAAGAGGGTCGATCCTGGGCAAACCTGGACAGGTGGCATCCCGAAGGGAAAGAGGGAGGGAGGTTTATAGGGCCAGTCCACGGAGGCAGGCAGAGGATGGCTGGCCTGTCCCAAGGGCTCACAGGAGGCAATTGTCCCTCTGGCTTCATTCCACACAGGCTCCCAGAGTAGAGAGGCCAGCGGGTGCTTTCTGAAGGCCGCCTGCTCCTTCATGTTTGACGCTGGGGGGCAGCACAGGAATCCAGGGGCATAGGGAGAGGAAGCCCAGGCTGGGAATAGGAGTCAAACCCTGCATCACTCTAGGGGTCCTGAGGTGGCCAGAGAAACGCTCTCCCAGGCAGGCCCAATGGGAAAGCCTGGGCTCGATTCCACAGCTCCATGCAACAGGATGGCTGGGCACCTGTTCACAGGCAAAATCTGGCACCTGGGCATGTGAGACCAGGGACACGTGCCACACACCCACTGCATGCAAACACTGGTGCAAGGGCGCAGACCTACACCACTGGCGTGCCCACAAGAGCCGGGTCTCATAGGTGCTGGTGAATTTTTACATGGCTCTTGGGGCGCTCAAGGCTGGAGAAAGCAGGGGCCACCAGCGGCCCGGCTCCTGACAGGACAGTGGTGGCATGCCCATGCTGTGCTTATCCCAGTGCATTCTGGGACTCCATAGTTAGGGCCCTACCAAATTCACGGCCATGAAAAACGCATCACGGCCCGTGAAATCTGGTCTTTTGTGAGCTTTTACCCTCTACTACACAGATTTCATGGGGGAGACCAGCGTTTCTCAGATTGGGGGTCCTAACCCAAAAGTAGGGTTGCCTACCCTCCAGGATTGTCCTGGACTCTCCAGGAATTGATCTTTAATTAAAGATAATGTCATGTGATGAAACCTCCAGGAATTCATCCAACCAAAGTTGGTAACCCTACCAAAAGGGAGGGGTTTTTTTGGGGGGGCGGGGTGTTGCAAGGTTATTTTAGAGGGGTCACGGTATTGCCACCCTTACTCCTGCGCTCCTTTCCGAGCTTGGCAGCCAGAGCGGGCGGCTGTTGGCTAGGTGCCCAGCTCTGAAGGCAGCGCCCCGCCAGTACCATACCGTGCCACCCTTACTTCAGCGCGGCTGCTGGCAGTGGTTCTTCCTTCAGACTGGGCTCCTAGCCAGCAGCCGCTGCTCTCCAGTTGCCCAGTTCTGAAGGCAGCACCGCCGCCAGCAGCAGTGCGGAAGGGTAGCCGTACTAACCCCCCTTACAATAACCTTGTGACCCCCTCACAACTCCTGTTTGGGTCAGGACCCCTACAATTACAGCACCATCAAATTTCAGGTTTAAATAGCTGAAATCATGAAATTCACTATTTTTAAAATCCAATGACCGTGAAATTGACCAAAAAGGACCATGAATTTGGTAGGGCCCTACCCATAGTGCCTGGCCCTGTTGGTGGGTGCAGGTGGTTAGGAGTAATTTCCCCATACAGAGCACTGCACTGCGGGACCATCGGGAGGACAGGGGCTACAGCTTCCCAGCCGCTTGGGGACAAAGGCTGTGGGACGAACCCGTTCAGCCAGACAGGAGTTACAGGCTTGGTCCAGCTGTCAGAGGCTTGTTTGCTCTGGGATTCCATGGGGCGTGCAGGTGGCACCTGCTCAGAGCCAGCCAGGCACTGGCCATTGCAGCCCCGCCCCTCACCTGGTGTGCTGCTGGAGATGGGAGAGCTGGCGGAAGGATTTCTCACAGTAGGAGCAGTGATACGGCTTCACGCCCAGGTGGATGCGCAGGTGCTGGGCCAAGTAGGAGGCGTTGGCGAAGGATTTGGAGCAGTGCGGGCACTTGTGGGGTTTGGCCTCTGTGTGCGACTTGGAGTGGATCTGCATCTCCGACTTGGTGAAGAAGGTCAGGGGGCAGACTTTACACCTGGGGAGTGACAGCGAGAGGGGCCCGGGGGGCATCAGGCAAGGGCATGGCAAGCAGCACACCCCAGCCCAGGCCCCCCGCCAGGCTCCTGCACTGAGCTCTAGGACAGTGTGTCCTGCAGCGCTGCAGGGGCCAGTGCGGGACATGAGGCTGTTGCAGCCCCAGCCTGCCCCAGGAGTAACTGCGGCCTGGCTGCTACGGGCCAGATCCACCCCACAGGCCTGGCTTCCTACCCAAGACTTGTCCCATTCCCCTCCCTCTGCCCGGCCCGGCGATGGGCACACACTGTTCTGTAGGCTGTGGGGAGCCAGCATGGTCGGGCAGGACAGCCAGTCTCTGATGGGCCCCACAGCAGGGACATGTCTGCAGAAGCTAGCAATGCAGGGACTGAGCACAGCTTCCGCTCACCAGCACTGGGGACCATCTGACCTTTCAGTCCACACAATTGTCCCCCACAAGACAGGCAACTGTGAGCCCCCCATTCCACCGATGGAGAAACTGAGGCACGGAAAAGGGAAACGACTTGCCCAAGATCACCCAGGGAATCAGTGTCAGAACCAGGAATGGAAGGAACCCAGCCCCCCTGATTCCCATCCCCTTCCTAGAGCTGGGACTAGAACACAGGAGTCCTGGGTGCCAGTCCTGTGCTCATGCCCCCACACTGGCAGAGAGGGGGTGGTGCATGGAGGGTGGGGCCACACCCCAGCAGAGGCCTGGCCAAATGAAGGCCGTAGGGTGGCACCCGAACAGAAAGGGGCTGTTGCCATGTTCCCGTGCCAGGTGCCCTCCTTCAGCAGAGGGAAGGGAGCAGCCAGCAGCGCCAGGCTGGGAGTGCCCAGCCGGTGTGGGGGCAGCCCAACCTGTAGGTTTTGCCCTCTTTAGCGGTCTCGCCCGAGGCCAGGATGGGGTAGGGCACCACGAGGACGGGCGGCCCCGACGGGTTCTCCGCCTTGATCTTCTTCCTCCCTCGCTCTGACTTGGGCGCCCCCAGCAGGCTGTGGCCCTGGATTGTCTTGATGGAGTCCAGGAGCGGGGGGCTGGTGATCCCTGAGATGAGGGTGGGCGAGGAGGCGATGAGTCTGCTCTGACTGGTGGAGGTGGGGGTGGAGGGGGTGCTGGTGCCGGTGCTGGAGTCTGAGGTGCTGACTGCGGGGGCACGGGAGGCCAGCCCCAGACCTGAAAGGTAAAGGGGGGGAGGGGATCACTGGAACGCAGCTGCGCAGGGATGGAGCTCGCCCTTCTCCCCCAGGGGGCAGCTGGCTTTGGGATACTGAGACCCCATCACAGGAAGCTTCCCAGACAGGCGTGGCTTCCCCAGTACAGCTGATCCCACTTAGGGGACCCTAGCTTGGGGAGGGAGGCTGACCCATTGCCCCCCCAAACTCCCAGCCCCTGAGAATAGAGGCAGAGGAGGGGACCCCCTGCAGCTGCAACATGGCACTGAGAGGTTCCACCTCCGTACCCCATCGGCAGAAAGGGCAGCGGGTGAAACAGACCGTCCTGCCAAGGGGGAGAGCATGGCCTAGGAGTGGGGGGCAGCGCCAGCCTCTGCCTAGGGATCCTGCCAGGTAATCTGGGTTCCCTCAAACACAGGGGGCCCCCCTCTTCTAGAGTCCTGTCCCCTCCTGCCTGTGCAGAGATGCACACCCCTGCCCCTCTAACCCTGCTCGGAAGCCCCTCCCTTCCCCTCCCAGCCCCGCCCACAGTGCTCCCCACGGTGCTGCTGGGCTGTGGTTACCTGTGACCGTGCTGGTGGCCGGCCGGGCATGCAGGGCCACGTCAGGCTGGGGGACGGCCTGTGGGTGCAGCCCTGGGACCTGCTGCAGTTTGGGGAGGGACATGATGGACTGGCTGCTCTCCGCGGGCGAGGGGGGCACCAGCAGGGGCTGCTGGGAGGACACCGAGGTGGGGGGCAGGTGAGGGGGCCGGATCTTCTCTGCCATCAGCTGCTCCTTGATTTTATTGATCAGAACCAAGTTGTCCAGCTGGGACGAGGAAAGCAAGACGCACACGTCACTGCCAGAGGCACGGGAGCACGGCAGGTACCGGCCCCACGGGGAAGCTGCCAGCCCTGGCACAGCGCAGGTGAGGAGACACTGGCTCCCACCCCCAACTATGCCACTGTTCTGGGGCACGGCCCCTCCCCTGCAAGTCCACGTGTGGAGTGGGGAAGGGTGCTCCCCCCACGGCCCCACCTCTGCGACTGCTTGGAGGAAAGAGGGGCCAGACTCCTGGAGCTGCATGCTTCCCAACATGCAGTGGGGTCCCCAGCACTGGCAGATCCCATGCCAGCACGTGGCACTGGGCTTCCCCCCACCCACCAAGCTAGCTGGCACACTGTTCTGCGCTGGGACGCCTGCCAAAGGCTGCCCCTCTCCCAGCCAGCTGCAGCTGGGGTATCTACCATAGTCGCTGCAGACGGAGCAGAGGTAATAGCTCATCTAATGCACTCACCTCCCCCCGGCCCTCCAGGAGCTCAGGGCCGGATTGTCCTTTCTCACCTACCCCTGAGCCTCGCAAGGGGGCTCCCTTCCCTGGCATGACGCTCCCCAGCCCAACAGCTCCGTGGGTCCTGAGACGTGGTCTAAGTGTCTGGATCCCGCCTCATCACCACTGGCCACAAGACTTTAGCAACCTTCATTACTCCCCAGGGGTCAGTCCCCCCCGGCCATGGCCCTGCCCACTGCTCTTCCCGGGGTCTCGGCTGGCCCTGCCACAGCCCCCAACAGCCACTACCTGGGATCGCGCTGCTCTGCAGCCGGACCTCACCCACGACTGCAAAAAGCTGCCCCTCCTCGCTTCTCTGGCTGCAGGGTAGGGAGGGGGTCTTACCTGGCTGGGCATGGTGGGAGGGGGCGGCCAGAAGTAGGGGTTGTTAAAGCGAGGCTCCGCCATCCTGCAAGGAGGCAAACAGAGAGAGGGTCACAGGGTGGCACTTGCTGCTGAGCTCCGTTACTCCCTCCCCACAGCTCAGTAGGTGCCACACGGCAAGGCCTGGCCAGGCCTGCTGGTCACGCATCCCCCCACCCCCTGCCAGGCCCAGCCTCCTCCCCATGCAGAACAGACTGTGCCGGAGCTGCAGCGCTGAGATGACACGGGAGCTTTATCTAGAGCCTGCGCTCCCGGACAACGACTCCATGGGGCAGGGGCGCATGCAGTGGGTTTATTCAGCGCATCTGTGCATGGTTTATCCTCTCCCGCTCCACACACCAGTCCCACGCCCCGGCCCATCTCCTCAGGCTTAGTGCACCAGTGAAATCAGTGTTGGGGCCTCTGCTTCAGGGCAGCCCCTCTGTCCCCTGTAGGTGACATTGTGGGGGTCCTGCCCCCGGGTGCCGGCTGACAGCAGCAGATGGCTGCCCCTCCTGCCCCAGGAAGGGCGATGGCCCGTGAGGCAGCCGAGTGCCCCCCACCCCCACCAGCATGGCCCTGGGGTTCAGTGTAGTCGCCATCTCGGGCAGCAGGGCTCCCACAGCCAAAAGGATTCCCCCTTCACTCCCTAGAGACCCCCCTCTGCTCCCTTCACTGGAGCCGTCCACCTCCGGCTCAGGGGCCTGGGAGCCCAGTGACGCTGCCTGGCTGGGGTGAGGCGCAGCACCCCCAGGCCTGGCAATCAAACCCAGACCCTGATGGAGCGGGGGGTGCTAAGGAGCAGCTGCTCCAGGATCTGTTTGGCTGGAAAGATGGTGGCAACAACACAACCTTTGAGGGCCGAAGGCAAATCAAGGCGTCCCCAAGGGCTCAGAGTGCGATGAGGACAGCACCCCTAAGCGCCATGCAGGAAAGCCCTGTGGCTCCGAGGGGGTAACCAAGATGGAGGGTCCCTTCCCCAGACCATCCCTGCACAGGGAGTGTGGGACCATGGAGGATCACAAAAGACCCGGAAGATAATGAAGCAACAACAGCCCACACCACCTCATACCCCTTCGTGGCTCAGCAGGAACCCAGTACCCACCAGAACTCACCAGCTCCTCTCAGCAGAGAAGCAGAGACTAGTTAGGGCCCATCTAATCCAGCACTGGGGGGGGGGAAGCAGGCAGAAGAGTCCCCTGCAATCGGCTCCCTGGGCTGTGCGCAATGGAATGGCAGCGCCCTCAGCCAGCAGGTTCCCAGAACATCCCCAGGGAGACGATGCTGCAGCCGAATAGCTCCGACAGCCAGACATGCACAGCCGCTCAACCCATTTAGGAGGAACACGGTCCCTCTCCTTACAGCACAGACCCCTAACGTTCTTCCCACTCCCTCAGCAGGATGGATTTCCATGGGGCTGGCCCTGCGCGTCTCTTCTCTCCCTAGCTGTCTACCCATGGCTAATACAGCTAGCCTAGCCCTGAGGCTACGCCTCGCCTTGCTGCCTCTCATCCCATTCCTCAACAGCAACATTCGGGCCCCTAACTCACCTCTGGTCATTGCGACTGTGGGAGCACAAGGGTGTTTTTCTTTAATCCCATCTCTACACTACATTGCTCCCCGATAGGGAATGAGGAGTCAGACAGGTGGGCCTAAGTCCTACCCCCAACTGCCAGCTGGAACAATCATTCCTTCTCCCTCCTTGGGTTTTACACCCACGAACGCCTGTGCAGGGTCACCACGGCCATCTCTCTCCAGGCGATGCTCAGCTGAGTCGTTAAGCAAGAGATCTCAGCGGCTCTCCCTCCTTACCAGGGAGTCTCTCTGGGGATACAGGAAGGAAGGATTTCACAGTCCCAGGCCCGAATGCTATCTATGCTCACCCTCGCACACACAGCACCAAACCCTCACTGACAGCTCCGTTTGCACATGGCCTCTGCTTTTAGGTGCCTTGCCTCTGCGTTGCCAGACATGAGACCCCTGAGCCGGATTTCCAGCACTCACAGTTCCCACTGACATCTGAAGATGTGGGTGGTCAGCGCACTTGCAAATCTGGCCATAGGTGTCTCAAGCTGGGACCAGAAATCAAGGCAGGCACCCAAAAATCAGAGGCCACTTGAAAACGTGGTTCTTCATGTCCATATCTGGTAAGGCTGAAGGGCCAGAAAGCTGGAGAATTAAAGCAAATGGCACTGTCTAATTTGCATAGTTGATGAATATGCATTTCTTCATTTACATGCAGACCAGAAATTAACTGAGTTATACTTTTTCAGGTTTATAACACACCACCCACTGCCTGTCTGCCCTGAACTAATTCTCTCTCTCCCCCTCTCAGCCGTAAGTTCCTTCCTCCCTGCCAGGAGGCAGCCATGGGCGTGACCTGATACCTGCACGGAGGTGGCTGTGGGCCCAAGCGGCACCTGGACACCTTGTGGCAACTGAAGTTGGATTAAAAAAATGACACGAGTAAATAAATAAAATCTGCGCTGTCTGATGAGATGTTAATGTTGCCAACAGTTATGCAAGCAACAGGATTTTGGCCCCTGCTATAGATATTTGATGAGATAACTGGCTCTGTGGATGAGGGGAAAGCAGTGGATGTGAAATACCTTGACTTTAGCAAAGCTTTTGATACGGTTTCCCACAGTATAATTGCCAGCAAGTTAAAGGAGTATGAGCTGGATGAATGGACTATGAGGTGGATAGAAACCTGGCTAGATCTTCAGGCTCAACGGGTAGTGATCAACGGCTCAATGTCTAGTTGGCAGCTGGTAGCAAGCGGAGTGCCCCAAGGGTCAGTGCTGGGGCCGGTTTTGTTCAATCTCTTAATTAATGATCTGGATGATGGGATGGATTACACCCTCAGCAAGTTCGCGGCTGACACTAAGCTGAGGGGAGAGGTAGATATGCTGGAGGGTAGGGATAGGGTCCAGAGTGACCTAGACAAATTGGAGGGTTGGGCCAAAAGAAATCTCATGAGGTTCAACAAGGACAAGTGTAGAGTCCAGCACTTAGGATGGAAGAATCCCATGCACCACTACAGGCTGGGGACTGACTGGCTAAGCGGCCGTTCGGCAGAAAAGGACCTGGGGGTTACAGTGGACGAGAAGCTGGATATGAGTCAGCAGTGTGCCCTTGTTGCCAAGAAGGCTAATGGCATATTGGGCTGCATTAGTAGGAGCATTGCCAGCAGATCGAGGGAAGTGATTATTCCCCTCTATTCAGCACTGGTGAGGCCACATCTGCGTCCAGTTTTGAGCGCCCCCACTACAGAAGGGATGTGGACAAATTGGAGAGAGTCCAGCAGAGGGCAACGAAAATGATTAGGGAGCTGGGGCCCATGACTTACGAGGAGAGGCTGAGGGAACTGGGCTTATTTAGCCTGCAGAAGAGAAGAGTGAGGAGGGATTTGATAGCAGCCTTCAACTACCTGAAGGGGGGTTCCAAAGAGGATGGAGCCAGGCTGTTCATAGTGGTAGCAGATGACAGAACAAGAAGCAATGGTCTCAAGTTGCAGTGGGGGAGGTCTAGGTTGGATATTAGGAAAAACTATTTCACTAGAAGGGTGGTGAAGCACTGGAATGGGTTCCCTAGGGAGGTGGTGGAATCGCCATCCTTAGAGGTTTTTAAGGCCTGGCTTGACAAAGCCCTGGCTGGGATGATTTAGTTGGGGATTGGTCCTGCTTTGAGCAGGGGGTTGGACTAGATGACCTCCTGAGGTCTCTTCCAACCCTGATATTCTATGATTCCTGTGAGGACATGAGAAATCCTGGCTTTCACATGATTTCAGGGAAGCAAAGTACAGTGAGTGAAAGGCCTACGTGCCAGGCCCAGGAGACTAGGGGATGGCCACTAAAATACAAGCTTAGAGACCATGAGTTCTAGCCCCAGCTCCTCTGCTGCCTGCTGCTGCTATTTCTATGCCCTTTCTTCACCCTTATTCTGAACCCAACTCTCCTACTGTTACCTTGGGGGTAACCAACATTCACCCATTTTACAGGCCAGGTTGACACTAAAAAGTTGGGCTAGCAGAGCTCCGTTGGCTATTCACAGCCCTAGGTGACACATGCTGGCAAAGCCCCCAGTGCAGATGCAGCTAAGCCAACAGAAAAAAGTGCTTCAGTCACCCCGTCATTCAGGGAGATAGTGTTACCACCGGGCAGAAAAGCTCCTTCTGTTGACGTACCAGGGGCCATGCTGACATAGTAGTGTAGACATGGCCACAGAGAACTGAGCACGAGGGCTCATTTTCACTCCCCTTCTGCCCCGAGTCCCGTTCACACACAAAACCCCTTCGTGAGTATGACGGCACTTTTAACTCCAGTTGGCTGGCCCATCGGGGTCCGGGCTATCGTTCGAGTTAGCACAACTCCTCAGCTGTGAACACAATCACACTGCTGCTAATCCAGTCACTCCGGGCCACCTGTGTGTGACTTCATAGCATGGCTGCTCTCCCTTGACCTAGGTTAACTTGAGCCGCATTAACTCAGTGGTAGATCATGCAAGTGAACTGTTAAGACCTAGTGTAAGAACTTGCCCAGAGTCACTACCGGCAGAGCTAGGAACAGAATCAGTAACACAGCCAAGTCTCCTCCACTTTGTCACGTAGGGGGTGTCTGCCCTGCAGAGTTAGGGCATGTCTACACTACCATTTTAAGTCGACCTACGTTAGGTGATGTCCACACTACCCTTCTTCTGTTAGTGGTTCCGTTGACTGAAGAGGGGTCGTGTGGGAGGCTGAGAGCCAAGGCTCTCAGCTCTGCGCAGCTCCATGCCAGGAGCCCAGCTGCCCCCGAGCTTCTTGCCCCCCACCCCCAGCTTGGAGCAGGGGCGTCGTGAAATTAACAAGCCAGCCAACAGCTGATGTAAGGAACGCAGTGTCTCACCCTAACTACACCAACATAAGCCCTACACCTCTCGCGGCGGAGGAGTTATGTCGGTGTAGTAGAGCACTTACATCGGCAGGAGCACGGCTGTAGTGTAGACACTGACATAGTTAGGTCAGTGCAGACCAAGCCTTAGCCTGGCTTCTTACCAGGGTGCTTGCCTGCCCCCCTGTGCCCTATCCCCCCCTTAAATCCCTCTGGCCTGAGTGTGGCACTGTTTTCACCCCAGGCGAGCGGGCCCAGCTTGGGGGAAGGGTTAGAACGCTAACACTGGTAAACTGCCCACCTTGCGATGAGGATGCCACGCAGGTGCTGCCAGTCCTCTAATGCCTTCTCACATGCCAGGACAGAGAAGTTCTCCCACAACTCACTGGGGAAGAATCACAGAGTGACTCAGGTCACTGCAGCACGAAGAACCATGCGGATGTGCCCCCGATGTCCTAGTGACACACACAGGGGTGTGCAGCACCCATGAGGACATGGTAAGCCAGGTAGGGTGTTGCAGCGCGGCTGCTCACACCTGGGCTAGGCTAACCCAAGTGCCAATCATATGGAATGACTGCAGTGAAGACAGACCCACAGACTGTTAGAAGAACATGGCAAATTAGAGGCTTCTGAAACTCACAGTAACAGAGGGCAGCTCCGTGTTACTCTCTAGCCACTTGTCCACGTAGATGTTTGTGACTCTGATACTACATCCCTGCTAGCTTCAGTGGTACAGCCCCTGTGTTTGCACTCAGAGCTCCTAACCCGACTGGGGAGTGTTGTGACATTTGGCTGTGCCGTCTGGAATCACTAAACCGCGTCTGCTCCCAGAGCCAGGAATCCTGCTGCCCGGGTGAGCCATTGCCGGTGGGTGACACGTGTGTGAGCTGGCAAGGGGAATAACACACCTAGAGCTAACTGCAAACAGGTCTGTGCTGTGGATCTGAATAGTGGGAGTTTAAACCAGAGGTGGGCAAACTATGGCCCGCAGACCACATCCGGCCCGCGGGACCGTCCTGCCCGACCCCCGAGCTCCTGGCCCGGGAGGCTCGCCCCCAGCCCCTCCCCTGCTGTCCCCCCTCCCCCGCAGCCTCAGCTCGCTCGCTCCGACGCCGGCGCAATGCTCTGGGTGGCGGGGCTGTGAGCTCCTGGGGCAGCGCAGCTGCAGAGCCCGGCCTGACCCGGTCTCTGTGCTGCATGGTGGCGGCGGCAGCGTGGCTTGGCTCCAGCCGGGTGGCACGGCTGTAGCGCCGCCAGCCACCAGTGCTCCAGGCAGCGCGGTAAGGGGGCAGGGAGCGAGGGGGTTGGATAGAGGGCAGGGGAGTTCGAGGTGGTGGTCAGGGGGCGGGGGTGTGGATAGGGGTCGGGGCTGTCAGAGGGGAAAAAGGGGGTTGAATGGGGCCAGGGGTCCCGGAGGGCAGTCAGGAAGGAGGGGGGGTTGGATGGGGCAGCAGGAGGAAGTCAGGGGCAGGGGCTCCGGGGGTGGTCAGGGGACAGGGAGTGGGGGAGTGTGGATGCGGCAGGGGTCCCACGGGACTGTTAGGGAACAGGGGGGGTTGGATGGGGCAGGAGTCCTGGGGAGGGCAGATAGGAGATGGGGGCCGGGCCATGACCTCCTCCCCTAACCGGCCCTCCATACAATTTATGAAAACCGATGTGGCCCTCAGGCCAAAAAGTTTGCCCACCCCTGGTTTAAACCCTGTTGATGACCCACTATGGAGGAGAAAAAAATATTTACCTGGGAAGCTGGCTTAGCTGTGGGAAGGATTTTATATGGCAAAGCACTGCTTTTAGCAGTGAATTCGGATGGTCTATTAAAAGGTGTTTCACTATTGCATTTGTTTGTTATCAGTGGGAGCTGTCCCTTTCAGAACCAGCTGGAGACAGAGCAGAGAGTGCAGGAGATGTTTTCTGTGCCCAGAGAGGAGCAGACCCTGCCTGTGACAGCACCACTAAGGGCAGAACCTGATTTAATACATTCATCTTCCCACCAAGCAGCCTCGTTCCCCAAGGTGTAACGTGGGTGCTTAATGGGCACTGGATCCCTCAGGGCACTGAGAACCCTGGGCCTGTAGGTCACCAGTGCAAACCCAGCCCAGCTTGCCAGGCTGGGCCCAGCTAACAGCTGTTTGGGGAGGATCTGTTCCAGCTCCCACATCCCAAACTCACCATCATGCTTTGCACTAGACTGCAAGCTCTTCAGCTCTTCGTCTGTCTCCTATAAGGTGGCCACTCATGCATTCCCAGAGACTCTGGTACCTCTGGGAATGGAGTGAGCCTGCCCCTGCCAAGACCCCACCCCCACTTGGGTGACCTCAGACGCACAGTGCATGTGAGGTCACGACGCCCTCCTCCCATGCAGTGGGATCTTGCACGCAGGCCACATGGAAGGGAGGGGACATTTTTCACTACTCCGCTCCCGCCAGAGTGACCATGTGTACGAGGTCCCGCCAGCTGGGGCGGAGTGGCGCGTTCTTTAAAATGGCATCCCCTGTCTGATACCGCACAACCTCAGGTCCGATTCTGTGCGAGTGCCGGACCCTGCAAAAGCAGGACTGCCCGAGAGGCTTGCCTGATATCTTCCTGCGTGTCTGTGCGGTGCCTAGCACAACGGGCCCAGTCTCAACAGGGGCTGCATGGGAGTGCCTCAATTACTATGAACGTAAGAGAGTTGGCAGCTCTGGCCCCATGGCACACACCCTGGGGGGAGCTCAGACACAGACCAAAACACATGATTTAATCTTACGTTCGGGCCCAGTTCATGACATGTAACTGCAGGAGGCGGCAATATGGGGCTGCTACATAGCACATATATGGGGAGAGTTAAATATCTTGTGGGGCTTCTAACTCCCCTCTGCCTAAGGAGCGGGATGTGAACCCAGGTCTCCCAGCCTAGCTAATCCAACCCCAACTCCTCTTAAAATCCCTCCCTGTGGTCTCCAGGGCATTTGCCTTCCCCTCGTGACTGTTTTGTGCTGTGTGTCCTGCTCAGAGTCAAACCACCCCCTTTGCCTTGTACCCACACCTCTTCCAGCTGCCCCATTTCCTGAGCTGCGGGGACCCGCTCCCGCCACTGGGTCCGCCCGCCGCATTCCCACCAGCACTCTGGATCTTCCCGCTGAAGGGACCATGCTGCAGCTGCTGTCTCTACCCCGCTTTTATTTACAGCTCTCACAAACCCAGTGTCCATTGCATTAGGCTCCCTGTTGGGGAAACCAAGCAGCTGCCTTTCCTTAAAAAACAAAACATGAGAGGCAGTTACTCGGTGCCTGGGAGAGCATGCCAGAATCAGGCGCATCCCTGGAAATTGGGCAATCTCACACGTCTGCATGTCACCCACTGACACTCTCAGAGAGTCACATTTTAGCTCCACCCACAAATAATTCTCTCTCTAAGCCCCACCCTGAAGGGATGGCCTCAGCAAGCGGGAGGAAAGAGCAGCAGCCTTTAAACTGGTCGCTGGAGTCAAATGCAGTGTTATTGCAAGTAAACTACATAGGAGAGTAGCTAAGAATCCTGCCTAGCAACCTAAAGGAAAGCTGAGGTCCTATCCCGGACCTAAAATCCCAGGACACGGAACAATGACAGCTTGTTCTAAGAATGGGGATCACTTCATAACTTTCCAAGCAGTTAATACCGATGTTCCACCTGGGGTAGGATTAAAACCATAAACTTGGGGCTTGTCTACACTTAAAATACTACAGCGGTGCCTCTGTAGTGCTTCGGTGTAGACACACCTCCCCGAGAGGAGGGATTCGCCCATCAGTCTATTGCTGGCTACATGGGGTCTTAGGTTGGCTTAACTAAGCCGCTCAGGGGGGGATTTTTCACATCCTTGCCTGACGTAGTTAAACGTGCCTAATTTTCTAGCGTAGACCGGGCCTCAGTTTCAAGGCTGTTGGCTGCAAATGCCCCAGTATCACATATGGGTTGAACGTGACATGATAAGACAGAGGAATCAGCAACACTGGTGATCCATCCACCGTAAACAAAAAATACATACATACATATATATATATATATATATATATTCCCTGAATGCAAAGATAAAAATTGAGCTTTGTAAAATGCAAAAGCTTGGGGTTGTAGAAAATCCAAATAACCTACATCTCAGATTAATTCTAGGGCTGTACTGAAAAGCCAAATATAAGTGCAGATATGCGCTGAGCCGTATGATTTAAATAAAGACATAAATGGAAACATAATCCACTGAAAACTGGTCAAGGAGCAGCAGCTAAACTCTCTCAAGAAAAACCCCAACATTCTCAGTATTAGATGCAGGACATGCATTTTGGCAAGAGGAGTCAGATGAATCAAGCACTAAGCTAGTGACTTTTAATATGTCATTTGGATATTAGAAGGTGAAGTGAATTCCCCCTGTAGGTATTAGTTCTGCTCCTGTGGTATTTCAAAGAGTTACTGCTCAGACTTTTCAAAGGTGCTCAAGTTATAAAGTGAATAATGTTTTCATTTGGGCTGGGCAACGAAAGACTTGGGCAAGTTTGGCAGACAGCGAGGGAGAGACACCAAAACTCAAAAACCCTTTCAAAGGCCAAAAACCAAAGTCCAACTGAAATTTACCTTAATGGCTGATCCAGATAAACTAGAAGCCACATCTGAAATGCCTTGTCTCACAATGTAAAGTGGAGGCAAAGATTTATGGGGATGATAAATTATTTGGAAAAATTTATTCCAAACCTATCATTGGCTAATAAAAAACATTTTAAAGGAAGCTCAGAAAAGTGGCAATAACATAATGACCTGATTTAAACAGCAGTTTAAAGCCCCAGCTCTGTGAAGCTCTTAAACTTGGGCTTAACCTTATTAAGCACATGAGCAGTCTCACTGAAGTCAATAGGACAATTCACATGGGTAACAGATAAATGTATGCACAACCCTTTCCAGGATCAAGGCCTGCATCACTGATTACTAATCTGCTAGTTTTAAAAGAGGGTTTAATTAAGCCAGTTGCAGCTGCCACTTCTGCCAGACCGAGTGCAGCCCCCTTATAACAGAACAGTAGCCACTTGCATTTATACTGAGAACCCTAAACGAAGGAGAAGGAAATTGTCCAGATTGAAAAGGAGAGGTTGAGTATTGTGACTGGCTGTTTGAAATTCATACGCAGACAGGATGGATTAGATTAGCTGCATCAGAAAGAAAATAATACTGTAGAATCGATCACAAGCCATCACAAAGTTTCTTTTGCACTACCTACAATCCACAGCGTGGTGAAGCTTCAAAGACGTGACCTCCATGTGGAATATAAATCAGTCAAGAACTGGATTCCCTTACTAGGGAAGTAAATAGATCAACATCACCTGATGCCAAGACTGATGAACGTGAAAGTCAAGTAGGGAGGCGTCTGCCTATTAGTATTTCAAAAATTAGCTACATTTCACATTAAAACAGAGTGAACGTGAATCACCAGTTTGACAAGGAAAGGCCAGCAGCATTAGACCTGAAACTGAAACCACACTGGCCAGTTAGGGAAGGCCAGGAAAAAGACTTGACTGTCAGAAACTCTGAGAAAAGAGGCTCAGCAAAAAACCAAAAACATTGCCGTCATTGAGGTATCGAGAAATGCAAGCGAAGGCCAAGAGAGATTTTGTTCTTGCCTGAAACAACTGCTCAAATAAGAGACATGCCTGCTCGCTGTAATGCATGTAATCATTTCCCAAGAGCAAAACCAAAATGAGGCAACACAGGATCAAAACGTGCCAAAGAGACTGGAGCAAAAGCTGGGGAGAGATTTATTTCAGGTTGGCAAAGAAACCCATTTATTCATTACTAGCAAATTCATGGAGACGTCAAACTATCAGACACAAGCAGCACTCAGTGCTTACCCAGATCCCATCACAATCAGCAAGACCTGAAATTACCAAAGCCCCTAATTACTGACCCAGCTCTCTCACGCAGAATCTCAGGAATTTGCCCTGACCTGCCATCACCTCCTTGCCAGTGTATCCCAGGGTAACGGGACAGCCAAGAGAGTTATCCCGACAGTGAAAATCTCCCTCAAAGAAACTAACCAAGACAGAGGTCTGTGTCCAGCCCTGCTGGAACTCAGAAATATCCAGAGAGAAGGATCTGTTTTCCCAGCACACCTGCTACCAGCCAGACAAAGTTTTGCCTCCCATAAGACTGCAGTTGCTCAAAGCTACAAAAAGAACAGACTAGACAAATACACACTGGAAGGAAAGCAAGAGAGACAGAAACTTGCCTAGGACACACACACAAAGCCACTGTCCACTCTGCCGTCTGGACATGCCATCTACCTGGGAACAGCAGGAAGGCAGCAAAAACTGTTTCCCCACAGCAGAGACACAATTACAAGCTGTTGGAAACAGACTGTCTGTCTGGGCCGGAGAAAGAGAGATTTGCCTGAAATACCCGAGATGTGCCAGATACCTGCTGACACAGGAGAAAAAGGTGATAACTGGATTCCTCAAGGAACACAGGATACAAGAGGTTCAGCAACCACAGGAGCACACGAAGTACTGGTATCCAGGGCCGTCCCTAGAGATTGTGGTGCCCCACGCAGCCCCCCTGCAGGGGGGCCGCCCCGAGGTCTCCAAGGGGGAGGGGCTGCACCCAAGGGCTTTGGGAGGCAGGAGCAGCCAGTGCAGGAAGGCAGCAGGGGTCCGACCCGCCCCTGTACTCACAGGGCGACGGGAAGAGGAGTGACCCGGCCCCAGCCTGCTCCGTTCTGCTCCCCCGGCTCCCAGGCTTGGAGGAAAGGGGGTGAACCGCCCCCCAGCACTCCCCGGCAGCACGGCCGGGAGCCAGCGTAGCGTAGTGGGCTGGGGCCGAGTCACTCCACTTCCCGCCGCCCCGTGAGTGCAGGGCGGGCCCGAACCTGACCCCTGCTGCAGTCCCCCGGGCCACATGGATCAGGGGACAGGGTTTGGGGGAGAAGGGGCGGAGTGGGGGCGAAGCAGGGGCAGGAAGAGGCAGGGTGTGGGCGGAGCAGGGGCGGGGGCTGAGGGGAAGGGGTTGGGCAGGGGCGGAGGCAGCTTTCCTAGGCCCTGCTGTGCGCAACTCATGAGGGGCTGGCTCAGCCATCCAGGGGATCGTGCTGGCCGCTGGAGCTGGATGCAGCACGCAGCTGTGTAGAGCACCAGGAAATTTGGGGCAATTTGGTGCCCCAAATTTCCTAGTGCCCTGAGCAGCTGCGTAGTTTGCGTATGGGTAGGGACGGCCCTACCGGTATCACCAGGGTTATCACGTGCAAATTATCCAGACTCTCAGGGAGTGCCTTGCTGAAGCCTCACTATTAAAGGGGGCACTCTCAGAAACTGGGTTTGAAAAAAAACTACTACTACGATCTAGTGAACAGCTTCTCACCTGCATCTCTCAGAGCGCTTTCCAAAGGGGGTCAGTGTGCCCATCACCACCATGCAGGTGGGGACACTGGCGCACAGAGAGAGGAATTGACTTACCCCAGGTCACCCAGTAAATCAGTGGCAGAGCCAGGAACAGAACCCAAGTCTCTCAAGTCACAATCCTGGGCGTTAGCCACTAGACCATACTGCCTCTCCAGTAGGAAAAAAATCATAGTTGACATTGGGCAGCTATCCAACCGACAGGCTGGATTTCCCCCCAACATTCGCCCCTTGGGTGGAAATCATACCCCCCCCACCCCAGACACTAGGGCCATTAGCCTGTGGCTTGGGCACTCCAATCCCGCTATGGCTATTTATTGCCAATGGGATGTTAAAAATGTAGATAAGAGAATCATCGCCGGTGGAAATTACAGTGCGTCACTCCAGCCAATTAAGACGTCTGCCCCTCTCCCTGAGTGATCTCATCCACTCCCATGGCCAATTGGGATGTCTGCCCCTCTCCCTGAGTGATCTCATCCACTCCCATGGCCAATCGGGATGTCTGCCCCTCTCCCTGAGTGATCTCATCCACTCCCATGGTTTCATTTACCATCTTTACACTGATGACTCAACAGCTGCCTTCCCGTTCCTGACTGGTCTCCCTCCATCCAGTCCCCGGCTCTCTGACATCTCCAGGATGTCTTGCTGTTACGTTCAACTTAACATGCCCCAAACTAATCTTTCAGCCCAGCCTCTCCATCACCGTTCAAACCCCACCATCCTCCCTGTCACTCAGGCCTGTAGCCTGGGAGTCATCTTCCCTCTCCTGACACATCCAAGCCACGTCCAAGTCCTGCTGTTTCCTGCTCCTCAGCATCTCTGAGATCCATGCTTTCCACCCAGGCAGCCAAACTCTAGTCTGAGGCCTCGCGGACACCTGGCCTGGTCTCCAGGCCATAAAAAATGATGCTGATAAAATAACCCTCTTTGCCCATCACACCACCCATGTCACCCCTTCTGTGAACCCTTCCACTGTGCAGAAAATTCAGGTTTCTTGCCATCAGCATCAAGGCCCTGCCTAACTCTGCTCTGGTCTCTTATCTGCCCCCTCCTCCCCCCCCCCAGCGATGCCAGCCTTGAGCACAGTCTCTTGGCTTCTCCAACCATCTGTTTCCTCCCACACTACCCTTATGCCAGAAGTGCCACCCCTGATCCATACGACTGTTACCCTCCCCAAAACCCACAGTAACACTGGCCAGCTTGCAGGGCAGCTGGGCAGAGCTGAAATTAGCTACTTAGCAACAGAAGGAGAGAAAGTGCTTTCAAATGATTCAGCCCCATCAGGCAATGCACAGAGCTTATCCATGGGACCTTATCACTGTCCTCTGTGCTTCCCTCCTACTATCTATTACACTCACTTATTGAGTCCTGGTTTGAATTAGATTACGTGCCTTCAGAGCAGGGACTATGTCTTCATCTGCGTTTGTACCGACACTGCATAATGGGCTTTTGGGCGCTGTGCAATGCAAACAGAAGTGACTGGCCCAAGGCCCACACTGAGTCAGTGGCCGAGGCAGAATTAGAGTACAGGCACTCCTGGCTCCCAGCCTGGAGAGCTGCAAAGGAGATACCTCCCGTGACATCAAAGGGTGTTCAAATGCTAGGGAGGCCTGGATCTACGATACTTTCCAATAGGTCAATCCCAAGGAAGCAAGGTGCCCTAACTTTGCCCAGCTGGGGACCAACTCTGCACCTTTCCCGGACTCAGTATGCTGCACCCAGCTGGCACAGAACAGATTTCCAGCTGCCCTTGTCTGTAGCACAAACGCGCACGCCAGAGAGACTGGACCCCAGCATGCATCACGACATGCCTGTGATCTGGAAGGGCGGTCTGTGGGCAGATGAAGGTGGCTGCAAGCTGCACTGTACAGCTCCAAGGATCTCAGTCTCGGAGCCGCACCTTAGCGATCCCTGTTCTGTTAGACATTTGCTGCCCTGGCATAGCAGCTTGGCTCTGCGCTGAACTCCAGGGGGAGTTGAGGAACACAATGATTTTCCAGTAATGGCTCAGTAATAAGCATTCGTTTTCCCCGATGGCCCCTGCATCCTCACTCTAAATCCCAGTCATCAGAGCAACTGTGGCTCTCAACACAGCCCCCTCCAGTCCCATTAACAACTCCCCAGCTCCCACCCATCAGCTGCGTGACTCACGCATCCCATCCGCGAGAGATCCTGCCGGGCGATGGGGAAGGCTGCGGAGATGCTTTTACTGATTAGCAGGTCAGCTGAGGGCACTGCTGAACCTCACGCCAGCAGCGCTGAGCGGGCAAACATGGCTCCTGGTGAGAGAGCAGGCACTGGGAGCAGGAAGGGGGAGAGGAACTGGCTGTGGGGCTACGACGACGAGCCCATTCGGATTCCATTCCTACAGCACCCTGCTGCCAGTAAAGGTATTTAGACTCATCTGCTATTACAACAATGCAGTTCTACAGCTACTGACCCGAGTGGCTGGCTTGCGTTTCCTGCGGCCCGGGGGACCGGAGTCTCTATGGCAATGCACTGGCGCTGCCCAGACACCGCAGCACCGGGAACACATCTACACAGTCTCAGTGCAGCCAAGCAGAATTCCACTCCCGCTCCGGGCTGGAACAGGGGTTTTCCCCACCATCAGCAAGGACGTCGAAGTAGATTTTGCTCCTGGGCTAGTGAAAGGTCATGGCAGCTCTGCAAGGCTGCTTGGTACTTTGCTCCTCCCAAGGACTGAATTAAGTCTCCCAATAAACCCTTAGAAGGCGAGGATAGGACCACAGGAACTGCCCAAATGGATCCAACTGGGGCCCATCTAGCCCAGTATCCGGTCTGTGACAGTGCCCACTTCCAGGTGCTTCACAGGAAGGTGTAACCCCACAGGAGCAGATGTGGGATAATCTGCCCCCACCTAACTCTCATCCTGATCTCTAATATTAGAGGTTGGCTTAACCCCTAAAGCATGAGGGTTAATAGCTCTTCCACAATTATTGTTGTTAATTATGACAACTCAAGATGTTCTTGTCATCCATATAAATGCCCAATCCCTTGTTTGAATCTTGTTACGTTCCTGGCCTTTATTTAGTATTACTCTCCTCATTTAAGATGGGGAAACTGAGGCACAGAGCAGGGCAGTGACTTGCCCTAAGTCACACAGTGAGTCAGTAGCAAAGTTAGGAACAGAACCCAGGAGCCCCGATTCCCAGTCAGGATGAAATATTATAAATACAGAATAGCGACTATCGACAATACAACAGAATTTCAAAACAAAAGTTACAAAAAACAAAACAAAACCCTCTCCCCCCAAAGAAAGTGTGAAAATAAACATCCCAGAAGAGCCAGATCCTGGGAGGTGCTGAGCCCCACAGCCCTCCCCACAGGTGTGCAATAGCTGGGTCCTAGCCTGTACCACACCTAGCCTCAGCTCCCACAGCCACCTGACTCAAGGCCCAGGCCAGCAGCAGTGGCTGCAGATCTGCTGAGTCACCTCCTATGTTCCCAGAGTCCCGATTTATTGCTGGGAACAGATTTGTTCCTATGCACGTCTACTGGCTGCTCTATTCTTACACTGCGCTCCCCGCCGTCGCGTCCCAGTGCCAGCGCTAGGGAGAGGAGCCAGCTCTCTGATTTTCCCTCCTGCTTCTCCCCAAGCCAGACACATGAGCCGGGAAGGTGAAAAGCCCAACACAAACCAGGACAGGAGAGAAAGAATCAACCCCTGAAATTCAGCCGCAGCTCAGGGGCCTGAAAGTGCGGCAAATCCAGCCTGACTCCACCCCTTCCTAAATGGGGGAGCCCCTTTCTGCCTCTCCAGTCTCCTAATGAGGAGGCTCCCTTGCCCCCCATCCTCCTCACTCCCTTCTGCATCCCCCTATCCTCCTCAAAGGGGGGCCCCTAATATTTTGTAATTAGAAGCAGATCCCTGGCTGGGCATTTAGCTAGAGCAGACCCCTTTCAGGAGCACAAGGGAGCTTTGAAGTATCCCCACCAACCCAGCTGGGATAGGAATGCCCTGGGAGGTGAGCCCTTTCTATTGGGGGGCAGTGAAGGAGGGCACCCCCAAGAGGGGTGACGGATTCTTCCTAAAAGTGGGAGGGTGCGGCCATGAGGCCCCGCCCCCCCCAGACCCCCATCTAGGGCAGGTGCAGGGTCTGCAGCTCTCCACAGCTGTCTGGGCTCCCTGGGCCAGGCTCCAGCTCCCATCCTGGCCGGGGGGCAGGGCCTTGGGGGAGGGGAAGAGGAAAGGCAGGGGGCCAGGCCCGTGGTGAAAAGTGGAAGAGCCATGGCCCCTTGGCCCCCTCGTTCCAGCACCCCTGGCCCCCAAACCAAAGAAACATAAAAGGAGACTCTCGAGAGAAGGACGCAGTCTCCCCGGCCAGGCCAGGCCGAGGGCGGAAGGCAGACAATTGAACCGTGGTGTGCCTCCCCCAGCCCAGACCTACATGCTGCTGCTGCTACAAGCGCTCAGGTTAGCAGGGATCCAGCCTGCTCCTTCCAAACCAACAGGCATTTCCCCCGAGATTCCCCGGGACCAGGATCCAGTCACTGTCAGCAAACAGGGCCTGCAGGGCACGAGCTACTTGTACCCGAAGAGCCGGGATCCCATCCACTCCCCAGCCGGTGGCCAAGACAGGCTTGTTCACCAACTGCAGGGAGCCAAAGCTGGAGCGACAGCCTCCGTGCACCACCTCCCACAAATGCTGCACAGCTTGTCCGGCTGCGGCTTCACCCGCTTCCTCCAGCAACAGAAAGTGACACCCGGGCGCCCCAGCACCCACGTTTGGGCAGCAGGCGGCACCCATCACGTGGAGAAGGAGGGAGACAGTAAATGCTGCACGTAAAGGGGAGAACGAACGAACGAACGGATGGATGGATGCACTGAATCAACACGACAAGACTGCATCAGGTGAGGAGGAGGAGGAGAAACAGAGAAGGGAAGCAGTACAAAGCCCTAGTGAGACGCAGGGCACTCTTTTTAGGGGGTCACCGAATGGAGATCTGGGGGACAGACTATCTGATTTAATGATGGGTTCTCACACAAGCAGAGTGAAAGTGTCCCCCAGCTTGGGCCAGGGAGAGGGGGACATCCCCAACCCCCAGATCTAACCGCCCCCCTTCAGCTGCTGGAGCTCCCCGTTGAAGCCCAGCAAGTGGAAGCTGAAATGCCCCGGGTCCCTCCTCAGCCCAGGCCGCAGGTTCTGGAAAACAGGAAGTCAGGGCTATGAATAGAAAAGGTTCTTGGAACCAGCCCAGGCTAACAGGACTGGACAGCAGCTCCTCTCTCCCGAGGAGCAGGTGACGGAGCCACACGCCTCTCCTTGTGGCACAAAGAAGCCCCGCACTGCCCCTCGCCCAAAGCCAGCCCTCTCCCCTATCCTGCTGGCCAGCCCAGTTTCACGGCTGCTCTGCCCTGTTATTTCTACCATGCTGTGAACATGGTTATACCCATTCCGCTCCAACACGACCGAAAACACAGATTGGTCGTGCGGGGTTTTACTCAGGCTCCTGAGCTGTGCTACAGACTTGGGCTGGCAAAATTGCAAGGCTCCTGCATGGCTGATGCAAGGATCACCGGGGAACATGCAAAGGCATCTTTAGCATGTTCATTGCATGAAACACACATATTTGCATTGGCCAAACTATCTCACACAGCAAAACCGCCAACCGCCTCTTGGGGCGCACACACCAGCCCTATTTAAAGGGCAACTGTCAGGTCAAGTTTAGCCCCATAATTTAAGCTTGGTAAGAACAAGGTGCTAAGGAATCCAAGACCTAGAGAAACAGCTCTGCAAAATGGAACAGAAATTCCAATGGACGCAGAGAAAGCTCATCCTACAGCACTTTCAACCCAAGCATTGCTGCAGGCTGCTAGCACAGGAAAGCCACAAAGCAAAATCAACTAAACGCTGACACTGAAACAAAAGTGACGGAGACCCGTCCGTTTTCACTAACCCCCCCCCCCGAGGAAGCACGGGAACTCACATACTGAAAACTACCCGAGGAGGGAAATCTCGGCCCATTGAATTTAATGGGAGTTTTGCCATCACTCCAATGGAGCCCAGATTTTACCCTGGACGTTTACATCAGTCTGGCAGGTTTGCGAATCTGAAATGCCATCAGCTCAGGGCAGGGAGGGGGCGTCCCCTAAGATCCTGTCTGCATGACAACTATAGCCAAAGCAGGTGGATCTGGTTACAACACATATACAATTAGTGTAGACAGACCCTAACCACGTCACTGTAACTGGGCTAACACGTTGGGCTGGTTCTGGGTGTCCATCTCCTCTGTCCCATCAGAAAGCTCCTCTCCCTCTATAGTTCCAATGTTCTCAGCCCCGTAGCGTGGGGCGCCTCCGAAGCACTAACCCTGCTGGGAGGCAGGGAAGGGTTATCACGGCTTTACAGCTGGAGAGAAGGCACAAAGTGGATTAAGTGACTTGTCCAAGGTCACACAGGAAACTTGTGGCTGATCCAGGAACTGAGCTCAGGGGTCCTGAGTGCCAGGCCAGTGCTGTAACCACTAGGCAGTCCGTCCTCCCCTCCCCCCCCAGTTTTTATACCTAGCATGAGTCCTGCTCCTAGGCCAGCAAGTTACAATGGAGTTTAATGGCAAATCCCTCCTGAGAGCTCTCCAGCCCTGGCAGGTCCATGAGGGACAAAGCCAGAGTTTGAGCCACAGCCTAAAAGTCCCCTGTGGAGTCTCAGGACATAGGAATCCCAGTGCAAGGAAAGTTCACTCTGAAAATGAAAAGTGGCCGCTGGGCAGCTCCCTCCCTCCCCCCTCTGGCTCGGGACGTCTGGGCTTGGGCCTGGCACCAGCCCCACGGCGCTGGCAGGAAGCGTCGCCCCATGAGTGAGTCC
>NW_020665065.1:20357102-20463487 GCF_002925995.2 Terrapene triunguis
CACAGCAGTACGCTAATCTCTCCCCACCCCGGCAGAAGCAGGGACTGGAGTCCAGAGGGGAAAACAAATGCCCAGTGCTGCCGCAGCAGCCCCGCAGCAGCCAAACCCTGCTACAGACACACCCCGCAGAGCGGCTGAAGATGGAGCCCTCTGCTGGGATCCCTTCTCCTTCGGGGGGGAAGGAGGTAGAGCAGAGGTGCCCCTACGGCCTACTCTCAAGGCTCTCTCCAGACCAGCTTGAAATTACTCCAGTGATGGGACTCGCAGCCCCTCTCTTGGGCAGATGGTTGGGAAGCTTTTCCCAGTAGTCCCCCACTCAATGTCCGTTTGCTTGGTTCCCATCTTCACCCCGTAACATCCCCTTTGGGCTGCCTTAAAATCAGCCTCCTCCATCATTGGTGCTTGCGCCATCATGGAGCTGGAGGGTCTCACCTCATCTGACACCCCACCTCCAGCTCCGCCTGAACCATCCAGCAATGATCCACCAAAGAGCCAAACCTGACTCCTCCGGGAAAGGGCAGTTCTAGGCACTCCCACATCCCAGCCACTCACAGTCCAGCTACCTGGCCCCACATGACCTCACACCCCGGGGGCACTGGCCGCTGTAACCGCTCTGCCCAGACTGTGCCTTTCCGTTTGCTCTATGCACTCGGTCCTGCAACTGCTGAGCATCCGTGACACACTGGAGCCCAAGGGCCCAGCCCTGCTACTGGTGAAATATCAACAGTCCTGAGCTTCTACCGCAGAAGCCAGCGGCAGCTGTGGTTGTTCAGGGCTTCAGAGGCACTTTCCCTAACACTAAGAACATCTGCAAAGCTAGCAGTATGTGTGGGCACAGCCCTGCAATCCTGAGTGCAGAGCCCATACCAAGCCCTACGCTCCGTGCTGAATGCATGTCTGCAGTGCCGGCTCAGCTTCCCCCTCCACATGCAGCTCTCACCTAGGTCACTGGGGGCTGCAGGGATCGGGCCCCACAAGGGGGAACCAGACTTTCTGGGCCAGATCCTGGCTTTGATTTCAATGGCACTACTCTGAGCTGACACCAATGTATTTGCCCCACTGGGCCTGAGCTTATCAAGTGATTTTCAACAGTGCAACGGGAGTTGCTTTCAGACCAGGATCACAGAACCAGGCCCACTCATAACTGTAACGTTTGCTTGGTGGCCAGGCAACAGCTAAAAATTACCAAGACAGACAAACACCCCCCAACACAAACACAGACATGCAGGCGCGCACACGCACACACAGTGTTTTCAGATGCTTAGACAGACTGAGTCAGAAACTTTCCCAGGCAACACCATAAACTGCTGCAGAACTTCAGATTCCATTACGAAAATTACTCTTTGTGGTTGTGAAGAAAACCTGCCAAATTTGAACCAAATATGACCAATCCAGCCATGTCTGCCTGAGTCTGCAGACAGACACAGGGCCGTCCTTAGGCATACACAGCATACACGGCTGTGTAGGGCACCCGAAAATTTGGGGCACCATTCCCCTCGCTGGCCACGGCTGGACTTCTCTCTTCTCCTGCCCCTCCCCCCACTGGGGCGGTGGGCTTCTTTCCCCCCCCCCCCCCCCAACACCCCTCCACACACACACACTCCTCTGGCTCTGTCGCCCTAGCCCCAGAGCAGCGCGACGGCCCGTCCCACAGCCGCCCAAAGCAGAATCCCTCCCTGGACCCTGCCTGCCCGGGGCCAGGACAGGAGCAAAACTTCCATGTGAGTGGGGGTGGGGGGAAGAGCCGGGCTGAGCAGGGGAGGGAGGAAGGGGGGCTTAAAGTGACAGTGCGCTGTCTCTCACACTTTCCTAACACACACTGTCTCTCTCACACACAGACTGGCTCTCACACCCACATACACTCTGCCTCCCACAGTCCCCCAACACAGATTGTCACATACACACACAGTCTCACACTCCCCAACACACACTCGGCCACACAGTCCTCCAACACACAGTCACACACACACACACTGTCTCTATCTCTCTCACACACACACACACACACACACACACACACACACACACACACTTGTATTATTGTTGTTGCTATTACTGCTTGGTACTTCCTGTCACAATGCTCGTGGTGAGGGGCTGTGGGCTATGGCAAGATGCAGCCCCCATGTGACAGCATGAAGCCGGCCTTGAGCCACTGCGGGTGTGAGTCAGCAATGGGGGGGGGGGGGGGGGGGGTGGGGGGGGGGGGGGGGGGGGGGGGGGGCTGTGCCCACTCGACACACTGGGATCAGCAGCGCTGGCTGGGGACCACCTTCAGTGGAGCATAGGGGCACCAGTTTAATAATACTGCGTAGGGCCCCATAAATCCTAAGGTCGGCCCTGGACAGACAGCTCCAGTGCCTCTGCAGTTGCTCAGAACTCTGCCAAGTTACAGCTGAGTGCAAACTAACCAAAGCTGCAGTTTCGCTGCCCCATTCAGAACTGGGCAGGCAGCTTGGGCAACTGTGAAACTGACAAAAATCAGGTCAATTTCACTCTGCTTGGGAAGGGCAAGGAGTGCTAGAGACACATAGGCACTACACTACCTGCCCTAAGCAGCCACCAGAAAGCCACCACCCTATCCTCACAACAGCTAAAAGGGCCTGGAACGGGAGGGTGGCAGATTTAATCCTGTGGCTACTGGGTGTCTGGTAAAATTTCCCAGCCCTCTGCATGAGTGGGCATGAGAGTGGGAGGGAGAGACAGGCAGGATAAAGCAGACAGGAGAAGAACAGCAGAGAAACAGAGCGTGTAGGAAATAAAAAAAATAAAAAATAAAGAGACTTTTTAAAAAATGGACAGGGTCTCATCTTGTCCGCTAGTGACCATAATCTCTCTGCTCTGCTTTTGTTTAGCCCATTTGTTTGACTTGTCGTAACTTGACCGCTGTGGGTCGGGGACCATGTCCTATATTTGCAAACACACAATTAGCCTGTGGAACTCACTGCTACAAGTATCAAAGGGGTAGCCGTGTTAGTCTGGATCTGTAAAAGAAGCAAAGAGTCCTGTGGCTCCTTATAGACTAACAGACGTATTGGAGCATGAGCTTTCGTGCATCCGAAGAAGTGGGTATTCACCCATGAAAGCTCATGCTCCAATACGTCTGTTAGTCTATAAGGTGCCACAGGACTCTTTGCTTCTTTCACTGCTACAAGATATTGTCACAGTCACTTGCTTAGAAGGATTCAGAAAGGGATTAGACATTTATAGGGATAAAAGGACAATCAGAGTTAGAACCAAAAATACTAAAAAACGCTTGGAAGGGATACGAACACTCCTTCCTTGGGGCATGCGCTACTGGGGGTCAGGAGGGAGCTTCCCCTGGGGGCAGGTTACTCCATAGCTGCTACTGCAGAGTTTCTTCCCTCTGAAGCAGCTGATGCTGGCCACTCTCAGAGCCAGGCTCCTGGGCTAGGTGGAACCCTGGTTTGATCCAGTCTGGTAACTCCAATGTACCCTGTCTCCAGCACAATGAGACCTGATCCCGACTGGGCCCGCTAGGTGCAACCATAACACAAGCAAGTAACACTACCGCTAAGGGAGGAGGGACCATGCACAATGTAGAGAAGGGAAAAGGCAGAGAGGGAAACAGGGGAGCAGATCCTGAGTTTCACAAAGGCTGCACAGCGTTTCCTCTGCCAACCCCGCTCCTGGGCTCCAGGCAGGAGAGGTAGCCCAGTTACAATTTCCCTACACCGCTAGCAATCTCCAGTTTCCACAATGTCCCCCTCGGGGCACGGGCAGCCAGCAGGCAAGCAGAGAGTGCCCAGCGGCCATACGATAGGAGCTCGTGCCTTGCTGCTCCGGGCACACCTGGTTGGGACTCTAAGAAACTGGCCCATAAGGGAGCAGCAGGAGAGAGACAGAAAAGCAGAGACACTTGAGGGCACCACTGGAAGCTACTCCACAGGAGAGAATGGAGTGAAGCCAGAAGAGGAACAAAGGTGCAAGGGACACAGGACAGGGGGATGGCCCCGCAGCACTCTCCTATATTACTCAGCCAATTGCACTGTTATTAGCAAATAATCTACTTGGCAAAATCGGGATTCCATCAGCTCTGCAGCTCATCAGCACATCGCTCATCCCCTGTATTGGGAACACATCCACCCCCCCCTCCCAGGAGTTACGCTTTGTAACAGGAATGATTAAACAGGGAGCTGATGGCCACTCTTACAGCTCAGCACACCGCTATCCCTAGCCTGATTCTGCAAACACCTGTGCACCAGAGCAACTAATTACGGGAGTTAGGATGGGACAGCTCATGCAAGGGAAGTTGTGGGATAGACCCTTGTTCCTTTAGATTGCAGGGGAGTGGCCTCGCAGGTACTCTTCATTCTGGCTATGTCTACATAGCAATCAGGAGGTGTCATTGCAGCACAGGCAGACAGACCTGATCTAGCTAGCTTGGGTACTGACAGCAGTGAAGCCAGGACAGCAGAGGCTGCCTGCCTGGGAAGGTACCCAGGGTCCCATGCTGAAGTCCGTGCTGCCACAGCTTCACTGCTATTGGTACTCCCGCGAGCTAGATGAAAGCTGCCTCGGGTGTGTCTATACATGCTGCAGTCACAACCCCGATTGCAGTGCAGACGTACCCTCAGCCTTTGGGTTAGTTGGTGCACTTTTTTCAATCCCTGGGCACAACCTTTCAGAAAGCCGTATCGGGAGCTGAAATGGTCTATGCTGTACCTCAGGCAGAAAGCCGACATCGCTCGGGGCTCAGCAGGGAAGGAGAGCACCGAATGGAACAGACCCCAAACACATTGCTCACCCTGTCTGCGGAGGGCCCCGATGCACTCTCAGTTATACCAGCATTTAGCTTCACTAACTTGACTCCTGATTGTTACAAAGAATTTGACTCAAAATAAGGCCCAGATCCACTGTCCCCCTATGCTTCATTCCCTACGTATCCTGCTTCATTCCCTGTGCAGGGGTCCTGAGGAATTAATGGCATGTGGTTATGCAATTAAAGTCTTTATCATAACGGGAAGAGTTAAGGAAGCAGGGACAACCTTTACAATGACATTTCCTGACTGCTGAGGCCTCACTTTACAATCTTAACATCCTCTGAATAGATTTTCATTTAGTCAATTTCCTAGCTCTCTGCCCCCAAAGGACACCCTCCGCCCCATCCCGATCCCACCCACACAAAGAAGCCGACTGTGTAGAGGGATTTGCGAGTGAGCAGCAGGTGATTCTGCTTAGCACAGGATGTGCATTCACCATCGAAGGACATTTACATTCTGGGAATCATGGCACAATTCAAAAAGAGGACGATCTTGGTTAAAGCACTAGCCTAGGACTCCAAAAACCTGGGCACAATTCCTGGCTCTGCCACAGACTGAATGACCTTGGGAAAGTCACTTAGACCCTGATCCTGATCCATTGAAGTCAATGGGAGCTTTCTCAGTGAGTTCAATGAGCACAGGCTCAAGCCTTCAATCTCTTGGCTTAACTTTAAACACGTGTTTAAATTCTTTGCAGAATAAGGGCTTTGTGCCTTCATTCCACATGTACACAATAGGAATAATACTCCTTCCTCTCTCCTCTGCCTGTTTTGTCTGTATGGACTATAAGCTCATGGGAGCCAAAACCGCCATGTACTTTATGCAGCACCTAGCACAACACGGCTTTGATCTCAATTGCTGCCTCTAGGTGGCACCGTAATACAAATAAGAGCTGCATCTCATTCGGCACACGTTCACATCACGCTGCCTTATTCCATCCGCACCTTCCAAGACCTAAGAGTTCACCCCGCTTTGCAATGCACAGGGCCAAGAGAGGACAACTGTCAGACCACCCTTGTCATGAAGAGATTGCCATGCATGCGTCATGTGTATTTTCAATGCTTTATAATTGAGCCAAATCAAAATGGATTTTCATCACACCTCTGAAAGGCACAAGTCAGACCTAGGGACTCTCCCCAGGTCGAATTTCACTTTTCGATCCCAACCTGCTGATGTGCCAACACTGTTCACGTTACAGCCTCTTAAAAACAAGGATCAAATTGTATAATTTTTCCATGACTCAGAAACAGCTGAACCATTTTTGCCCAAACTTTCAACCACAATAAAAATCACCTTTGGGCAGAGAGTGAATGGCTGAGGACAGCATCAGCCCGTCAGAATGGAAAGGCTTACACTACAGGAGCGGCTCTGAGCTGCACACTCACACACTCCCACCGCCACACAACCCTGACATGGAAACTTGTCTCCACCACCAAGACCCGCTCCCCCACCTCCACCGATCTATTACTGTAGGGTGGCTTGCAGGAATCAAGCTTGGCTTTGCAGGATCTCTCAAGACAGCTGGTAGTGAGCAGACCAGTATGTTATTGTGGGGTGACCAATGACCTCCAGGCTGCAAAGACTGCCATTTATTATTGTAGGGTTGGTTGTAAACACTGGGGTTGGTGGCAGCTTTTTTAAGATTAAAATGCAACTTAAAAAAAAAAGATCCACAGAAAGGAAGACACAGCCTTTGCAAACAGAGAAAGACCCTCCAGAAGGGTTGCTGTACGGGCCTGACCCCAGAAGGGGGGTCTCTTTAATAGTGTTGCTGCTACGATGGCCAAACCTGTAATGGTTGGAGACCTACAAACCTGCCTAGAAGAAGAATAAAAAAAGAACAACAATGTCAAGCAATCTATTTCTGTCCCAGCTCTATTGTACAGTATTTCATTTGGAACAGATGGGATTGCCCTCCCTCCCCCACAGGCTGGAAAGATTCAGGCTCAGCTTAGATTTGGGGGGGGGGGAATTTGGGGGGGGCTAGAGGGAAATAAAACAGATGGAAAATATATGAATTCCCTCTCTATATTTCCAGCTAAATATGAAAAATGGAAGCTGACACACAGCAAAAAAAGCCATTAAAATGGAAATGATGAAGGGTGGGAAGCACTGCAGCAGATACCTCCCCCAGGCCTGCGGGAGATGCCGCAGCTCAAAGCGCCCCCTCGGCCTCTCTCGCCCACACCCAGCGCCACCGCTGGCAGCACCACGCAGGCAGGGCACACCGGCCACCAGCTCCGGGCCGCAGGTTCAGATTAAAACCTTACTGCTCTGAAAAGCGACTCCAGCCACTCCACTGGCAGTCAGGAGAGATGGGCTAAGGAGGCGTCTTGCCTCAAATGCCTGGCCTGGCCCGCGCCCGGCGCCATGCACCCTCTGCCTACAGCACGCGCAGGGGAGCGAGCAGGCAGGGAGACACGCACACAGAGACAGGCAGAGAGATGCACACACACAGGTGCGCACTCAGAGTCAGGCAGGGTCACGCACAACACAAAGCAGACACAAGCATGCACACACTTAGGTGTGCACAGCGAGGCCTGGACAGCTCTCACCCACCGAGCGATCAGCTCCTCACCCTGCCTGTTCTCAAGGCAGACACGGCATTGCTGACACCTCCGCGCACCCTGTAGGACCCTGGCTCTCGCCTCCTCACTCCCAACTGGAGTCCCAACCCCGAGCCACCCTCCCGCCCACAGCCTGCATCTGCTGATACCTCCCAGAAGGAGGCACAGAAGGAAACAGCCCTGCTGCTGGAAAGGCTGACGCTGGTGCCGAGCGGTTCTTTTCCCGGGGTCGCTGGCTGTCGGCTGCCCCAGGGTCCCCCGCAGCGGGAAGCAGGACTAGAGGAGAGAGCAGTGCAGGACACTTGCCTCGCAGAAGGCACAGCCAGGGCAGAAGAGAGCCGCATGGGCAGCTGCCTGCGGGGGACTCCTGGGTACCAGGGATACCTGAGCTGTCCCTCACCCATGGCTCCTGAGTGGCTCATCTACGAGCTCAGTTCCTGCCCCTCCCTACACACAGGATGAGGGGCCCTGGCGTCCTCGCTGCCTGTGAGATGCTCCCAGAAAGGGGCCACGGGCAAGGCCAGCACTCTCCGGGGGCAGCCGCCAGGACACAGGGGGAGATGTGGCTGCCCCTGCAGAGAGCAGAGCTCATGCTGGGGTGGAGGCTGCAGGCTCTAGCCCGTGGGGGGAGTGGCCCCGTCACAAGGGGACAGCATTGCTCCTTCGAGAAAGAGGCTGATCTTTCTGCTGAGCACAGAGGGCAAGCTGGGGGCAGGATGCTCCTGAAGCAGAGGGCCAGTAGGAATCGCTGGATGAAAACGCATTCAAACCCCAGAGTCCAGAGAGCACGGATACTTGTCCCAGGCCTGGCACAGGTGGGCACAGGCGATCTCGCCTCCCTATGCCTCACCCAGACACCCAGGGGGGCAAGGGCACAGACCTGCTCCCGGGTCTTCAATCAGTGACTGGGGGGGGGGGGGGGGGGTTCCCGCCCCCCCCCCCGGGGGGGGGGGGGGGAGGGGAAGGGCCCGGGGCCGGGGGGGGGGGGGGGGGGGGGGGGGGGGGGGGGTTCAGGCTCCATCTCATCAGAGGGGAATCTGCTGCAAAAGGGCCTGGACTCTGATGGGGGAAACACCCCGGGCGCTAAAGACCCCAAGCCCAAGGTTGTTACCTGCATCACCGGGATCGGGGATAACAGACAGAGCAAAACCAGCCCCTCAGGACAGGGCAACAGCTGGGGAGAGGGAACCTAGGGTAGCCGCAGGGAGTTTGGGTGGCGGGGGAAAAGGGGCGTGGAAAACAGCATTGATATGGCCTGGAGTTAGGAGCATGGTTTGTAGGCAGGGCGTAGGAGAGGACCCATGGCGGCCCCAGGCTATGGAGCCTGGGTGGAAGTCATGGATCCGGGGTGGGAGGGGAGTTCAGATAAGGCAGCTGCAGCAGAGGGGACCTGTTGCAGCCCTAGGGCGGCGGTGTGAATAGAAGCCCCAAGGCAAGAGAGCGTGAAAAGCAGCTGGCACAAGGGGATCTGCATGGCCCCAGGGAGGGGAGGGAAGGGGAGGGGATGGAGCCCCGGTAAGGGGTTCAGAAGGCAGCTGCAGCAGGGGGACCTGTCACGGCCCCGCAAAGGGAAGACGTTATGTGCACTCGCGTTTCAGTACTCACAGGCTGGCCTCAGAAGCCAGGTGGCCGCAGCTGCCTGGGGAGACGTGTAGATGATGCTCCAGGCTGGCGGAGGTGGACGATCCCTCCTGGTGCAGGCGGGCAAAAGCCCCAGTCCCAGAAGCACACTAGCCTTCACCAATTCCTACCACTGCCGTTAACACAAGCTACACTTCTATCGGGGACTCCTCTACTTTTGCAGCCCCCTCTGTCTCGTCTTTGCTGAAATAAAAAGAAACAAGAGATTCTTTTCATGGAAACTGCAAGGCAGCACGTGGCTGCGTAAGCTCCTGGCCAGCAGAGTCATCACATCGGTAGAGGCCGAGACACCAGTACCACTGACCCATGCAGCCACCTCTGGGGTGGAATGTGGCAGCTGATTAACAGCACCCAGTAGCCCTACACTACAGTTTGGGGCAAGGAAGGAAGAGACTGTATCTGTTTTAAACTGCAGGGGGATCTAGGGAGGCAGGGAGAAACTATCCCAGCTGCAGTCTGGCCAGGACACCTGGACTAAACACACCGCTCTTGGGGAAAGTGCCATGGGATCTTTAACAGCCAGAAGGAGTCAGAACTTAGTTAGCCTGCCATGCAAAAGACAGCCCTGTGCCAACAGAGCATCCACGGGCACCATGCAGGAGCTGTTCAGCATGGACTCCAACGCGATTTCCTGCGGCACAGCGCTCCGGAGGGAAGGGGGTGAGCCACCTACTGAGTTGCTAGCGAGCAGCAACCCCAGGCCACAGCCAGTCCAGGGAAAGAAGGGAGGATGTAACACTGTAGGGCTGGGGGAATGGAATCTGGAGTCCCATCTCTGTGGAGACGTTGAGATGCCAGGTCTGAACACGCACTGGTCCGGCTTCTCTCTGGGACTCGGAACGGGGCTAACTCACTGACAGCAGATCATGTGCCATTAAAATGCCAGTGCCCAAAGCACCACCTGTCAGCTCTCAAAGATGCTCCTGTTTGCCCCCTGCCGTGGACACAGCTGGGTGAAGAAGAGCCCCGGAAGCCAGCAGCAATACCACAAACAAGTGGGCAGCCAAGCGGGCGACCGCCCCAGTCCCCTCCACAGCAGCACTGGGCTCCCGTGACCAGCTCCCAGCCAGAGCCAGGCCTCCCAATATCCCAAAGCAGGTGTCCCCCGGCACTGCCAACACATCTCTTGCAGCCTTTTCTCTGCACTCCATCCATCAGCTCAGTCCCTTCTCTCTCTCCCCACACCCACTCACACCATCCGCAAGTTCTCACCCTACCCAAGAAGAGACTGATCCAGTGGTTACGACAGAAGACTCCTGAGTTCCATTCCCAGCTCTCCCACTGACTCACTGTGCGACCGTGGGCAAGTCACTGTCCTGCTCCGTGCCTCAGTTTCCCCATTGATAAAATGGGGATAACGATTGTGACCTTACCTCATTGTGGGGCTTCAACTCCTCACTCCATGTAAAGCACATGGGGAACCCCAGGAAGAATGGGCTGAATCTCACTCTCCTCCCCCCTTGTTCTGCCCCAGTCAGAAGTGAGTGGGATGGGGAGTGGAGGGGGAATTGGCCTACTCTCCGGATGGGGATTTGTATCAGGGTTTTAATGTTTTGCACAGCGCCATGATTTCGGCAGTCAGCATTCGACAAGGCCCTGCGGACAGGCCCAGGGGGGAATGGTTCACCTTGGGAGTGAACTGGCCTTCCCAAGGGAGCCTTGGCACTGGGAAGCCCTTTCTGCAATGGGAACTCGTGGCCTCCTGAAAGCAGCTGCTGAGGAGACACCGTGCAGCTCTCCACGGCAATGGCTGTGAAATCACACGTGAGGTCCTCTTCCTACACACACACCAGCCCTACTTCTCCCATGCAGAAGGAATTTATACCAAGGCAGAGACACCAGAAAGAATAACAGCCACGAAGGCAAAAAAAAACAAGCCCAAAACCAACACTAGAATCCCAGCCAGAAAACCCGGGGGGCGAGTCTAGAAACCCAGCCTCAAGATCTTACTTTTCGGAAGGAGCAATCGTGGGGATCCTGCACCAGAAGAATTCACCGAAGATGGAACCAAATGAAGCCCTGTGTTTCTGCCCCCTGAAGGTGTTTTCATTCCCATTTCCTTTCCTGATCAAAACCGACAAAAGCCCCAAAACAAACTCCCTCCCCCTCTCATGCGCCCACCTCCTCCTTGACAGCTGGGGGCATTCCCAGCCCCTGGGCAAGGCAGCCCCTGGTCTTCAGCAGCTCCCCTACAAGGGGCGAGGGGACCCTGTCACCCACCCTCCCTCCCCTACTTCTGGAGGCCACCACCACAAGTGTACCATACACGATCAGGAAAGCCCCAAAGCCAGAGCCCATCTCCTTGGGCAGCCTTGAGCACGTACGTGAGCCCGCTGCCAGCATACTGGCTCTTCAAGCCCTTGCCAGAGCTCTCCAGCACCTCTGGGGAGAGTTTTTAAAAACAAACACACACAGGGCAGCTCTGGGGGGGATCACAGCCCAGACTGGAGGCCTGACCCATCCCTAACAGCCACAGCACAAACACAAGCTAGCGAGAAAACTCACCGGCTGCAGATGGCCCATCAGGACTAGGACAAGGCACTGGTTTTGTCTGCCTTGGGCACTCCCATGGCCCCCCATCACTGAGCACCTCACAAGCATTAATGGATGTGTTCTCACACCCCCTGCGAGGCAGGGCCAGGCTACTATCACCCTCCCTGCTGTACAGAGGGGAATATAGGCACAAAGAGGCTCAAGACCACCCAGGGAGTCTGTGGCAGTGCCAGGAATCAAACTGGTGTCTCTCAAGTCCCAGGCTGGCCCCCTCACCACCGGGCCATGCTCCTGCTCCAGCCACTAACGCCCCTTTGGCAGGCAGAGGCCCACATTCCCAGGGCGGCGTGAGGCACCCAGGCTGGGACAGCTGCAGATCAGGACTGAAGGACTCTGGAGGAGCTTGCACAGCAGTGCCCACATTACACCCATCACTGATGGTTGTGTTAATCCGGAGTCACACCAGCACTGACACCTCTAATTCCAGAGCCTTAGAAGAGCTGCCCTCTCCATGTGCACACCTCGCAAATCACTGAGAGACTAAGAGCGCCCTCTAGAGCGGGAGCCAAAGCTTCCCTCTTTGGATGAGTGGGGCCTAGCGCAACAGGGCCCCGCTACGGACTCCGGCTTCCTGTAATACAGGAACGGGAATGCGTGCTGTGCAGAAGACAGGCTCCCAGCCATCTCCAGGATGACTTGTGACTCTTACAATGTGCGAGTGACCAGACCCCCTCCCACCCCGTCAGCACCGTTTGTCAGGAGAGAAAACAAACACCCACCCCGAGGAGCAAAGGGGACATGAGACAATAAGGTACAATTGAGGTGAAGGGCCTCCCTTACAACGTGTATATGGAAAATTGTGTCAGCGCCTGCACTGGGAAAATGTGACTATCCAGCACATTACAATAATCACAGGGTGAAATGGCCAGGTCTCTGCCCACACTGTGTATTAGGAAAATCAAGGCCCAGGGAAACACATGCAGCATGATTCCTGCATTTGCTTCTGACACGTTCAAAAGATGGGGAAAATCTGCAGCCAGAGTTTGAAGCTGGTTAGTTAGAAGAGCTATGGAGGCACACAGGGCAAGAGCGCAGTTCAGGGCCACCATCCTAAGAGCTGACGCAGCTGCGGGGTTTGTAATGCAGAGGCTCGGAGCGCAAGAGACAACTGAATGGCGAGGTCTTGTGTTTAAAATCCATTTACCTGCCGCATCACGCTCTGGGTTGAATTCGCCAGTGTCAAAGCATTGGGGTTGGCAGAAGGAGGCATCCAACAGGTGGTGAATAGTTAGGAGAAAGCAGAGGCCTAACTAGACCCTTTCTACCAGCAGACAGCGCAAGGCTGGCAGGGTGACCTGCAATAGCCACAAGACTCAGCAACCACTGAGGGGAACCTGAGACACCAACAGGCCCCATCAAGAGGATCAGACTAAAATAAAAGCAAAGCCCCAAAGCTCAGAGCATTTGCTCAGCTCCGTCTCAGCTCGAGGCCCCAAAGCCAGACTTGCATGTCCCCTAACAAGATCAGTGCATGGCACCAACAAGCTCTGCTGGAGGCACAGTCCACACCAGGGAAGATTTCTAGAGTGAAAGTGACTTACACCAGGAGAGATGTTACTGGAATTCTGCGCCTTTCCACTCCAGAATGGCAGATCACAAAGCAAGGATCCAAGAACTACTGCGGCCTAATCCCAGACCTCACACCAACTCCCTCTGGCTGCATCTCCACTGGCAAGAGCAGACACCCGGGTACGAACAGGGCAAGGTTGGCTATCACCGTACTGTCAAGGTCAGACAATAGGCCACTAAAAGCACCCAAGCCCTGTCTACACTGGTGCTTCCATCACTGCTACTATCAGCAAAGCTGCCCCCGGTGAGTTATGATTTATAGATTCATTTATAATACAACATGGGTGTAAAACACTCAGAGCAGAATGGCAGAGCAAGGATGTATCACGCTCAAGATGTTATTATTTCTGTGCTACTGTAACAGAGATAAATAATGCCACCACCCCACGCCAACAATGAAGTGTAAAAGCAGCGTCATCAGAGTGCACAGGCCAAAGGGAAACCTTCATTACAGCGCCCTCTCTGCCAAAGCAAACCCTCCAGTTCAGCCCTGTTCTCTCCCTTGAGTGCTCTCTGGAAAGTTCACACACACACACAGGCATTTCTATCACACTCTTGTGAAGGCAAAACTCCTGCCTAAGCCCTGAACATTACAACAACAAAGCCATCTAAGAAGTCCACACCACGTTAGTGTCTAGCTCTGGGCACCAGGCCTCGTTAGCAATTTGGATCACCACAAAAAGTTCCCTGCACGCAGAGTTTTTGTGCTGATTAGGAAAGCGTCTTTTGGACACATCAGATTTCAAATGCTCACTGCTGAGACAGCAGAAATCAGGACAGCGGGTGATGTTATGGTGCCATGTTATCTGGCACCAGGGTGTGTAGACGCAGCACGGTAGTTTTCCACAGCTGCACAGTGCATAGATAGGAACACCAACACGTAGCACTTGTAGAGGCCCTTTTCATCCAGAGAGCTCGAGGTGCTTTACAAAAAGACAAGGAAGTATCCCTGTATCAGTCTTACACGTGGGGAAATTGAGGCACAGAGAAGTTAAATGACTTGCTCAGGTCCCACAGGAAGTTGGTAGCAGAACTGGGATTAGAACCCACGTCCACTGATTCCCAGCTCTGTGACAGACAGAGAGACAGACAGACATTATACACACATGCACTTGTGGGTAATGTTTAGACGTGCTGATGGCTAACTTGCAGTTTGATGTACTTCTGCTATTGAGGAAGATGTGGTTTCGTTTCATTCCAAGTAGTTTTTTCAGACTGTTTTGGGATCAAGATCTGAACAATCCACAGACTTACAATGAAAAGGATTTCTAGAGGGGCTGGATCCAGCAATCAGCAGGAAGCCCTCAATGGATATTCACCAAGGTCCACATGTGGGTGGCTTGGGAAGATCTCCAGCATGGACATGGGGTCTGATTTGTCACAGCCCTACTTTCGAACAGCTTCATGCACTTTGGTGGGTTACTAAGACACATAGAAATCTGTCATTGAGCATAACTCAGAGCGCCCACCTCTGTATGTACTGTCGGTGCTTCCCCTGACATCTGTCCATCTCCAGAGCTAGCAGAGCACAGATGTTGCGCGCAAGGTGTTGTTCTATAGGGGACAAGGAGGACAACTTCACACACCCCCCAATACACACATCCCAAATACACAGAAAACACCCCCAAAATGAGCCCAGGAAGACACACCTGGGGGCAACAGATACTGCCTCCAAACTAACACATCCGTGGGAATGCCGCATTCTCTTTAGAGAAAATAAACAAAGGGCCAAATTTCTCCCTGTAGTAGCTCCACGGAAGTCAAAGGAGTTATCCCAGGAACAGGGTTGGACTAAACTATTTAGGAATATTTGGCCAAAAGCAGAACCAGCCGTAGGGCCAGGCCAGATTCCATCCACCCCCCTCCAATCTTCTAAATCAGGATTTAAAAAACTTTTGCCTCTTCCCCAAAATGTGACTTTTAAGAGGCCTCTCGTTGACCCATCTGCTATCAGTCACAGAGCAACAGTAACAGAGCAGCTCAAACAGGCATTTGAGAAATTGTCCTTCACTTTTCCAAGACAGGCAGCAAATAAAAGTGCAACACTAACCATACAGCAGCATCTGAGAAGGATGTGTGCTCTTGACTACACGCTGTACAATACTTCTGAATGAGCAGCTTTTCTAAAAATAAATCATTTATATCCTAGAATACTTCTCTTAGTCGGACTCTCTTTTAAATATTCTAGAACAGACCGTATGTACAATCCAACATGTACTTAACATTATGCCTGTATAAAGAGTAAATGCATGTACACACGATGCACATAGATAGCACACACTAAATACATGTTCACATATGCACAGACCTCTCTATACAACAGCACGAAAAATTGTGTCAGTTTCTAAAACTGCAGATTCCACACTCTGAAAACACTACATTCCTGCTAAAGTGCAATTGCAAAATATTCCTGGTTAAACATTCCGTTTATAATATTGCTTTCTATCAAAATTTAAAAAAACCACTTTTTCACCACCACCACCCCAAAAAAACGGAATCCCTTTTAACCAACATGCAACATTCACAACCATCTGTTTTTTAAAAAATAGCTACATTCAGATTCAATTAACTTTTCCATTAAATAATCCAAAGGGAGAAAGAGAAAATACAGAGCAGGGTTTTTCATTGCGTTTTTTGTTTTAAAAAGGCTGTTTAAAAAAACTTTTGCATAAGTTAACTTTAAATCTTAACCCCCCTCCCACAGAAATGTTTGACTGTTTCCTTTTTTAAAAGTCCAATTACATTGTATCCCCCCCCGTGCAAGCAAGATCTTTGCAACAACACAAAAACGCAAAGCAAAGAAAAAAACACCCCTTTAGGTGCCCCTTTTGCCTTTCAGCTGCCTCTCCCACATTCTCAGACAGTTTTATTAAAATTTTCAGACAAAAGAAAAACAAAAATGGCAGCCTGGCTTATTTTTAAAACAGGACAGGGACGCCATATTCTGCAGATCTGCAAAAAAAGACAGAAATCTGAGGCTTGGCCACTCAAAAAAACCCAGGCAGCTGCAAAGTGCAAAGGGAAAGCTCCATTTGCAATCAGTTTATTTGCATTAAGCCCCATGAATCATTGTTTACCGGAGAATTGCACCAAAGGGGTTTTTTGAATAACCCGGCTTTAAAAAAAAAAAAAAAGCAGACACTTCCTATACCAACAATCATGCTCCCTTTGCAAATTGCAATCCAGCCAGCGATCCGTCTGCAAGGAAGAAAATGGGCTCCCCCCTTTAGCTTCCTCTCTTCCTCCTCCTCCTCATCAACCCGCCCAGGCTTTAGTGCATTGGGGGGCACTGAAAAGACAGAGCCCCCCACGCAGCCGACACTCATCGGGATCAAATGCATGCATCAGATTAAAAAAAAGAGGGGGGGGGAAAGCCCCTAAAACCCTCCTCTCGCCAGACTCCAGCAGCCGGAGCCCGAACCCAGCAGCGCTCGCTGGAAACTGACATGCGATTGCAATTTGCAAAGGAGACCAAGAGCGACAGAAAACTACATGCAACTTTTTCTTGCGACCCCATCTTTAAAAAAATCCCCCCTCTCTTTGCGGCTCCCCCTGCCATGCTCCTTTCTTTGCTGGGAGCAGGGAGCCCCCCCCACCCCCACCCCCACGGCTCTCCTGGGGGGAGGGTTGTTGCATACAGACCTTGGGTTGCCTTAACTGCAGGTTTTTTGGATTTTGTTTTGTTTTTTGGCAAATAGACATAAAAAAAAAAAAGAAACCCCCTGTCCCCAGCCCACCCCCCGCCCCAAAGCCGAGCTTGGGATGGTCTTTCTGGCTTTGCTGTGTGTTAAAGGCTTAGTTCAAACCTTCCGGGTCGCCTGCTGTTCACTTCTGGGTTCTGCAAACACCACTAGAGCCGAGGCGGTAGGAAGTGCATGAACCTCCTCGGGAAGGGAGCTTTCGGGGGGTCCTTTTCCTCCTCCCTCTTTGTGGTGCCTGGGAACCTCCTTGGCTCCCCCTCCCCCCCATCCCTCCTTCCGGAGTCTGGAGAAGAGCTCCCAAAAATGGGCAGACACAATATTCTCATCAGAGCTGGGGGGAGGGAGCCTTTGGCAAAGAAAACCGAGGGGGAGAGCCGCGCTGTGTGCCGAGAGGAGCCGGGGACTGCCGCCGAGCAATGCCCAGGCAGGGTTCGCAGGGCTGGGGAGGCTGGCCTGGGGTCCCCCTCACAGCCTCTCGCCTCTCCTTCATTATTTCCCCCCCAAAAAAGTTGCCCAGGGTTTCCCTTCCTGGCCCTAGAGCCAGAGCCGAGCCACCCACAGAGCCTTGGGAAGCCGGGATTGCACCCAGTTCTCCACCTCCTCTCTTGATAGGCCATGATAACTACCCTTGGCGTGACAATAGCCCCTCTTTTCTGCAGAGCTTAAAGTGCTTCCCCAAAGTGAGGAAGCGAACACACTCTTTGTGATGTGTGGTACAGCGCCTAGCATAATGGGGTCCTGGTCCATCACCAGTATATACAAGAATAATTCTTATCCCCATTTTTCAGATGCGGACACTGAGGCACTGAAGCGCCACGTGTCAGTATATAATGCCTGCATCTGTAACTTTCACTCTATGCATCCGAAGAAGTGAGGTTTTTACCCACGAAAGCTTATGCCCAAATAAATCTGTTAGTCTTTAAGGTGCCACCAGACTCCTTGTTGTTTCTCCACAGGGAGTCAGTGGCAATGTTGGGAATAGAACCCAGGTGGCCTGCCCCGTATTCCCCAGCTCTATTTGAAAAATGAGAAAATGCTGCCTGTTTTAGTCCTGATGAAAGACCCTTCTTGGCACTGTCCCAGCTTCTCTTACTGTTTGGAAAGATATAGTCAGAGTAATTTGCATCAATTTTAAAGTAATTTTCCCTGCATGGTTCTTCATTAGAACCTGCTTGGAAATTGGATAGAGAGTTGGGCCCTGGTTCTGCAAAGTCACTCCTGGCAAGCAAATCCGCAAGCCCATGCAAAGCCCCATCCACTTTTATTTATGCGTCACATGGGCACGGGGCCCCCCCCCAGTGCAGTTCCTTGCAGGATTGGGGCCACAGACTGAATCAGTTTCTCTCTATCTACATTTCCATCACTGCAATATCTGTGCCCTGTTATTCATTGGCTTTGTTATTTAGTATTTGTCTAGTGCAAAGAATGTGCTAGCTACTTCATAGGCAGGTTCTAAACCAGAACGTTGAGAATCACGGCAAGTTATGTTCAAAGGAGTAAAATTCTGTGCCCATCTGCAGCCACATGCTTCCAAATGGGTTCTTTCCTCTGTACAGGGCCACACATGCTGCTTTGCTACTGTTCACGGGTGTCCTGCTTACTGTCCACATGGGGTAGTTTTCAGAGGGGCATTCTTTGAGGGTGGGTGGGCATGGAGCAGGCAAGGTAGCATTAGTTTATTTTATAAGGTTTAAACAATTCCTTTGGGAAAGTCTCTGACCAAAGTAATTGCATGCACTTCACTGTGGCAGAGAGAAAGATAGGTTTCCATTTGCTCATTGGAGCATTTTCAATGTCTTTCTCAGGTTCTCAGCATGCTCACAGCTCCAGCTGTGGGATAGTGGACTGAGCATGGAGTTGGGAATCCAGAATGAATACAAAAGTGCTGGATAAGCACGAAATATTATTAGAACCCCATTCTGAGTATCAGCTCAGCTGCCACTTGATACGAAATGTTCTAATCCACGGGGCATCTTATTTTGTCAAAATATTTTTAAATCGCCTTTAAAATATGGCAATTGATCACTATGCAGTGGATATATTCCATCACATTTCTACTACTCCAGTCCCCCATCCAGCACTCCAGTCCAGCAATCCCTTCCTTAGGCAAGTGAGGATTTCAGGGATCAAGTACTACCTTTATAAGAACAAACCTGCCAGAATCTCAGTGTAAGGCTAGAGAAGACCTGGTTAGTCTGTAAATCGTAGAATCATAGCAATGTAGGACTGGAAGGGACTGTGCCAGGTCGTATAGTCCAGTCCCCTGCACTGAGGCAGGACTAGGCATTATCTAGATCATCCCTGACAGGTGTTTGTCCAACCTGTTCCTAAAGCCCCCCAGTGACGGAGCTTCCACAACCTCCCTAGGTAATTTGTTCCAGCGATTAACTATCCTTACTGCTAGGAAGTTTTCTCTAATGTCTAAGCTATATCTCCCTTGCTGCAATTTAAGCCCATTACTTCTTCTCCCGTCTTCAGTGGATAAGGAGAACAATTTATCACCCTCCTCTCTATAACAACCTTTTAGGTGTTTGAAGACTGGTATCATGTCCTCCCGTTAGTCTTCTCTTCTCCAAACTAAACAAACCCAGTTTTTTCAATCTTTCCTCACAGGTCATGTTTTCTCTGCACCTTTGCTCATTTTTGTTGCTCTCCTCTGGACTTTCTCCAGTTTGTCCACATCTTTCCCAAAGTGTGGTGCCCCAAACTGAACACAGTACTCCAGTTGAGGCCTTACCAGTCCTGAGTGAAAGAATTATTTGTCATGTCTTGCTTACAACGCTCCTGCTAATACATCCCAGAATGATGTTTGCTTTTTTTGCAACAGTAGTACGTTGTCCTTTACTTTTGTTGACTCATATTTAGTCTGTAACCACCAAGTCCTTTTCTGCAGTACTCCTTCCTGGACAGCCATTGTCCATTTTGTATCTGTGCAATTGATTGTTCCTTCCTAAGTGGAATACTTTGCATCTGTCCTTATTGAATTTCATCCTATTTATTTCAGACCATTTCTCCAATTTGTCAGGATCACTTTGAATTCTAATCCTGTCCTCTAAAGTGCTTATAACCCCACCCAGCTTGGTATCATCCACAGACTTTACAAGTATATCCTCTGTGCCATTATTCAAATCATGTATAAAGGTATCAAATAGAACCAGACCCAGGACAGATCCCTGTGGGGCCCCACTCATTATGCCCTTCCAGCTTGACTGTGAGCCATTGATAACTATTCTCTGAGTACCATTTTCCAACCAGTTGTGCACCCACCTTATAGTAGGTTAATCTGGGCTATATTTCCCTAGTTTGCTTCTCCGAAGGTTATGTGAGACAGTATCAAAAGCCGTACTAAAGTTGAGATAAATCACATCTGCTTCCCCCATCGCAAGGCTTGTTACCACGTCAAAGAAGGATATTAGGTTGGTTTGACATGATTTGTTCTTGACAAATGTGGACTCTTACTTATCACCTTACTATCTTCTGGATGCTTACAAAGTGATCGTTTGATTATTTGCTTCATTACCTTTCTGGGTACCAAAATTAAGCTAAGGTCTATAATTCCCTGGGTTGTCCTTATTCCCCTTTTTATAGCTAGGTACTATATTTGTCCTTTTCCAGTCTTCTGGGATCTCTCCTGTCCTCCATGAGTTCTCAGAGATAATTGCTAGTGGCTCAGAGATCTCTTCAGCCAGTTTCTTAAGTATTCTAGGATATATTTTGTCACGCTCTGCCAACTTGAAGACATCTAACTTGTCTAAGGCCAGGTCTACACTAAACAGTTAGTTTGACCCAACTATATCGCTCAGGGGTGTGAAAAATCAACACCCCAGAGTGATGTAATTAAGCTGACCCAACCCCTGGTGTAGACAGTGCTAGGTTGACAGAAGAATTCTTCCATTGACCTCTCTACTGTCTCGTGGGGAGGTGGATTGACTTCAGCGATGGAAGAACCCCTCCCGTAACTGCAGTGAGTGTCTACACTGAAGCGTTGCAGCAGCACAGTGCAGAGCCTCTAGTGAAGACATAACCTCAGTAATTCTTCACTTGTTCTTTCCCTCTGATCCTACCCCATTCACTGTGAGCCGTCCGGTCACTGCTACCCTTTTGGGGGAGAACTGAAACCAAAAAGTCATTTAACACTTTGTCCATTGCTGCGTTTTCTGTTATTGTCTTTCCCTCCTCATTGAGTAATGGGCCTGCCCTGTGCTTGAATCATAGACCCAGAAGGTAAGAAGGGACCACAAGGGTCATCTAGTCTAACCCCCTGCCAAGATGCAGGATTTGTTGTGTCTAAACCATCCAAGGCCGGTGACTATCCAGCCTCCTTTTGAAAACCTCCAGTGAAGGAGCTTCAACAACCTCGCAAGGCGTCTGCTCCATTGGCCGACTGTTCCTACAGTTAGGAAGATTTTCCTGAGATTTAATCGAAATCTGCTCTGCTGGAGTTTGAACCCAGGGCCTCTTGTCCTGCCCTCTGTGGCCTGGGCCTTCCTCTTGCTTCTCATGTGTTTGTAAAATGTTTTCTTGTTACCTTTTATGGCCCTAGCTGGTTTAAGAGGACCATGAGCCTAGTGTGCGTGGGGGTGTTTTGGTGACTCCTGCGATGGGAGAGGGTAAAAGGACAGAATGGGCCGGGTCCCGCGAGATGTCCAGCCCCCACAGGACTTTCAGCATAGGCCTGAGGTCTTGCGGGATTCGGCAGGAGAGTTGGAGCCATGACAGGAGCCTCTGCACAGGGCCATCTCCTGTTTGCTGGTTTCCAGCGGCATCCCACCCTCCATCCCTTATCTAGGGGGCTGGGGGCTGTGCTTGTCACCACTTTGGGGCTGGGAAGGAATTTTTCTCCATATCCCCAGACTGGCTGGGGCTTTTTGCCTTCCTTGTGGCAAAACCTAGGGGTTGGGGGTTTGAGCAATCGGAAGGCTGGGTTCTCCCCCTCCCTGAGGGCACAGTTTGGACCCGTGAGAACAGCACAATAAAAACAATGGATTTCAAGAAGGCGACTTTAGCAAACTCAGGGAGTTGGTAGGTAAAATCCCTTGGGAAGCAAGTCTAAGGGGAAAAACAATTGAAGACAGTTGGCAGTTTTTCAAAGAGACGTTATTAAGGGCACAAGAGCAAACTATCCCACTGCATAGGAAAGATGGGAAGTACAGCAAGAGACCACCCTGGCTTAACCAGGAGATCTTCAATGATCTAAAACTAAAAAAAGAGTCCTACAAAAAGTGGAAACTCAGTCAAATTACAAAGGATGAATATAAACAAATTACACAAGTAAGTAGGGACAAAATTAGAAAGGCCAAGGCACAAAACGAGATCAAACTAGCTAGGGACATAAAGGGTAACAAGAAAATATTGTAAAAATACAATAGAAGAAAGAGGAAGAGCAAGGCCAGAGTAGGCCCGTTACTCAATGAGGGGGGAAAGACAATAACAGAAAATGTGGAAATGGCAGAAGTGCTTAATGACTCCTTTGTTTCAGTTTTCACCAAGAAGGTTGGTGGCGATTGGACGTCTAACATAGTGAATGACAGTGAAAATGAGGTAGGATCAGAGTCTAAAATAGGGAAAGAACAAGTCAAAAATTACTTAGACAAGTTATATGTCTTCAAATTACCAGGGCCTGATGAAATGCATCCTAGAATACTCAAGGAGCTGACTGAGGAGATAGCTGAGCCATTAGCGATTATCTTTGAAAAGTCCTGGAAGATGGGAGTGTGACGGGTTCAGTCACAGAGACCCCCTTGGGACTGTCACCTATTGTGCTGAATTTGCCTCTGAGCCCGTTTTCCCTGCCAGCTTGGGACTCCAGAACCTTGTTGAGCCAGACACACTAGCCGGCTGCAACACAGACCCAGGTCTGGACCACGCCCCCAAAGCTGCAGACTTTAACCAAAAACTGCTCAGCAGGTCACCTCTCTCCAGCACCCAGACACCCAGCTCCCAATGGGATCCAAACCCCAAATAAATCCGTTTTACTCTGTATGAAGCTTATACAGGGTAAACTCATAAATTGTCCACCTTCTATAACACTGATAGAGAGATATGCACAGCTGTTTGCTCCCCCAGGTATTAATCACTTACTCTGGGTTAATTAATAAACAAAAGTGATTTTATTAAGTATAAAAAGTAGGATGTAAGTGGTTCCAGGTAATAACAGACAGAACAAAGTAAGTTACCAAGCAAAATAAAACAAAACACGCAAGTCTAAGCCTAATGCATTAAGAAACTGATTACAGATAATATCTCACCCTCAGAGATGTTCTAATAAGCTTTTTTCACAGACTAGACTCCTTCCTAGTCTGGTCCCAATCCTTTCCCCTGGTACAGACCTTGTTAGCAGGGGATTCCACATGACTGGGACCCTTTGTTCTGTTCCACCCCCTTTTATAGCTTTGGCACAAGGTGGGAATCCTTTGTCTCTCTCTGGGTTCCCACCCCTCCCTCTAAATGGAAAAGCACCAGGTTAAAGATGGATTCCAGTTCAGGTGACATGATCACATGTCCTGTGAGCCCTCCTCCATTCCTCCAGGACTTGCCCACACATATGCAGTGGAGACTTGCAGGTAAACAGAGCCATCTACAGTCCCCCCTCATTCTTCTCTTCTGCAGACTAAACAATCCCAGTTCCCTCAGCCTCTCCTCATAAGTCATGTGCTCCAGCCCCCTAATCATTTTTGTTGCCCTGCGCTGCACTCTTTCCAATTTTTCCACATCCTTCTTGTAGTGTGGGGCCCAAAATTGGACACAGTACTCCAGATGAAGCCTCACCAATGTCGAATAGAGGGGAATGATCACGTCCCTCGATCTGCTGGATATGCCCCTACTTATACAGCCCAAAATGCCGTTAGCCTTCTTGGCAACAAGGGCACACTGGCAACTCATATCCAGCTTCTCGTCCACTGTAATCTCTAGGTCCTTTTCTGCAGAACTGCTGCCTACCCATTTGGTCCCTAGTCTCTAGCAGTGCATGGGATTCTTCCGTCCTAAGTGCAGGACTCTGCACTTGTCCTTGTTGAACCTCATCAAGTTTCTTTTGGCCCAATCCTCTAATTTGTCTAGGTCCCTCTGTATCCTATTCCTACCCTCCAGCGTATCTACCACTCCTCCCAGTTTAGTGTCATCTGCAAACTTGCTGAGGGTGCAGTTCACGCCATCCTCCAGATCATTAATGAAGATATTGAACAAAACCGGCCCCTGGACTAACCCTTGGGGCACTCCACTTGAAACCGGCTGCCAACTAGACATGGAGCCATTGATCACTACCCGTTGAACCTGACGATCTAGCCAGCTTTCTATCCACCTTATAGTCCATTCATCCAGCCCATCCTCACCCTCGGATGCAGCGCATCTGGCCCCATGGATTTGTGCTCATCCAGCTTTTCTAAATAGTCCCGAACCACTTCTTTCTCCACAGAGGCCTGGTCACCTCCTCCCCATACTGTGCTGCCCAGTGCAGCAGTCTGGGAGCTCACCTTGTTCGTGAAGACCGAGGCAAAAAAAGCATTGAGTACATTAGCTTTTTCCACATCCTGTGTCAATAGGTTGCCTCCCTCATTCAGTAAGAGGCCCACACTTTCCTTGACTTTCTTCTTGTTGCTAACATACCTGAAGAAACCCTCTTGTTACTCTTAACATCTCTTGCTAGCTGCAACTCCAAGTGTGATTTGGCCTTCCTGATTTCACTCCTGCATGCCTGAGCAATATTTTTATACTCCTCCCTGGTCATTTGTCCAATCTTCCACTTCTTGTAAGCTCCTTTTTTGTGTTTAAGACCAGCAAGGATTTCACTGTTAAGCCAAGCTGGTCGCCTGCCATATTTACTATTCTTTCTACACATCGGGATGGTTTGTTCCTGCAACCTCAATGAGGATTCTTTAAAATACAGCCAGCTCTCCTGGACTCCTTTCCCCCTCATGTTATTCTCCCAGGGGATCCTGCCCATCAGTTCCCCGAGGGAGTCAAAGTCTGCTTTTCTGAAGTCCAGGGTCCGTATTCTGCTGCTCTCCTTTCTTTCAGGAGCAGGGTGGATCTGAAGCTCTGCTACTAGTCATCTCTGGGCCATTTAGGCCTTAGATCAGAGCCTTGGCTCCAGGGCCGGCCCACAACATTTTGGCACCTGAGGTGGGGAGCTCAAATGACGCCCCCATGCCCCATCACTTGGGCCAAAACTTTGAAAGGTCTCAATTCTGCCTTCTTCCTGTTCTACTCCTCTCATGGTACTGCTCTCCTACCTACCCCAATAAAGGAGAACTAACAACTTAAAATGCCTTGTTCAAAAATTTTAAGTAACACTTAACTTTCAAACGCCTGAACAGCAAATGTAACTTTTCTGGTCTGCATAGTAAATACTGGCATTTTTATCTGTTTGAATAATCAAAGTGGTGCTTTCCGTGCCATCTTGGTTGCAAAGATTTGAACTGCTTCCTGAAGGTCCACAGTCTGGGCCAGCTCATGCTCTATTGAGATGGTTGCAAGGCCGACCAGCCTCTCTGTGTCATTGTGGAGCGTAGATGTGTTTTTATTAACTTGAGCTTGGAGAAGCTGCGTTCTCCACTGGCAACTGTTACAGGAAGTGTTAGAAGTATGGGCAGAGCAACAAAAGCATTTGGAAAGAGGGTGGTCATCTTATTTGTGCACATATATTCCAGAACAGCCTTTGGAGTTGATCCTGCTGAAATGTATCTTGAAAAGGCTTTCAGTTCATCACCTAAATCACTCGCATCAATATTGCGCATGTCATCATGTATCAACACTGTCTCTAGTGTCCTGCATTGCTGGTGTAGGTCTTCTTCAGGTACAGTGAGGAGTTTTGGAACATCATACAACATCCCACATATACTGCTGTGTTCCTTGAGCTGCATGAAACGTTCTTCAACTGACTGTATTGCACAATCTAGCACCTCGTTAAAGAATTCAACTTTGAATTGTTGTTTGGGGTCTCTTATGGGATTATCCCGTGCCTCATAATCAAAATGTCGTCTTCTTCGGTGACTCTTGTATTCTTGAATGGGTGGGGAAATAGCTTCAGTGTGAAGTTCCTCTGCCAGCTTCTATGCACTCTTCAGAACATTTTGAAATCCCTCATCTGACCGGTAAGACTGTAGGAATGGCTTTGCTTTGTCCAGTTGTTCCATTGCTCCAGATTTATCAAGGTCAGCACCTTGGAGTCTCTTGCTTACAACATTTATTTCAAACAGTATGTCATGCCACAACACAGCCACACAGAAATTTGAAGTTATGTATGTTTCTGGTGATTCCATTTCCCTCTGCCACTGTTCTCCCACGAACAGTTCCTGTCATAGCATTATCCTCCATAATGGCAACTATGGCATCATCTATCTTCCCAATTTGTTGTTTGATAGGCTTTATCGCCTCCACTCGACTTTCCCTTCGTGTGGCACTCAGTGGTTTCAGTGTCAGAGAGGTTGTTCCCAGATGTTGCTTCAAAATTTGCCATTTTGATGCAGAGAAAAATACATAGATGCTTTGAATTACATTAAAAAATTCAGCAGCCTCACTAGAAGCTGATGCTGCATCATTGACCACCAAGTTCAATGAATGAGAACTGCATGGGACAAAAAAAGCTCAAGGGTTTAACCCTCGAATCCGTTTCTGCACTCCTCTGTTCTTTCCTCTCTGGTTGGCACCATTATGTACCGTAGCCCTGACTTCTCATGTCAGCTATCGCAATTCCCATATCTTCCAGCTTTTTAAGAAGCACATTTGTAATACCAGCTCCTGTAGTATCATCAATGTCAATAAATTCTAGAAAATGCTCTCTGTCAGTCACCATTGCAGGGACATTTTCACTAGGTTCTGTTGTTGTTACAAAACGCACCATTAAAGTCATTTGTTCCATATGGCTGATGTCAGATGTGCAGTCCCGAATAACAGAGTAATATCTTGCTGACTTCAGATCTGCCACAATCTTCTGTTTGACTTTTGTTGCCAGTAACTGTACGATCTCATTTTGAATTGTTTTTCCAAGGTAGTGGTTGTGACGGGTTGGATCACAGAAACCCCCTTGGGAGCTGCCACCTGATGTGCCAAAACTACCTCTGCTCCTGTTTTCCCTGCCAGCTCAGGACTCCAGCACCCTGTCTTGCTGAGCCAGACACTCCCATCTGCTTCAACACAGACCCAGAGTCTGAATTACTTGCCCCAAAGCTGCAAGTTTACCTGAAAACAGCTCACAGAAGTTTGCTTGTCTTTAGCACTCAGATGCCCAACTCCCAATGGGGTCTAAACCCAGATAAATCCGTTTTACCCTGCATAAAGCTAATGCAGAGTAAACTCATAAACTGTTCGCCCTCTATAACAGGTATTAATACATACTCTGAGTAAATTACTAAATAAAAAGTGATTTTATTAAATACAGACAGTAGGATTTAAGTGGTTCCAAGTAGTAACAGACAGAACAAAGTAAGTCACCAAGCAAAATAAAATAAAATGCACAAATCTATGTCTAATCAAACTGAATACAGATAATCTCACCCTCAGAGATGCTTCGGTAAGTTTTTTTCTCAGGCTGGACACCTTCCAGGCCTGGGCACAATTCTTTCCCCGGTACAGCTCTTGTTGCAGCTCAGGTCATAGCTAGGGGATTCTTCATGATGGCTCCTCGCTCCCTCTCTGTTCTCTTCCACCCCTTTATATATCTTTTGCATAAGGCGGGAACCCTTTGTCCCTCTGGGTTTCCACCCCCCCCCCCCCACTGGAAAAGCACCAGGTTAAAGATGGGTTTCAGAGTAGCAGCCGTGTTAGTCTGTATCCACAAAAAGAACAGGAGTACTTGTGGCACCTTAGAGGCTAACAAATTTATTAGAGCATAAGCTTTCATGGGCTACAGCCCACTTCTTCGGATGCAGCATCCGAAGAAGTGGGCTGTAGCCCACGAAAGCTTATGCTCTAATAAATTTGTTAGTCTCTAAGGTGCCACAAGTACTCCTGTTCTTTTTGCAGGTTAAAGATGGATTCCAGTTCAGGTGACATGATCACATGTCACTGCAAGACTTCATTGCCCACTTGCCAGCACACACATATACAGGAAGACTAACTGGTAAACACAGCCATCTGTGGACAATGGTCCTTGTTAATGGGAGTCATCAAGATTCCAAACCACCATTAATGGCCCACACTTTACATAATTACAATAGGCCCTCAGAGTTACATTTTATATTTCTAGTTTTAGATACAAGAGTGGTACATTTATACAAGTGGGATGATCACACTCAGTAGATTATAAGCTTTGTAATGATACCTTACAAGAGACCTTTTGCATGAAGCATATTCCAGTTACATTATATTCACTTATCATATTTTTATAAAACTATTCCAGTTACATTATATTCACTTCTTATTATGTTTTTATAAAACTCTTCTTAGATGCTCCTGGAGTACAGCATCAAACTCAGCCATCAGCTCCACAATTTTAAGGACGTTTCCATTGTTTGGCACATACGGCTGATCTGAAGTGCCACGCAGTGCTAGGTTTTGGGTAGCAAGCATTCTCACAATGGCAATGAGCCTTTTCAGAACATTTTGCCAGTAAAGAGACTCTGATGCAATCTTCTCTTGATGCTGATCATCTAAGGTGGCCTTTAATCTTAGTCTCATCTCAAGCTCTTTCCACCTATGGAATGTTCTCTAGTGATTTGCTGCCTTCTCACGGCATGCCAGATTTTTCCAGTCCTTTATTCCTGTAGAACCCAATGTGGCTGGAACAAACCTACTGACCGCTATACTTACCTACATGCCTCCAGCTTTCATCCAGACCACACCACACGATCCATTGTCTACAGCCAAGCTCTAAGATACAACCGCATTTTCTCCAACCCCTCAGACAGAGACAAACACCTACAAGATCTCTATCATGCATTCTTACAACTACAATACCCACCTGTTGAAGTGAAGAAACAGATTGACAGAGCCAGAAGAGTACCCAGAAGTCACCTACTACAGGACAGGCCCAACGAAGAAAGTAACAGAACGCCACTAGCTGTCACCTTCAGCCCCCAACTAAAATCTCTCCAGCGCATCATCAAGGATCTACAACCTATCCTGAAGGACGATCCCTCACTCTCACAGATTTTGGGAGTCAGGCCAGTCCTTGCTTACAGACAGCCCCCTAACCTAAGGCAAATACTCACCAGCAACCACGCAACAAAAACACCAACTCAGGAACCTATCCTTGCAACAAAGCCTGTTGCCAACTCTATCCACATATCTATTCAGGGGACACCATCATAGGACCAAATCACATCAGCCACACTATCAGAGGCTCGTATCAGAGGGTAGCCATGTTAGTCTGGATCTGTAAAAAGCAACAGAGAGTCCTGTGGCACCTTTAACACTAACAGAAGTATTGGAGCATAAGCTTTCGTGAGTGAATACCCACTTCGTCAGATGCATGTCATGCCCACAGGACTCTCTATCAGAGGCTCGTTCACCTGCACATCTACCAATGTGATATATGCCATCATGTGCCAGCAATGCCCCTCTGCTATGTACATTGGCCAAACCGGACAGTCTCTACGCAAAAGAATAAATGGACACAAATCAGACGTCAAGAATTACAACATTCAAAAGCCAGTCGGAGAACACTTCAACCTCCCTGGTCACTCAATTACAGACCTCAAAGTCGCAATTCTCCAACAAAAAAAACTTCAAAAACAGACTCCAACGAGAAACTGCAGAATTGGAATTAATTTGCAAACTGGACACCATTAAATTAGGCTTGAATAAAGACTGGGAGTGGATGGGTCATTACACAAAGTAAAAACCATTTCCCCATGCTAATTTTTTCCCCTACTGTTACTCACATCTTCTTGTCAACTGTTTGGAAATGGGCCATCCTGATTATCACTGCAAACGTTTTTTTTCCTCCTGCTGATAATAGCCCACCTTAATTGATTACTCTCGTTATAGTTGGTATGGCAACACCATTTTTTCATGTTCTCTGTGTATATATATCTTCCTACTGTATTTTCCACTGCATGCATCCGATGAAGTGGGTTTTAGCCAATGAAAGCTTATGCTCAAATAAATTTGTTAGTCTCTAAGGTGCCACAAGTACTCCTCGTTCTTTAGACTGGAAGAATTTGCAACAAAAACAGTATGCAGCATTCTGGGTTTTTGAGTACATAAGCCATGGCCTCTCCACTTCGTCACCATTGGGGATTTCACACCAGTAATGTGTTGGATGGAAACTTCTGTTTTCATTGTCTTTGGGGAACATGAAGTTCTTCACTTGCTGTGGCCCATGCAGTACAAGGAAGTCCCTCAGGCTTCTGCTCGAGTGGGTCCACAGTCCTGGATCATCTAGACTTAAGGAACTAAACTCAGCAACAGCTGTTTCTTGCGCCTCCACCACACTCTTCTCAGATCTACACTTTTCTTCAGGAATGTGCAGGGTTCCATCCATCTGAGATGGAGATATGGATGCTGCAGTAACTGCCAGGTCACCTGCACTCTGACTAACTGGAAGATCAGGCATCTCCTCACCACTCAGATCCTCACTGGGGCCGGAAGGCTCACCGTGAACATTTGTGTCTATGTATCTCAGGAGAGCTCCTTCCTGCTTAGATAGAAAAGCTTCCTTTGCTTGCTTTCTTTTCCTGAATGCTGCCCCAGAGGGGCCTTTTCTGTTCTGTGCCAGCTAGAGTGGCTCTCAACACTCAATTGAAGGGGACAAATAAGCAGGCTGGTAGCAGGGCCTCAGTGAGGGAAGATATCAGCATCTTAAGGGCCTAACTGGCTCCTACTACTTCAGTTGATGCCTGTTCTCCTCAAGGGGGTTCAGGGAAGCAGCAGGAAATGGGAAACTCCCTGAGAAGCTGGTGTGAATCAGTCCAGGCTCCTGGGGGTGCTGGAGAAGTACATAAGAGGCTCCTCCTCGTCTCTCTCCCTGCAGCTCCTGCTGCTTTCTGTTCTTCCCTCTCATCTCTTCTCCTGCCTGCCTGTTATGTCTCTTGTGCCCTCCTTCCTCCAGCACAGCACTCCACCATCTCTGTGCATCTAGAGCAGAGAGAATACATATGCACCCGCAGCAGACACAATTGTCTACACTCTGGGTCCTAGTGGCGCCCCCCCCACAGTCTGGCACCTGAGGCAGCCGCCTCAGTTCACCTCATGGTAAGGCCAGCCCTGCTTGGCTCCCAGGTCTTCACATACTGATGGTGAATCATGATGAGCAGCATAGACTGCAGTCCCTTAGGCTGAGTGTCTCAGCATTTAACTTTGCTGGTGCCCACACACCTGGGTGATAGGCATATTAAAACATGTTGGGTCAGATACTACAGAGACAGAGTGAAAGACGAAACACTCTAGAGGGGATGTGATAGATTAGATAGGAAGACCTTGTTGAGCTAGTGAGAGACAGAGATTAGATACAATACAATACTGAATATAGGAAGATTGCATTAGCTAACAGACTGCAAGGAGAGGTGGTAGATGAGATGCCAACATTCAGTAAAAAGGAAAGTCAGCCAGAGAGACTCTTTTGGGGGAGCATGTGACGAGCAGTTTTAAGAATCACCGTTGATGAGCTGGAGTGCAATAGATTACCTGTCCAATGGGCCCACAGGGATGCTAATTCGACTGCTGTCTCACTCAGTGTTCATGCCTATTGGAATGAACTATTCCATTAAAGTCCATCTTCGCCAGTGCCGTGGCCTGTGTGGAGAATGCTCTTTCACTCCCACCAGTGGACCTGTGACCCAGGAACCTCTTAGTGCCAACTGGCAATGGGCACAGATGGGGTGCTGAGGGGTACAGGGAACTCCTGAGTCTGGCATGTACATTCTAGTTTGCCAAAGGGTGTCCTGTGAGGTCTCAGGTGAAAACCTGTGTCCCACTGGTCATCAGTATCATCACAAAGCACACGTACAGATGTTGTGTGAGGAGTTTTGTATATGCACCGAAAATTGTGTTCTTAAAGTCTGTATCTAAGGCCTAGTCACCTGCAAAGTGAAAAACAAGTTTTGTCTCAAACAAGAGATGTTTATCTATCTGGCTGTTTACATTTAAATTAAGTATTGTGTGTTTCCTCTCACTAGTCTGAACCTAATGCTAATGAAAGATTGGGGAACACCTTCAAAGAGAGAAAAGTAACAGGAAGAAACAAATGGCAGTGGGGGAGAACCCTACTGTGAGGTGCACATCACAGGTTTGCTCTACTATTCTGGGGGATAAAGACGCCACCCTGCCATCCCTCACCTAGGCAGTAAATGGACAGCAAATTTGCTTCCTGAAAGTGGGATCTCGACCAGGGTTGGCTGAGAATGCTGGAGAGAACTTTGGGTGAGATGAGTCAGTGCTTTATCTGGATTTGCTGCCTCCCAGGCAAACATTGCACCTCTGAGAAGAAACCCCCATGAAAGAGCCCCAGGGCAGCACTATCAGATAGAATCTGCAGCTAGATGGACAGAGTCAATAGCACTAAGAGGTGTAAACTGCTCATTCCCCTACCTAATCTAATCTATTTTAAATTTCTCTGTAGCACCCATCACAGTCCTCTCTAAGCTCATCGCAGGTGTGTGTTGATTCTGAAGCCTAATGAAGGCAATATAAATGTCAGCACTATTAATTATTTTATCCCTGAGCTTTTTAGCAAAAACACCTGGCTCCTCAGTGCTGGTGGATGAAGCTTGGGATTGTGGGCAGAACTGGAATAGAATGCTACTGATTTTTTTCAAGTTGACATGAGCCTGTGAAGGAGTGACCAACTCTCAACCGGCGCAACCCCGGGTGGTAGATGGGGAATGTCTTGCAGATGCAAATATCCAATAAGTTGAAGTTGAAGAGCATCTCTCAGCAGGGTGTGAGGGTAGCTGGCGGCGCAGCTTCCTCTATAAAATGCTACCGAGGCCCTACGATGAGGATATCAAGGCGAATATAAACTGCCTTAAAATAAGTCCTGCCAGGCCAGATGGGGTTTGGTAGTCTCAGTAAGCAGCTCACATTGGAGAAGGGAAACTCTGATTTCAAACCAAGGGTGTCAGGCCTGTACAGCTGACCCGTAAAGCTTGTCCAATAGATATGCTCATGTGAACTGATTCCCTGCAAGTGATGCACAATAGCCTTGTCTGACGGTTGTAACGGGGTAAGGGCCACTACAGCTAAAGGAGCTAGTGAGTGGGCGAAACTGAGATACGGACGTTGGAACATAGCAACTCTGACTGGAAGAAGCTTGGAGCTATGTGAGGTCTTAAAGAGAAGAGTAAACGTGGCATGTGTACAAAAGACAAAATGGAAAGGTTATAAAGCTAAGGTGCTGGTGGAGGGTTACAAAATCTACTATTCAGGGAGTTCATCCTCCTGCCGTGTTGAAATTATTCTGGATGAAATCATACAGAGGATGTGATAGAGGCTGCCACGGTGTTGGGAAGGGGTAACGATCTGTACAGTAAGTGGGTATGCACCACAGTTAGGAGAGAATCAACAGGTAAGAGGAGTTTTTAAAGGAGTTGTTCTGCCTTATTGGAAACATGCGACTCGACGAGAAGGTAGTTATTAGTGCAGATCTAAATGCAGGTGTTGGACCTGCAAAGGCTGGATATGGAACAATCCATGGGAAGTACAACATTGGAACCAGAAACCCCGAGAGGAAAATGGTCCTACAGACTTGTCTGGTACTGGACGTGGTGATAGCAACCATCCACTTTCAAAAGAGGGAAATTCACCTCATAACTTATGCCTGTGGAGGACGCAAGGCCCAAATTGATTTCTTTTTAACAAGATGTGATAGCTCATGAATAATCAATTGTAAGGTAATACCCGGTGAGTGCATTGTGAACTGGCACAGGCTTCTTATGGACTTCAGATTGCAGAGACCTTGGAAGCAATTGACCCCTCGGGCACCAGAAAGGCCTAAAACTTAAAGATAGAAATGAAAAACTCTTTGACCAAGAAGTAATATGAGACGTCCTGACTACACCCAGGGCTGCAGGAGGATAACCGGTGTGCAAACTAAAGTTACCATTGCTGGAAATGGCACAAGAAGTCCTAGGAGTGATGAAATCAGTACCAAAAAGAATAAGAAGGGAGATTTGGTGGTGGAATCCTCAAGTTAAAGAATCTGTTGAGAAAAAAATGTAACCCTTAAAAACTAGCAGGCCAGTAGCCTGAGCAGTAAGATAGGAGGCAAAAATAAATAAATAAATAAATAGAAGTGTTGCGACAGCTAAAAAATTGGCCTATGATGAGCTATATAACCAACTAGGAAGCTCTGAGGGAGAACGGACCAGCTACAGACTCACTAAGTCAAGAGAAAAACAACGCGGGATGTGAAAGCGTTTGCTTATATTAGAAATGAACATGGTATATTGCAATGAATGGTGAATCAATCAACAAAGCATGATTCTTTCTGAAAGAGCAATGAATGAAGAGAACCCAGGGGAGGAAGCAGTAGCGTAGCTAGGGGGATGCAGGGGAAGCAGCCACTTCCGATGCCTTAGTTAGGGGTTACCATGGTGCCAGCAGGCGGGGCCCACGCTCCGCTCTGAAGCTTGGCCTGCCGGGCCGGCGCTGAGCTCCTGCAGGCAAGGGGGGGCAGCACTGCCGGAGGAGCCGGGGGGGGGGGGGGGCGGCACGGCCGGAGGAGCCATGGGGGGGGGGCGGCAGAGCACGGCTGGAGGAGCGAGGGGGGGCGCAGCACATGGCAGCCTGCAGCGCGGCTGGAGGAGCCATGGGGTGGGGAGCAGCACGGCCGGAGGAGCCATGTGGGGGGAGCCGCAGGTGCGGCACGGCACGGCCGGAGGAGCCAAGGGGAGGCGCCTTTTTAATGTTTGCTCCCCCTGCTCTTAGAACCTGGCTACGCCACTGGGAGGAAGTGAGACGTGTAAGCCAAATTGGGGAAAACCATAGTCAAAAAACCAAATGGGGCTACAGCAGAAAATTTCCTGTAACTGTTGGTCTGAATCAGCAATCAGCATTGAGCCCTGTTTTGTTTGTGGTTGTCATGGATGGGAGAAATGAGACTATCTGAAGGGAGCCAACTTGGAATATGCTGTTTGCTGATGATTTAGTGATATATGTGGAAGATTGTGAGACCCTCAAATCTACTTTGAACAGTGGCAACACAGTTCTGAGCAGGCAGGACTTAGAGTGAAGGTTGATAAGATTGAAGCTTTGAGGGAGAAGGACCCACCATAAAGGGTATTAGAAGACGGAAAGAATTTAAACACCTAGGATCAATGGTTGCTGACAATGGTGCTCTTCTGACTGATGCCTGGCATCGTACCAAAGCTACTTGGTGCAAATGGCAGGAGCTGACCCCAGTTCTCTGTGATAAAAAGATGTGAATAAAGTTAAAAGGTCGAGCGTATAAACCTGTAATTCAACCCATCCTAATGTACGGAATTGAGAGTTGGCCAGCCAGAAGAAAAGAAATCAGTGTACTCCCCGCTATGGAAATGAAGATATTGAGCTGGTCAAATAGTTGGACACTCCGTGCTAGGAAATTAAACGAAGTTGTGAGGGGCCTACTGAGGGTTTTCCCCATTGAAGACAAGTTGAGGGAGGCTAGGCTATGTTGGTATGAACATGTCCAGCGAAGACCCAAGACTTATATTGGTAGAATGGCCCTGCAATGATCATGGCTGGAAGATGAAGTAGGCCAAAGACTAGACATCAGCAGCCCAGAGAGACCAGTTTTCACGACAGACAGGTGTACAATCATGAGTTTTGGAAGAAGGCTATAGAAGTCGCTGCCTCTTAAAGGTAAGAGACAAGAAAGAAGTTGACATGAGCCATTTACTGTAAGTTGAAATCACTCATGATTTCTGCTATGGAGAAAACAAATCACAGACAAACACAATCATGAATCTAATTCTCAGCCTCCTGTGGGGCAAAGGTTTACTGGGCCAAATGCAGACCCAGGGAAAAATTTTACACCAGGCCTCACTATTATCCAGTATTCATTGATTACTCTCCCCCCCCCCCCCCCACAGGTATTTGTTTCTGGTGAAAGGTGCTAGTTTACCTCGCTTCTGGAGACTGAAACTTTCTGAAGCTTGACCTGCTTTCTCCCCCCATGGAGCCTCCATGTTCATCCGGCTTTCATGAGGGGCTTGTGGGGGGGGCTAAATTCAGGATCAGTGAGGGAAGGCGGGGTTTGCAAGTGAGCGAAGGGTTGGAGCTGGGCTTGTGTTGAACAGGATGATCTCATTGGTTTCAAAGGTTGTCTGTCAGATTTTTGATGAGGTTTGGGAGGGGGCACTTGGACTGTGTTCCTCAGCGCCTCTTGGCTGATATGATACAACTCCCTGCGCCCCAATAAATCACTGTCCCCCATTTCCTGCCAGCCGTTGTTGCCCATTTCCCACACCCCTTAGAGGGGCGAGCAGAAGATGTTCTGACCACAGCTTCCAGTCTGATGCAAAGTTCCAGGGGCAGCATCAGATAGCTGGGTTCATTCAGGAATTTAAGGCCTAGTCCTGAACAGTGAAGCTCCCTTTGCTGCCCATGGCTTTCATGGAAGCTGAGGGCACCCAGCACTTCCCAGGGCCTGGCCCTGTGCTTCTGTGAGAGCCTGATTTCAGTATTGCCAGCACCAATGTTCAAAAATCAAGAGTCAGGCTTCAAAAAAATCAGACGATTGGTTTAAAACCCTTGAGATTAAAAAGTAACAGTTGGTTTCTTTTATTAGCCTTCTGGTTAGGGTCACATTTCAGGCTTTTCCCCACAACCAGGAGAGCCAGAAACTTACTCTTTTTGTTCATGAAAGTCAAGATTCTCCCCTAATCACCTGACTCCAGGAGCCAGAGCCAGGGCCGGCTCCAGGGTTTTGGCCGCCCCAAGCAGCCAAAACAACAAAAAACCAAACCAAAACAAAAAAGCCGCGATCGCGATCTAAAAAAGCCGCGATCACGATCTGCGGCGGCAATTCGGCGGGAGGTCCTTCACTCCCAGGCGGAGTGAGGGACCGTCCGCCGAATTCCCGCCGAATACCTGGAACTGCCGCCCCTGTCCGGAACGGCCGCCCCAAGCACCTGCTTGAGAAGCTGGTGCCTGGAGCCGGCCCTGGCCAGAGCCTGCAGAAAAACATCAAATATCATGAGACTCACAACAAAATCATGAGGGTTGGCAACAAAGGCAGCCTCCTGGAGGGCAAAGGAGGGAGCAGGAGCAAGGGTTTGTCCTGAAAGCTCAGTGGGGACTGCTGAATGCACTGTGGGGAGCACGGGAACACCCTGGGGAGCAGCCAAGCCGAGGGAAGCTCCCCATTCTACCCCTCTCCATGGTGCTCAATATATGACCCTGCCAACCCGGCGCCTCCTCAGTTCCTTCTTACCACCCGTGACGGTCGTTGGAACTGTGGCGTCTTGCTCAGCAAGTTCTACCACGTTTCCCTGGCTTCATTTGTTTGTTGTTCTCTGTACTTATTAGTTAGTTCTTAGTTGTTAGTCAGTATTAGTAGTTAGCAGTTGGGATGGGGGGGTTACCCTTTGTCCCGACCGCTTTTCCTTGGGAGGACTTACATGCCCAAGTCCCAGGGATTCAAGCCCTGCAAGTCCTGCTCCAAGCCCATGCCAACGGGCAACCCCCATGATGCTCGTCTCAAGTGTCTGGGGGAGGCTCACCAAGCCAATAGGTGCAGGATTTGCAAGGGGTTTCGCCCCAGAACTAAAAAGGAGCGAGACTTTCACCTCAAGCAGCTCCTTATGGAGGCAGCACTTAGACCACAGCCTCCGCCGGCGCCCGAAGACCCAGCGCCGAGTTCATCGGTGCGTAGTGCCCCGGCGACAGTGGTGGAAGCAGCACCACAGAAGGACTCTGGCAGAGACCCGCAGCACTGCCGCTTCCTGGTGCCGAAACCGGCGGGATCTACCCAGCAGCGCTCCCACTCCCCGGCGCAGAAGCAGCACCAGAATCAAAGGAAGAGCGGCTCTCCGTCCTAGAGGCCCACCCCCCTGGTGCCAGCCAATGGGGCGCGTCCTCGAGAGGAGCACCCAGCGCCGAAGTCTGTGGAGACGGCATCATTGACTTCGGCCCCGCAAGGGGGACTGTCGAGTCCAGTACTGTTGGACCCCCTGGCCCAGGTCATCAAGGAGGTGGAACTGCCATCCACCCTGGACACCTTTGAGGCCGCAAGGGACCGCATTGCCATGACAGCGCCGAGCTCACTGTCTTGAGGCAAACCGGCGATGCTCCGTCCCTCGGCACAGCTGATAGAATCACAGCACCGCTCGGAGTCCCGGCACTGCTTGCAATCGCGGCACCGGTCGGACTGCCAATCTCTATCGCGGAGCAGGTCCCACTCCCGGCACCAGTTCCAGCACCGCTCAGCAACCCCACACAGCTTCAGATCGCAGCACCGGTCCAGATCACGGCACCGGTCTCCAGCCTCGCGGCACCGCTCGCCAGATCAGCTCTGCTCGGCACTGCCCTGGCCATCGCGGTCCCGATCCCGATCTATCACGGACATAATTCAAAGCTCCCAGCAATTCCCAACCACAACAGCAAGGGGGTGCCTGAGTCTCCTCGGCCACATGGCTGTTGCACTTACGTGACCCAGCACGCCAGGCTTCGGCTCAGACCACTGCAGGCACGGCTCCCATCAGCCTGCTGCCTGGGGCGCAACAACTTGAATTCAGTGGTGACGGTGCCAGGGCAGGTCCTCATGTCCCTCCACTGGTGGCTCGACCCCCAGCGGTGTGCGGAGGAGCCCCCTTCCGCAACCCTCAACCTTGCTTCTCCCTGGTTATGGACGCGTCAGCTCTGGGGTGGGGGGCGCATCTGGGGGACCTCCAGACACTGGGCCTGTGGTCGCAGGACGAGCTCTCCCTCCGTATCAATGTCAGGGAGCTGAGGGCGGTGCTCCTTGCTTCCCAGGCCTTCCAGGCCAGACTACAAGGGCAGTGCGTAGCAGTTCTAATGGACACCACCACCCCCATGTTTTACATCCGCAAGCAAGGGAGAGCCCATTCATCTACACTGTGCCAAGAGTCCCTTCGGCTGTGGGAGTTCTGCATAGCCCACTCCATCCACCTGGAAGCATCCTTTCTACCAGGAGTTCAGACCACTGGCAGACCACTTCAGCAAGTCCTTGCACACTTACGAGTGGTCCATCCGGCCGGATGTCATACACCTCGTTTTCCAAAGGTGGGGGTTTCCCCAGGTCGACCAGTTTGCCATCCGCCACAACAGGAAGTGCCCAATGTTCTGCTCCTTCCAGGGTCGCAGCCCAGGCTCCCTCACGGATGCATTCCTGCTACCCTGGAGAGGTCGCCTGCTCTATGCCTTTCCCCGTTCCCTGTTGTGCACAAGGTCCTGCTCAAAGACCGCAGGGAAGGGGCAGAGAAAATTCTAGTGGCCCCAGCGTGGCCTTGGCAACACTGGTACACTATGCTACTGGAGCTGTTGGTGGACGCACCAGTCACATTGCCTCTCCTCCCCAACTTACTCACTCAGGACCACGGTCGCCTCCATCACCCCGACCTGTGGTCCCTCCACTCACGGCTTGGAAGCTTCATGGCTGAACCCCATGGAACTTCTGTGCTCTTCGGCAGCAGGAAGCCCTCCATTAGAGCCACCTATCTGGCAAAGTGGAAGAGATTCACGTGTTGTTGTGACCAGCATCGCACACACCCCCTTCAAGGCGCTGGTACCTCTCATCTTGGAGTACCTCCTACAGCTGAAACAGCAAGGCCTCGCTGCTCTCTCGGCTTTCCACCCAGGAATGTCCAGGCGATCCGTCTTCGCTTCCTCAAGGGCCTGGACCGCCTATATCCCCAGATCAGGCAGCCTGTCCCCATGTGGGACCTTAACCTGGTCCTCTCCAGGCTCTAGGCCCCTGTTCGAACCACTGGCAACTTGCTCCCTTCTGTATCTGTCATGGAAGGTAGCTTTCCTGGTCGCCATTACTTCTGTGAGGAGGTGTCTGAGCTAAAGGCCCTCACCTCGGAACCACCGCACACAGTTTTCCACAGGGATAAGGTGCAACTCAGGCCGCACCTGGCCTTTCTCCCCAAGGTAGTGTCGCATTTCCACAGCAGCCAGGACATTTTCCTGCCTGTCTTTTACCCTAAGCCTCATGCCAGTAACTGGGAGCAGCTGCTGCACTCCCTCGATGTTTGGCAAGCACTACGTTTCTACATCGAGCGCACTAAGCCATTCAGGAAGTCGAACCAGTTGTTCATAGTGGTGGCAGACTGGATGAAAGGGCTCCCGGTCTCATCTCAAAGAATATCCTCCTGGATCACATCATGCATCCGCACATGCTATGAGCTGCCCAAAGTACTGGCCCCGGCTCTTATGGCACACTCCACAAGGGCCCAGGCCTCATCAGCAGCGTTCTTGGCCTAGGTCCCGATCCAAGAAATCTGCAGGGCAGCAACTTGGTCCTCAGTGCATACCTTCACCTCTCACTATGCCATCGTCCGGCACGCCAGAGATGATGCGGCTTTCGGCAGAGCGGTGCTACAAACAGCGTTTCCTTAACTCCGACCCCACTGTGACGTTCCCCTGGCGTTATCTGGACCGGTGATCTGCTAGGTCACTCCAATCCTCGACTCTGGGAGCCAGCCTTACCCTGCTCTGCTGTGAGAACCCCCACTCCTGGGCTGGTCACGCACAGCCTCTGGTATGTAAGCTGCTCCTTGGATTGTGCAACCGAATGACACTAGCCAATATCTCTGGTCCCAGATGCAACACTAGAAACCTCCGTCTTGCAGTGTCCAGTTATGCCCGCTGGACGCGGCAAGCTTATATGAGTTCATCAGTTTAACAAAGAAATTGATATGCACCAGGCTTGTTATCCCCAGGGGAGTCTCTGACACACTTCAAACCAAACGCACTGCATCAGGTAGAATAAACAAACAGATTTATTAACTACAAAAGATAGATTTTAATTGATTATAAGTCAAAGCACAAGAAGTCCGATTTGGTCAAATGAAATAAAAGCAAAACTCATTCTAAGCTGATCTTAACACTTCCAATGCCCTTACAAACTTAGATGCTTCTCACCACAGGCTGGCTGGCTGCCCTTCAGCCAAGCTCTCCCCTTTGATCAGCGCTTTAGTCGCTTGGTGGTGATGTCTGTAGATGGAGGTGGAAGAGAGGGGAAGAGCATGGCAAACGTCTTTCCCTTTTATCATGTTCTTTCTTCCCTCTTGGCTTTGCCCCCCCCCCCCCTTCAGGGTCAAGTGAGCATTACCTCATCGCAGTCCCAAACTGACCAAGGGAAGGGGGGGGGTGACTCACTTGAGAGTCCAACAGATCTTTTGTTGCTGCCTAGGCCAGTGTCCTTTGTTCCTGTGAGGCTGGGCTGGGTTTGTCCCATACATGCCCTGATGAGGTGTGAACTGTCCTTCTGCTCCTGGAGAGTTGTGCCTGGGCTTGTTTTAAGCCATGAGGACACATTTTCAGTCTCATAACTATATACATGAAATTACAACCTATAACATTACTATAATGATTACTATAACATTACCATAACAACAATGCTCAGTGCATCATGAGCCTTCCAAAGACACCTGACATGACAAACTTTGCATTGGACACCACACAATCATAAGGATGAACATGGGGGTGCAGGGTGTTCCCCTGAGGCACAGAGTGTCACACACACCGCCTAGGTAAGGCTTGGGATTCACCTAATTGGAATCGATATGAGCAATCACTCAAAGAAGAAAAAACGGTTACTCACCTTTGTAACTGTTGTTCTTCGAGATGTGTTGCTCATATCCATTCTAAACCTGCCCACCTTCCCCTCGGTGGGAGTAGTCGGCAAGGAGGAACTGAGGAGGCGCTGGGTCGGCAGGGTCATATATTGAGCGCCATGAAGGTGTCATTCCAGGGGGCTCCACAGCCAACCCAACGGGTGCTGCTAGGGGAAAAACTTTCCGATGACTTTGCACACGGCGCGCACACACCTAATTGGAATGGACGTGAGCAACACATCTCGAGGAACAACAGTTATGAGAGGTGAGTAACCGTTTTTTCTCTTCCCTGATCCCGTTCTTTCCCCTCCCAGACAATGCCCCCATTACCTCCCTTTCCAGATTCTGCGTCCCCCGCATCTCTCCCCTCCAACCCCCAGCCCCTCCCTACCAGCTGCTGCCTCCTCACTGTGTGTGGGCTCACACCCACCTGGCGCCATCATGGGAGCAGAGGGAGGGGAAGCAGAGAAGCTGCCTGAACTCCCTGGCGGGCCAGTGGCCAGGAGGAGAAAATGCAGCTGCCCGGGCCGAACATGGCTGTGTGAGATCCCAGTGGGCACTTGGGAGCCCTGCTCTCCCTGCCGCTGGGCCCCACCCATGGTGGCCACCCCCCACTGCTCCCTGGTCTGGGAGGGCCCAGCCAGCTGCTGCAGCTCTCCAGCTGGCTGAGGGATGCGGACGACACTGTCCCACTGCTCTGCGCCTGCTGTCAGGCTGCGTAGGAAGAAGCTGGCCCACCACTGCTCCCAGTCTCAGGCCCACTGACACCACAGGCCAGGGAGGAGGAGAAGCCTGTATGACCCCTACAGGGCCCAGCCTTCAGAGGGTATAGGAAGGGGAGGAGCCCCCGGGCTATCACTGCTGCCTCCTCCACCGTAGGTCAGTGCTGATTGGCAGAGCTGGGAATGGAACCCAGGAGTCCTGCTGTCATGGTGCTTTCCAGTCTGTCACTCACTGGGAAAGGCCTGTTTCTGTAGAAGTAAGAATGTAGTTTCTTTCCCTAGGGAGCGAGTGTGAACCTGCTATCTGGATAGGTTAGATAGATTAGATCTCTTCGTCACATCTGGGACTGAAGAAGACCTCTGTGGAGCTTGTCTCCTTCTCCAACAAGAGTTGGTCCAATAAAAGATATTCCCTCACCCACCTTGTCTCACTCATATCTTGGGACTAACATGGCTACAACACTCCTAAGTCACTTATGCAGTTTTGAAAATCCCACTCTTAACCAGAGCTGCAAATAACCAGAGCTGGCAGTTCCAAAGAATCGGGACAAAAATTCATTTGGGCCAACCCCAAAACGAAATGTGTCAGAATATTTGGCAAATCAAAAAAATAGGGAAAAAATTCATTTTGGGTCAAACAAAACTTTTGGTTAGATTGGGGGTATTGTTAACTTTTAAACAAAGTAAAATAAAAGGAACTCTCTAAACAAAATGCTATTTTGACCTGAAAAGTCAAAATATTTCATTTTTATGGATTTTTTTTTTAATTTCCTGACCCCAAGAATTTTCTGAAATTGACACGAATTCAGGAAATGTTTCCGTTGACCTGAATCAGCATTTTTCTCTCTCTCAAAAAATAGTTTGTGTCAAAATATTGACCCTGCCTGAGCAGGAACATCAACACTTCTATTTTTAGCCCCGGGAGCCTGTCCGTTGACCTGAGCTCTGAAACTCGCTGCCATGGGTCTTTTTTGCAGCACAGCCATTCCCTGAGTGATTCCTGCATCAAGCCCATCACTCTGGGCTGAGCTACCACATATCTTTTCAAAGGACATGCATTCTCTCTTTAAAGACTTAAAATGCTGGAAAATGCACATCTCTAGATAAGTTGTTCCAATGGTTGATTCCCCTCACTTTTTAAAAGGTGTGCTTTGTTTATATCTGGAATTGTCTAGCTTCAATTTGCAACTATTGGATCTTTTCCTGCCTTTGTCTGATCGATTCTTTGCTATCAAAAATTTCCTCCCCATATAGTTTCTTATAGAGTGTGATCAAGTCACCTCTTAACCTTCTCTTTGTTAAGCTAAATAGATTGTGTTTCTTTAGGTCTTTCATTGTCAGGCAGGTTTTCCAGACTTCGCTCTTTTCTGAACTCTTGTCAACATTCTTCTTAAATAGTGGACACCAAAACTGGACCCCGTATTCCAGTAATGTCTCACTAATGCCATGTGCAGTGGTATCAGCGCCTCACTACTTCTACTTGTTCTTCCCCTGCTTATACATCCAAGGATCACATTTGCTCACCTAGGCACCAATTTGCACTTGGAGCTCATGTTCAGTTGGTTTCCACCACAATACCAAAGTCCTTTTTTAAGTCTCTTTTTTCCAAAATACAGGCCCCCGTGCTATAAGTGTGCCCTACATTCTTTGTTTCTAGATCTATGATCTTCTATTAAACATATTGAAATGCATGTTGTCCAAGTGAGCCGTGCAACACAAATTGTTCTGTAGAACTGACCTGTCCTTATTGTTTACTACTCCACCAACTTTTATAACATCTGAAAACTTTACCAGCAAAGATTTTATATTTTTTCCTAGCTCATTGATAAAGCTATTGAGTAACATTGGGCCAAGAGCAGATCCTAGTGCAACCTCACTAGAAACACCTCCCTTAGATGATGATTTTCCATTTACAGGTCTTTGATCTTTGAGATCTATCAGTCAGCCCATTTCTAATCAATTTAATCTGTGCTGCATTGGTTTTGCTAATTTTTTAAGCGGAATGTGGGACAATGCTAAGTTTTACAGAAGTCTAAGTATATTATGTCAGCGGGTTTCTTTGTCGACCAACCTTGTAATCTGAAAAAAACAAAACAAAACCGTAACAAGTTTGACAAGACCTATTTCCATAAAACCATGTTGATTGGTATTAATTATCTTCCATCCTTAAATTCTTTACTGATTATGTCCCATATCAGCCTTTCCATGATTTTGCCGTGGATCAATGTCATGCTAACTGACCTGTAGTGATTGGGACATCCTATTTACCCTTCTTAAATATTGACACAACATTAGCTTTTTTCTAGTCCTCTGGAACTTCCCCAGATTTGTTAAATATCAACATCAGTGGCTCAAGGAAGTGCCACTGTGGCTCCTCAGCCAGTTCTTTTAAAAAACCTGAGTGCAAGTTCTCTGATACTGCTGATTTTAAAATGTTTAACTTTAGCAGTTGCTGTTTAACATCTTACCTAGTTACTGTTAGAATAGAACTTACGTCATTATCACTGTAAGCTATGAATACATCATCCAGTTTCTTTCCAAGAACAGAATAGAAATATTTATTGAACGCTTAGGCGTTGTTATTGACAGTTTTACCATTTCTACCTAGTAACAGTCCTGTATGATTGCCAGGATTTCCTTTGTACCTGATCTATTTTTAAAAAAATAATTTTTATTGTTCCCAGCCCTACGGGCCACAGATTTTTCATTTATACCTTTAGCTTCACTTATCAATTGTAGAGGACTGCTCAGGCCTAATTTTTAGGCCTGAACCAGACCCAAACCAGACCCAAGCTCACCCAGCCTGACCTGAGAGGATTGAGTCATTTTCTGACCCAATCCAACCCTTCTCCCAGGCCTGAGTCATTGCCACCGCTGCCGCCACTTGTCTGTGAAGTTGGTGCGGAGGTAGCTGCCTGCGTCTGCAGCTGCATGCCCTGCTCCTGCTGTCCGCCGCTCCCTGCTGTGTTGTGTGTGCTGCAAAGTGAGAGGCAATGCGACTTTTTGGCACACACAGCTCAGTGAGGTGGTGGCGGAGGGCAGGAGCAGGGGATGCAGCCCCTGGCAGGCTGACCCAACAGGCAGGAGGAGAAGAGCTGACAGAATCCCAAGAGGGTCTGGTTGTTTTCCCACCTAACCCAACCCGGACCCAACACTTGTAATCGGGTCCTGTCAGGTTGGGGTCGAGTTGCAGGTCACTGACTGCTAATTTATAGTCATTGCTATCAACTTCTCCTTTTTCCATCTGCTCTGTCACTTTTCAGTGCTGCTTTCACTTCCCTTCTGAACCTGGACGGTTTTTTTTAGCTGATGAAGTCTTGTTCCATGATGTGAAATTGTGAGGCACCTGAGACAACTTTCCTAAATAGCTCCTAATCATCATTGACATTGTTTAGTTCAAATCTTTCCTTCCAATCAATTTTTGCTCCTAATTGTTTTTGGCTGTGAGAAATTGGTCCCTTTAAAAGCTGCTGTTGGTCAGGGCTCTATTCCAGGTTGGCAGGAATTGTTGAAAGGCTGCTAGTGTCATGGTTAAGGCTACATTTATGTCACGGAGGTCATGGAAGACACGGAATCCGTGACTTCCAGAGACCTCCGTGACATTCTGTGCTTCAGCTCCGGGGGCTGCAGGCAGGGCCGGTGCAAGGATGTTTCATGCCCTAGGCGAAACTTCCACCTTGCGCCCTCCCCCTCCCCGAGCCCTGCGGCAGCTCCCCCCCCCCCCCCCCCGCCCTGACGCGCCCCCCCCCATCGTTGCTCCCCTCCCCGCCGGGGAGCTGTGCGGCAGCTCCCCACCCCAGCTCACCTCTGCTCCGCCTCCTCCCCGAGCACGCCGTCGCTGCTCCACTTCTCCCGCCTCCCAGGCTTGCGGGGCCAATCAACTGTTTGGCACCGCAAGCCTGGGAGGGAGAGAAGCAGAGCGGGGCGGCGTGCTCAGGGGAGGAGGCGGAGCAGAGGTGAGCTGGGACGGGAAGTTCCCCTGCGTGCCGCCCCCCCCTTACTTGCTGCAGGCGGCCCTCCCTGCACCCCCCTGCCCCAGCTCCCTCCGCCTAAATGCCGGCGGCAACCGGGGCGGCCAAAGATCCGGCCGCCGCAGTTGCCGCCGAAGAAAATGCCGCCCTCAAATGCTAGCGCCCTAGGCGACTGCCTAGGTCGCCTAATAGGTTGCACCGGCCCTGGCTGCAGGACTCTGGAACTGGCAGCCTGCGGGGCCCTAGCAGGGTTCCAGTGACAGCAGCGACAGAGAACAGGGCCCCCTGCAAGGTTCCAGCGACAGGTGACAGACTCCTGAAGGGGGCCTCCTCAGGGTTCCAGCGACGGGCGACAGTCTCTCACAGGAGAGAGGGGGATGCCCTGGGTGAGCACCTGGGGGCGTCCCATTTTCTCTTTGGGAAATATGGTCACCCTGCAGCTTCCAGCTGCCATGGGCAGAGGGGGCACCCCATAGCTCCCAGCCACCATCGTGGTGGGGGAATCCATGGAGCCGCAGCAGCAAAAGTCACCGACAGGTCACGGCTTCCATGAATTTTTGTTTATTGCCTGTGGCCTGTCCGTGACTTTTATTAAAAATAACTATGACAAATTTTTAGGCTTAGTCATGGTCCCTATGTGAGCTAATGGGGTGATACATCCTGAACTTGCAAGTTGGCATGCTGATGTTCCAGCCCACCTCGCATCTGTTGGCTGCAATGCTGATCCTCAGCAGGTGCTAGGGAAGAATGTGCTCCTTCCTCCACCCATGTGTCCCCACCTCCATCCATGTCCTCGGCTTAGTGGGTTTCAAGCTGTAAATACAAAGAGCAAATAAAGCTGGCTGTGAACCCCAAGCCTCATTTTTTGCTTAGTATTTCAAGGGATCTTCAGCCCACTGGGACAAATCCAACTGTGACTTCTTGCTCAGGTCCCCCAGAACTGTGAGCCACTGTGTCACCACCACTCTGCCTCAGCACAAAGAGTTTTGCTGCTGGTAAGCGAGTCAGCGCCCTGACACACCAGCTTGTCTGCCTTGCCAGCAAACTCCTCGGGACTCTGTCAGGTCACAGGTCACAATCAGTGAGCTCCACTTCCCGAATGACATCTCTCTGCAGTGTCCCGTCCCTCTCACTGGACACTAGTAAGTGCGCTGCCTCCAAAGAGACCGTGTACACACCAGCCTGTTAGACTGGCTGCAGACTCACCCTCCACGGTTAATACCCAGCACTTGTAATAAAACAAGAATAATGTTTTTACCAAAGCACAGAGATCTAAGTGATACTAAGCAAGAATAAAAGAGACAGGTCTGATTACAAACACAACACAACATGCTTTCTAGTGACTAAAACTTAATTTGACCATGATCCCATCTCTGCATAAGCAGTTTTCTTACTTACATTAAGTTACCAACATCTCTTGCCTTACAGGCCAAGAGAAGCCAGCTTTCATGGGCTCGGTGATGGATAACTAAAATGTCCATTTTGCTCACTTTATATTACTGAAGTTTATTGTCTCTGCCTTGAGAACCAGGAATGCTTCCTGGGTGCAGATTCTGTCCTCCCAGTATGATTGTTAAACGGTTTTCTCCCCTGCTTATTTAATTTGATGTCTTTGTTTACCTTATATGTAAATGTACGTTCACACAGGCCACAGTCAACCTGTGGAACTCGTTGCCAGGGGATTTTGTGAAGGCCAAAAGTATAACTGGGTTCAAAAAAAGAATTAGCTAAGTTCATGGAGGATAGATCCATGAATGGCTATTAGTCGAGATGGTCAGTGATGCAACCCCATGCTCTGGGTGTCCCTAAACTGATGACCTACACCCAGAAACTGGGACTGGACGAAAGGGGATGGATCACTCAATAATTTCCGTCTTCTGTTTATTCCCTCTGATGCATCTGGCACTGGCCACTGCCGAAAGACAGGATACTGGGCTAGATGGACCATTGGCCTGACCCAGTATGGCCATTCTTATGTTCTTATTGTTCTCAGCCCTGTAACCAAGCCAGTCAGACAGGTAAAAATTCCTTTTCCTTTGTCTAAGGCAATCTGGTTTTATGCTTTGCCTCCCAAACATGTTTTGAGAACAAATTTCCAGCACATACATATAACCTTTTGTACACAGTCTGTACATACATCACACAATGATTTTTGGGACCAGTGTGTCACCAATTTACATATGATACCTTACATGACACTTCTGAGGAGTATATTATGACAACAGTTGGGGCAATGAGTGCATCAAGTCTGATGTGAGTGACAGTATGGGGGGGCCCTCTGCCAGTCGGCGTTGAGGGGCTGCCAGGGTCACACCAGCTGTGACTAAAAGGAGAGGAATATGGGAAATAATTGAGCAAAAGCAGAACTTCATTGTTAGAGCTGGGTGAAATTCTTTGTGCAAATAGTTTTTTCACCAACATATGCAGGATCAGGTTGATCGAAACTTTGTGAATTCAGGTCCAATTTGGCAAATAATTTCAGTCAAAAATAAATTTTAAAAATGTTCCTGAACTGTCTACATGTTTCATTTCAGCATCTCTGAAATGAAACATTTTGATTTTTCATTTTGGAAAGATGTTTCAGTTTGGAATTTACTTAAATTGAATTTAAAAGAATATATTAAAATATTATATTATATTATAATATTAAAAAATATTAAAAATGCAAAAACAAAATTTAAACCCCCAAAATCATATTGTTTGACCCCAAATCATTTTCTTTTCAGTTTTTCATTTGTCGAGAAAAACTGAACAATTTTTGTTTAATTGAACCCAAAACTAATTTTTTTTGGTTTGACCACCAATTTGAAAAATCTGTTATTTGCTGAGCTCTATTCATTGTACTAGCCAAGCACAAGTGTAACCCACCCTGGCACAATATGGGGAGCTTTGTGCCTCTCAAGTGGTTGATTCACAGCTGAGGATAACAGCCACCAGCTACTCCTTTAGCTACTTGTTTAGCTCAAGAGGCAGAGGTGCATACAGCAACCAAGTTCCCAGGTTCAAGTGCTGCTGACAACTCGAGGCAAGTTATATGTGCATGTAACAGTATTTGTGGGATCAGAACTGATCAAGGGTTTATCATTATTTTAGTGGCCAGAGGCCTGTGAGGAAAATAAAATACTTCTTGACAGAGCTTCTCCTTTGGCTCAAGTAGCAGAAATCTGTATTGTTTTTGTTGCTTTTTGAGGAAAGTTGCAAGTTCTATTCTCAATGCTACATGTACCCAGTCTGCCTTCAGCAGTGGACTATGAATAGTTCTCCAGAGCAACAATCAGTTTGTAAAATCCTATGATTTTAATTTTACATGTGCAAAAAAATCATTTTTAAAATGTATTAATGCATCCTTAAGGATTAGACTTTAATTGCACAAGTCAGAATATTCAGAAGGATGATTTCCACAGAAATATTACATTTCTTCCCTTCTGAGGCTACGTCTACACTACCCGCCTGAATCGGCAGGTAGAAATCGATCTCTCGGGGATCGAATTATTGCGTCTCGTTGGGACGCGACAATCGATCCCCGAATCGACGCTTGTACTCCACCAGCGGAGGTAGGAGTAAGCGCCGTCGACAGGGGAGCCGCGGAGGTCGATTTGCCGCCATCCTCACAGCGGGGTATGTCGGCTCCGATACGTCGAATTCAGCTACGCTATTCGCGTAGCTGAATTTGCGTATCTTAAATCGACACCCCCCCCGTAGTGAGGACGTAGCCTAAGTGTATCATAATAAGGTCATTTGTTACATATACCCACAGCACTAGGCTCTGGGCAATCAACAAACAATGCAATGCAAAAATTAGTGTTGATGTAATAGTAAGGTTTAGAAATCAAGTGCTCAATAGGTAGGATACTGAAAAATTAAACGGCCTGATTTTCAATTGTGCCCAATCTCCATTGATTGCAGTCTGAGCACCGGGGGCTCTGCAAATCACACCCAGTGGTTTTAACTCAGTCCTGTTGCACTTCCTGAATATTTGATGGCACAGATTGAATAAGAAGCAGCAAGGCATTAAAGTTGATATTTAACAAGGAAAAGAGTAATAGAAAATGCTGCTAATGTGTGACATGGCTGAGTTAATGTTATGGTAGAAAGCTTAGCTTTAGGCATTTCCTGCCTTTTGAGTGCTTGGTTTGGAATGGAAGAAGGGAGAGATGCCAGATACTCCATAAGTCCTCTAGGGACTTCGCTATTGTTGTTGATTTTACATGGCAGGTACCCGGTGATGGGCAGCAGTATTAAACCTTAACATCTCTATCTGTTCAGGGTTTGCTATACCTCTAAGTGCCTGTCAACCTTAACAATGCATTAATGTAACTTTTGCATTTAATTTCTCCATTTTCTTGTTGTTTTGAGGGGTGGGGGAAGTGGAGCTAAACACTTGCAAGATTCCCTCTGCTTTGCTGATGCTAAGGGTATGTCATCACTACCCGCCAGATCAGCGGGTAGTAATTGCTCTATCAGGGATCGATTTATCGTGTCTCGTCTAGACGCGATAAATCGATCCCCGAACGCACTCCCCGTCGACTCCGGAACTCCACCAGAGTGAGAGGTGGAAGCGGAGTGGACGGGTGAGCCGCGGACGTCGATCCCACACCGTGAGGACGCGAGGTAAATCGATCTAAGATATGTCGACTTCAGCTACACTATTCTCGTAGCTGAAGTTGCGTATCTTAGATCGATCCCCGCCCCAGTGTAGACCAGCCCTTAGTGCCACCCCAGCCCTGCTAACTCACTTTGAGCTCACGCTGGCCAACACTACCTAGAATAGCTGTAGGATTCAATGGGATCCCTCCAGGGGGGCTGGAACAATTTGTGTAGTGGGGGTGCTGAGAGCCATTGAACCGAACTATAAACCCTGTATCTCATGGAAACCACTTCAAGCCAAGGGGTGTGGCAGCCCCTCCCCCAGCACCCATAGTTCCAGCACATGGATCCCCCATGGTAGTATGCACAAGTCTTGGTAGAAAGTGTTTGGGGGTCAGGCCCTATAAGCAGAATGTCCTGAATTGTGATGTCCTTAAAAACAAGTACCACAAAGCAAATAGAACAGTGACGAAAACGCTGGCTCTAGACATTCACCAACTAGGGCTGGCAATTAATCGCAGCGAAATCACGCGATTAACTCCAAAAAATTAATCACGATTTTAAAAATGTATCGCAGTTTTAATCACATTGTTAAACAATAGAACACCAATTGAAATTTATTAAATATTTTGGATGTTTTTCTTCATTTTCGTATATATTGTATTCTGTGTTGTAATGGAAATCAAAGTATATATTTTTATTATAAATATTTACACTGTAAAAATGATAAAAGAAAAAGTATTTTTCAATTCACCTTATACAAGTACTGTAGTGCAATCTCTTTGTTGTGAAAGTGCAACTTACAAATGTAGATTTTTTTTGTTTTATTATATAACTGCACTCAAAAACAAAACAATGTAAAACTTCAAAGCCTTCAAGTCCACTCAGTCCTACTTCTTGGTCAGCCAATCGCTAAGACAAACAAGTTTGTTTACATTTACAGGAGATGCTGCTGTCCTCTTCTTATTTACAGTGTCACCAGAAGGTGAGAACAGGCATTTGCCTGTCACTTTTGTAGCCAGCATTGCAAGGTATTTACGTGCCAGATATGCTAAACATTCATATGTCCCTTCATGCTTCAGCCACCATTCTGAGGACATGCTTCCATGCTGATGACACTCGTTAAAAAATAATGCGTCAATTAAATTTGTGACTGAACTCCTTGGGGGAGAACTGTATGTCCCCTGCTCTGTTTTACGCACATTCTGCCATATATTTAATGTTATAGCAGTCTCAGATGATGACCCAGCACATGTTCATTTTAAGAACACTTTCACTGCAGATTTGACAAAATGCAAAAAAGGTACTGATGTCACATTTCTAAAGAAATCTACAACACTCGACCCAAGGTTTAAGAATCTGAAGTGCCGTCCAAAATCTGAGAGGGACGAGGTGTGGAGCATGTTTTCAGAAGTCCTAAAAGAGTAACACTCTGATGCGGAAACTACAGAACCCAAACCACCAAAAAAGAAAATCAACCTTCTGCTTGTGGCTTCTGATTCAGAGAATGAAAATGAACATGCATTGGTCCGCACTGCTTTGGATCGTTATCGAGCAGAACCCGTCATCGGCATGGACGCATGTCCTCTGGAATGATGGTTGAAGCATGAAGGGACATATGAATCTTTAGCGCATCTGGCACATAAATATCTTGCAATGCTGGCTACAACAGTGCCATGCGAATGCCTGTTCTCACTTTCAGGTGACATTGTAAACAAGAAGCGGGCAGCATTATCGTCTGCAAATGTAAACAAACTTGTTTGTCAGAGCGATTGACTGACCAAGAAGTAGGACTGAGTAGACTTGCGGGCTCTAAAATTTTACATTGTTTTATTTTTGAATGCTGCGGTTCCCAGCCAATGGGATCTGCAGAGCTAGTACTTGGGGCGGGGGCAGCACACAGAACCACCTGCTACGCCTCTGCCTAGGAGCAGCTGGATCAGGTCGCCACTTGAGGGGAGCCGCCCGAAGTGAGCGCCCCCTGGATCCGGCACCCTGCTCCCTCTCCTGCGCCCCAACCCGCTGCTCCGAGTCCCCTCCCACACCCAAACTCCCTCTTAGAGCCTGTGCCCTGCACCCCCTCCTGCGCCCTAGCCCCAGCTCCGCACACACACACCCCGCACTCAAACTGCCTCCCTCTTAATTAACTGCCAGTTTTTACTTACCGGCACCCCCCCATTCCCACAACATGCCGGATAAAACAGCTTTTACTGTAATTATAAAACAAATCTATTGGGATATAAATATTGTACTTAAATTTCAGTGTATAGTATATAGAGCAGTATAGACTTATGGAATTTTAGTTTGTACTGACTTCACTAGTGCTTTTTATGTCGCCTGTTGTAAAACTAGGCAAATATCTAGATGAGTTGATTTACCCCCAGGAAGACCTCTGTGTACCTCGGGTTGAGAACCACTGCTCTACAGTGTGTGCAGCTGTTTGCACAGGCACTTCCCAGCCAACTTGCCTCCTGTCCAGTGGAATGCAGAAAATAGACCAGACGAGGTGCCGAGACATTGGGCTCCCCCCACTCATAGAAGCACTTGGGAGCTTCTGGGGCCAAACTTGTTTTGAACAGAGCCCCATCAGCTGAAGCTCTCAGGTCTGAGAATCTATTGGGAGCCTTTTGTTAGAGTCCCTGCAATTGCACCTGTTTAACTGAGATAGGAGTATGGAGAAAACAGCTTTGCCCCCAGTTCCCATTTCCAGGACAGAGATAAGCAAACAGGGAACAAAGACATCAGTGCACTGTAATTTGACAGGTCTGAGGTCGGGAAGGAAGTCCCATGCATGGATTTTGAGACCAGAAGTGCCTATTTTAAGGGTAAAAGGGATGAAAAGGATGGTCAAGAGGTTAGGGCACTAGTACAATACTGGTTCAATTCCCCTCCTCTGTCACAGGTTTCCCGTGTGCTCTTGGACAAGTCTCTCACTCTCAGTTCTCCATCTGTCTAGAACAGGGACGCTAGCTCTTCCCTGCCACACAGGGGAGCTGGGTGACACATTCAAGATTCTGAGATAATGGGGGGCATATAACTCTCTTCGATAGACTGGGATCGTCTAGGCCGTCCATAGCATTTCACCCAGTAATTCCTGCATCACGCTGGTTCTTCTTGTGTCCCTCTCTAGGGGCTGGTCCACACTGGGGCGGGGGATCGATCTAGTAAACGCAACTTCAGCTACGAGAATAGCGTAGCTGAAGTCGATGTTTCCTAGATCGAACTAAGTTTACTTACTGCGGGTCCACGCGGTGCAGGCAAGCTCCCCCGTCGACAGCGCTTCCTCCTCTCGGCGAGCAGAAGTTCCGCAGTCGACGGGGGAGCGCTTCTGGGATCGATTTATCGCATCCAGATGAGACGCGATAAATCGATCCCAGAAGATCGATCTCTACCCGCCGAATCGGGCGGGTAGTGTGGACCTACCCTAAGGCTCTCTCCCTACAGCAAGGAAATGCACAAAACACATTCTACCATTGCTGCCCTGATTCAGCTCCGCTGGTGTCAGCAGTGCTGGAAGCAGTGGCATAATCCACCTGGATGGGTCACGCATTATAGCTCCCAGAACTGCTAACCCGGACACAGCTGGCCCAGTGGCACCAACGGGGGGAAATGGTTGTAAAATGTTGCTAGTGTAGGTAAAGTCACTGAGGTTTGTGGTTAGAACTATCTATTTCTGTCACATTTTGTCTCTTTTTCTCTTGATTTGTAAACCAATTTCCGGCCATTGCAGGGCCTTGCACATTGGTGCACTTTGGTCCCTCCTGTTCTGTGCCTGTGGCACGCAATAGTCCAGTCTCTTGAGGGCTGTGATACTTTGGTTTAGTTCAGGTTGCTGAGCGTGTTGTGGGGGTGGCTGGGTGTTAATTACTGGCCTGTGATATACATGTCAAACCAGATCATCTGGTGGTCACTTCTGGCCTTCAATTCCATGTAACTCTTTCCTTGACAGCATCTGTGAACCTCGCTGCTCTGGGGAAAGAGCCAGACAAAGTGAGTGGGTGGCAGAAGTAAAAACAATGGACATGGAAGAGACTAAAAGTTGTTACCATCTGATGGGCTGGTCACTGTTCCTCCCCTTCCCTCTTCAGACAAATTAGTGGGTCTGATTTATACAAGTGTAAATCCAGAGTAACTCCATTTACATTAAAGGAGTTACTCTGGATTTACATCAGCATAACTCAGAACAGAATCTGCCCTGATGTCACACAAGAGGAAATGAAAAATAAAGGGAATGAGAAATGTGCACGGCTTCATTCTAGTATCATAGACTCATAGGACTGGACGGGACCTCGAAAGGTCATCTAGTCCAGTTCCATGCACTCAAGGCAGGACTAAGTATTATCTAGACCATCCCTGACAGGGGTTTGTCCAACCCACTCTTAAAAATCCCCAATGATGGAGATTCCACAACCTCCCTAGGCAATTTATTCCAGTGCTTAACCACCCTGACAGGTAGGAAGTTTTTCCTAATGTCCAACCTAAACTGCCCTTGCTCAGTTTAAACCCATTGCTTCTTGTACTATCCTCAGAGGTTAAGAAGAACAATTTTTCTCTCTTCTCCTTTTAACAACCTTTTATGTATTTGAAAACTGTTCTCATGTTCCCTCTCAGTCTTCTCTTCTCCAGACTAAACAAACCCATTTTTTTCAATCTTCCCTCATAGGTCATGCTTTCTAGACCTTTAATCATTTTTATTGCTCTTCTCTGAACTTTCTCCAGTTTGTCCACATCTTTCCTGAAATGTGTCGCCCAGAACTGGACACAATACTCCAGTTGAGGCCTAATCAGCATGGAGTAGAACAGAAGGATTACTTCTCGTGTCTTGCTTACAGCATTCCTGCTAATACATCCCAGAATGATGTATATTATAGCAGGGAGAGGCTTGTCTGAGGGCTTTGGCTATTAATGGATTTGTGGCTGCAAGAAACTTGCAAATAAAGCCACTTACAAAGTTTTCTTCCAGTCCGTCTCCCACATTTGAAAATGTGTGTGTGCAAGGGCGTTGATGTGTGTGCATGCGCATGCCTGCCTTATGTGAACACGTGTCCATGTGTATGCATGCGTGTTTGTGTGGGTGTGTGTGTGCGTGTGGGTGGGTGTGCATGCGCATGTCCATACATGTGTGTGGTTATGCAGATTCCTGCAGCTGCACAAAAATGAAATTAAGCCCTGGAATGTGCAAAGCCACTTTGAAATGTGCAGGCGTGGCAGTGTGTCATTGTTAAACTTGTGCTGGAACCACTGTGATGGATGGAGCTGCTGGTTTGAAGCTGGGGGGGGGGCGGGTGATTAGAAAATTTCCTCTGATAAAAAGTGACAGTATGTTAATTATCTCTTCACCCACCCCACCCCCAAATAGAGGACCATTTGCTGTTAATGAGTTAATTAGGATTAATTAGTATTAGTTAATATTCGCAAAGTGCTTAGAAGATGAAAAAGCACCAATGTAATAAGGCTTTGTACATCTAATGGCACCTTTCAGTGGGCGCAGAAGACGCTCAGTGCCTTTGAAAATCAGGTTGCAGGTATCACTAAATGGGAACCTAAAAATGAAAGCATTGAAAATTAGCAGACACTGTTGAGAATGTAGATCTGTGTACAGTGTTGCCAGGTATCGCAATGTTATCATGACTCTTGCAGTATTTGGTGTTTCTTTTAAAAGCCCCAGCTCCTGGAGTCATGGGATTAGGTGAGAATCTCAGCTTTCATAAAAAAAAAAAAAAAGCTGGAAACCATGACCCTACAAAGGCTAATGCGATCTTTGGATGTATAAACAAGAGATCATCGTGTAGACATTGGGTGGTTATATTACCTCTGTATTTGGCACTGTTGATGTGACCGCAACTGGAGTTTCTGTCCAGTTCTGGCATCCACAATTCAAGAAGGATACAGAAAAAATGGAGAGGAGTCAGAGACTAGCCAAGAGAATGATTAAAGGATTGGGAAAAATCAGTGCTTAATTTGTGCCAGGGCTTGCTAGAGCTGTGCCGCGGCACCTCTAGGCTTGGCAATTCATAGTCCCAGCACCTCTGGGCTTGCCACGTCAGTTATGAAAGTAAAAAGATTGCTTGAGCCCTAGCACCTCATTGCTGGAGTCCCGAAACCTCTTTCATTACAAATTAAGCACCGGGAAAAATGCCTTATAATGATTGACTCAAGGAACTCGATCTATTTAGATTATCAAAAAGACTGTAAAGGAGTGTGTTACGGGTTTCCCCTGGGAGGCCACCTGGAACTGGAGAACCACTGAGCCCTCTGACTCACCAGCCTGGGTTTCCTTTTACATTGTGTTGCTGTCACAAGATGTAGACCGCTCCCAGTCCTACACTCCCACCAGCATTCACACAGGAAGGGACACACCCAGATACAGTTGCATGCAGGCTGACCAGCTACTGCATGTACTAACAATAGAGATGCCACAGCCAAAATAACCCCCAGCTCCCCAGCCTAGGACCCCAGAGCTGTACCTTCCTGCCCTGATTGAAACCCCAATCAGTATGAATTTATTACCCACTTCGCCTCTCCCTCAATGTGGAGAGGAATATGCAACAAACTTGTGTTAATCAAGCTGAGATTTTTTCCCAGACACTTCACTTAAAGGCATACTGGTTTAGATAAAGCAAAAAAAAGTTAAATATAAATATATGGCGATATACCTATCTCATAGAACTGAAAGGGACCCTGAAAAGTCACTGAGTCCAGCCCCCTGCCTTCACTAGCAGGACCAAGTACTGATTTTGCCCCAGAGCCCTAAGTGGCCCTCTCAAGGATTGAGCTCACAACCCTGGGTTTAGGAAGCCAATGCTCAAACCACTGAGCTAGCCCTCCCCCGTTTAGTATTAACTACAAAAGATAGATTTTAAGTGATTATTAGTGATAGCAAACAGCTCAAAGCAAAAAGAACGAGGAGTACTTGTGGCACCTTAGAGACTTAACAAATTGATTTGAGCATAAGCTTTCGTGGGCTAAAACCCACTTCATCGGATGCATGCAGTGGAAAATACAGTAGGAAGATATATATACACAGAGAACATGAAAAAATGGGTGTTGCCATACCAACTGTAACGAGAGTAATTAATTAAGGTGAGCTATTAGGTGATCCAAATCCTGGTATACAAGAAAACTATCAAGAAGAAAGGGGTGAAGGTGAGCTCCCAGAATCTCTCTAGGTCTTGTTCCAGCCCAGTGCGGTACATTTCAATGAGAAGAAGAAGGTCCGAGACACATTCTGCTTAGGATTCAGGAGTTGTTCTCCTGATCCAGCGAACGTTGTTGTACTGCACTGGTCCAGCATAAGATTGACTCTGGGGGAGACACCCTTAAACAGCTGCCAGCTCACCATTCACCAACAGCAAAGGGGGAAGAGGCTTGACAGACCAGTAAAGAAATGTATCAGGAAGGCAAACCTGAGCCTTCAGCCTCACTCATCGTTCTGGGCAAGAAAAAATATGGCAGCACCAAATTCTGTGTGGACTATAGAAAACGAAATGAAGTCACTTTAAAAGATTTGTTTTCATTACCACAGATAGGTGGTACCCTGGGTGCTGTAGCAGGTTCAATCTGGCGTTCCACATTGGCACTTAAAAATGGGTATTGGCCACTGGAAGTGGATCCAAAAGACAGGGATTAAACTGCTTTCACAGTAGGACGAGGCCTGTGGCAATTTAAAGTGATGGCTTTCGGCTCATGTAAGGCAGTGGTTTTCAAGCAGGGGTTCATGTACCTCTGGGGGTACACAGAGGTCTTCTGGGGGTACATCAACTCATCTAGATATTTACTTAGTTTTACATCAAGCTACATAAAAAGCACTAGCAACGTCAGTACAAACTATAATTTCATACAGACAATGACTTGTTTATATTGCTCTATATACCATACTCTGAAATGTAAGTACTGTACAATATTTATATTCCAATTCATTTATTTTATAATTATGTTGTAAGAATGAGAAAGTCAGCAACTTGACAGTAATAGGGTGCTGTGACACTTTTGTATTTTTATGTCTGATTTTGTAAGCAAGTAGCTCTTAAGTGAGGTGTAACTTGGGGGTACGCAAGACAAATCAGACTCCTGAAAGGGGTACAGTAGTCCGGAAAAGTTGAGGACCACTGGCGTAATGCACTGGCCACCTTTGAGAGGCTAATGGAGAGGGTATTACAAGGCATGATCCTCTCAGCCTGTTTGTTATACCTAGATCATAATCTGGTGCACGCTAAAAAAATGTGAACTGGAATCGATACATTTCTAAGTGGTCTGTGTTCCAGTAAAGGTTTCCAATCTGAAACTCAACCCAGAAAGATGTGCCTTGTTTAAAAAAAAGACATCATCTGCTGGGCACACAATTAGCGAGGGGGGAAATGTCCATGACAAAACAGAAATCAAGGCTGCACAGAGCTGGTGAACTCCCCAGACACTCACAGATGGGCAGAGCTTTATAGGGTTCTGCTCCTGTTACAGAAGGTTCATTTGTGGGGTTGTCAGTATTGCAAAACCTCTGCATAGGTGGGGTGACAAAGGGAAACGATTTCAGTGGTCAGCACAGTGTGATGTAGCATTTTCAGAGTTGAAAAAGGCCCTTGTGACTGCTCCGGTCTTAGCCAACCTGTGTTTCAAAACCTCTTTCATATTGGACACGGGGCTGGTGCTTATGCATTGGGGGCAGTATTGACACAAGAACACAAGGGCTTATTACAGCAAAAGTCTAATTTCTCTCTAGAGAGATTATTGCACAACCCAAAAGTAACTCCTAGCAGTGATTAAATCTATAGAACATTTTCACCACTAGCTGTATGGGAGAAAGTCTGTGGTCACGACAGACCACACATCCCTGAAATGGCTCTTAGAGTCAGGAATCCTGAGGGGCAACTTGCAAGGCGGTTGGAAAAACAGCACTGTTATGATTTCACAGTAACCCACAGGCTGGGAACAGTTTCCCATGGTAGTGCTGATGTCTTGTCCAGATGGCCCTGTTGGGAGGCTAATTGCTAGCACTGCCCTAAGTAGAAGAACAAGGAATTGGCCACTCGAGGGAATGAGTGTGCTCTGGAAGCGATGGCTGGCTCTCTTCCCACCCCCTACCCCAACTTGACAGAAGTGCAAATGTTCCTGATTCAGCCACTGGAAGAGTGGAGGTGGGGTTGCAGAAATGGACGGCAGAGCATCTAAGAGGATCCTAATATTAGAATAGTGTGTGGTTGGGAAAAAATCAGCTGGTAAACACAGCCCCCCCCCGAATGCAGTATCTCCTTAAAATGCCACAGTAAAGCTCTGGTCACAGTGGGAGAGTTTAGAATTGAAAGATGAAATAATCATAGGACTGGAAGAGACCTAGGGTTGCCAACCCTCCCGGTTTCACCAGAAGTCTCCCGGAATCAGGCTCTATCTTCCAGAGGCTACTGAAGCCAAACCGAGAGATTTTAGGTGCTAAAAATCCGGCAGCGCAGTGGGGCTAAGGCAGGCTCCCTGCCTGCCCTGGCTTTGCACCGCTCCTGGAAGCAGCCGGCACATCCCTGCGGCCCCTGAGAGGGGAAGGGGGTCTCCGCGCGCTGCCCCTGCCCTGAGAGCCGACTCCACAGCTCCCATTGGCCGGGAACCGCAGTCAATGGGAACTGTGGAGGCAGTGCTTGCGGGCAGGGGCAACGCGCAGAGACTCCCTGACCCCCTCACCTAGGAGCCGCTGCCAGAAGGATGTGCCGGTCGCTTTTGGGAGCTGCCCGAGGTAAGTGCTGCCTGGCCGGAGCCCACACTCCTCACCCCCCCTACACCCCTGCCCCAGCCCAGAGCCCGCACCCAGCACCCAAACTTCCTCCCAGAGCCCGCACCCCCTCCTGCACCCCAACCTGGAGAAAGTGAGTAAGGGTGGGGGAGAGTGAGCGACGGAGGGAGGGGGGATGGAGTGAGTGGGAGCGGGGCCTCGGGGAAGGGGCGAGGAAGGGGGCAGGGCAAGGGTGTTTGGGTTTGTGCGATTAGACAGTTGGCAACCCTAAAGAGATCTTGAGAGGTCATCTAGTCCAGTCCCCTGCACTCAAGGCAGGACTGAGTATTATCTAGACCATCCCTGATGGGTGTTTGTCCAATCTGCTCTTAAAAACTTCTAATGATGGAGATGCCACAGCCTCCCTAGGCAATTTATTCCAGTGCTTAACCACCCTGACAGGTAGGAAGTTTTCCTTAAAATCCTACCTAAACTGCCTTTCCTGCATTTTCAGCCCGTTACTTCTTGTCCTATCCTCAAACGTTAAAGAGAACAATTTTTCTCCCTCCTCCTTGAAACAACCTTTTATGTACTTGAAAACTGTTATCATGTCCCCCCTCAGTCTTGTCTTCTCCAGACTAAACAAACCCACTTTTTTTTCAGTCTTCCATCATAGGTCATGTTTTCTAGACCAGTGGTTCTCAAACTAGGGCCACTGCTTGTTCAGGGAAAGCCCCTGGCGGGCCGGGCCGGTTCGGCCAATCGCGGCTCCCACTGGCCGCGGTTCACTGCTCCAGGCCAATGGGGGCTGCAGGAAGCGGCACGGGCCGAGGGATGTGCTGGCCGCCCTTCCTGCAGCCCCCATTGGCCTGGAGCAGCGAACCGTGGCCAGTGGGAGTCGCAATCGGCCGAACCTGCGGACGCGGCAGGTAAACAAACCTGCCCAGCCCACCAGGGGCTTTCCCTGAACAAGCGGCGGCCCTAGTTTGAGAACCACTGGTCTAGACTGTTAATCATTTTTGTTGCTCTTCTCTGGACTTTCTCCAATTTGTCCATATCTTTCCTGAAATGTGGCACCCAGAACTGGACACAATACTCCAGTTGAGGCATGGGTGAAAGTGGGCCGGTACGGGCCAGTACGGCATACCGGTAAGAAGTGGCCACCGATATCGGCCCGTACACACCTGACGTTAACATGTATAATGTATAACGAAGCTGCCCCTTCTCCCTCTCCCCCCCATTGGCGTCCCTGCTGGTAGGGATCCTACTGGCAGGGCCGCCAACAGGGGTGGGGTGGGGGAAAGGGGCAGCTTCCCCGGGCCTTGGCAATTTAAAAGGGCCCGGGGCTCCAGACGCTACCGCAGAGCCCCGGGCCCTTTTAAATAGCCACCAGAGCCCCGAGCAGCACAGGCCAGGCAGCGCGGATGGGCTGGCTAGGGGACTCTGACCCCCAGCCCTGCCCCTTCCGCCTGAGGCCCCGCCCGAGAGCTGGGCCCCCATACCACTTAAGTCATCTGTGCTACTTTCACCCCGAGTTGAGGCCTAATCAGTGGGGAGTAGAGCAGAAGAATTACTTCTCATCTTGCTTACAAAACTCCTGCTAATACATCCCAGAATGATGTTTGCTTTTTTTGCAACACTGTTGACTCATATTTACCTTGTGATCCACTATGACCCCCAGATCCCTTTCCGCGGTACTCCTTCCTAGGCAGTCATTGCCCATTTTGTACGTGTGCAACTGATTGTTCCTTCCGAAGTGGTGTACTTTGCATTTGTCCTTATTGAATTTCATCCGGTTTATTTCATACCATTTCTCCAGTTTGTCCAGATCATATTTAATTTTAACCCTATCCTCCAAAGCCCGGACCCAGAACTGATCCCTGCAGGATCCCACTCGTGATGCCCTTCCAGCTTGACTGAATCCCTGATAACTACTCTCTGGGATCGGTTTCCAACCAGTTATGCACCCACCTCATAGTGGCTCCATCTAGGCTGTATTTCCCTAGTTTGTTTATGAGAAGGTCATGTGAGACAGCATCAAAAGCCTTACTAAAGTCAAGATATACCATGTCTACCACTTCCGTCCATCTGCAAGGCATCTTACCCTGTCAAAGAAAGCTATTAGGTTGATTTGACATGATTTATTCTTGATAAATCCATGCTGACTCTTAGGCTAGGTCTACACTACCCGCCTGAATCGGCGGGTAGAAATCGATCTCCCGGGGATCAAATTACCGCGTCTCGTCGGGACGCGACAATCGATCCCCAAATCGACGCTCTTACTCCACCAGCGGAGGTGGGAGTAAGCGCCGTCGACTGGGAGCCGCGGAGGTCGATTTTGCCGCCGTCCTCACAGCGGGGTAAGTCGGCTCCGATACATCGAATTCAGCTACGCTATTCGCGTAGCTGAATTTGCGTATCTTAAATCGACCCCCCCCTGTAGTGAAGACCTGCCCTTACTTAATACCTTATTGTCTTCTAGGTGTCTGCAAATTGACTGCTTGATTATTTGCTCCATTATCTTTCTAGGTACTGAAGTTAAGCTGACTGGTCTGTAATTCCCCGGGTTGTCCTTATTCCTCTTTTTATAGATGGGCAAATATAGTGCCATTTTCCAGTCCTCTGGATTCTCTCTCGTCTTCCATGAGTTTTCAAAGACAATTAGTAATGGCTCAGTGTGACGAACTGGGTCTGTTCTTACTGTGGTCTGTGAATGCTGACAGGGGAGTGTGGCTGGGATAGCCGGCATCGGGGGATGGGAGACTGACTGGAAATACCTGAGCCTGTAACATGAGAACCCAGGAGGGGGCTGGGACCAGGTGACACCTTTGCCCAGAGACTGAACAAAGGCTGTGGGTGGGGTCGCTGAAGGCAGAGTCTGGGAAGCTGGCTGGTGAGGTGGCTGGAAGGCAGGGAGGGCCCTGAGTCCCCCCATACTCCGTGACACTCAGATACCTCCTCAGTCAGCTCATTGAGTATTTTAGGATGTTTTTCATCAGGCCCTGGTGACTTGAAGGCATCTAACTTTTCTAAGGGCTTGTCTACACTACTGTGTGGGATCGATCTAAGATATGCAGCTTCAGCTATATGAATGGTGTAGCTGAAGTCGACGTACTTAGATCTACTTACTGCGGTGTCTTCACTGCAGTAAGTCAACTGCTGATGCTCTCCCGTCGACTCCGCTTGCGCTCCTCATTCTGGTGGAGTACCGGAGTCGACAGGAGAGCACTAGACGCGATAAATCGACCCCCATTGGATCGATCGCTGCCCGCCGATCCGGCTGGTAGTGTAGACAAGCCCTAAGTAATTCTCAATTTGTTCTTTCCCTATTTTAGCCTCAGACCCTACTGTGACGGGATCCCCAGTGTGCAGCCTGGGATCATGGGACCGCCGTGTCCCCTTAACTCTCTCCAACCTGGGCTGTCTCTCACAATGCCTTGCTAGTGACCAGCAGAGAACCCCTCCAGGCACCGTGATCACTCAGCACAACAGCATGTGGAGCCCACACCCAGTCTATTGCATGAATGCTCCCAGAGCCACTCATGAATCACACAGAGAAAGGCACCAGCCAAATCCCCCCAGTTCCCAGCACTGTACCTCGTGAATATACCATCTTACACTGCTCAAGATGGGCAGTGCAGATTTATTAATTGGTTCACCACTTCCTCAATGGAAAGTGGACATACACCAGCCTTTGCAAAACCTGAGATTTGCCACATACAAACTCACTGATAAAGACAAATAGTTCAATGGATTTATTGACTATAAAAGATAGATTTTAACTGATATTAAGTGATAGGCAAAAAGTCACAGTTAGTTACCAAAAGAAATAAAATATAAGCACCCTGTCTAAGCTCTCATCCCTATTTGACTGGGCAACATCTAGATTAAGCAGTTTTTCTCACCCCACTGGATATTGTAGTCCATAGTATACAGATTTCACCTTTGAAATCTGGGCCAGTCCCCGCAGTTGGAGTCTCAAGTCTTCAGCCTCCTTGTTGCTTGCAGTGTAGGTGGGTGAAGAAGAAAGGCCAAGCATGGGCCCCTGTGTTTGGTTTTGATACCCTTAGCCCACGTGCTTGGAGAATACAAATCCAGGCATCTCTGGGTGCATTGCTGAGTCTCCAATGCAGGTTGAGCAATTCCCCTGGTGTGGCCTTATGCAGGTGAGTCACTGAATTGTAGCTCCCTTTCTGGACAATGGCTGGTGATTTCTGTTCAACAGCACCCACCTAGGTGTTGGTTACCTCCCTTGTCATTGTCTCTGTAGAGCCAGTATCTGGGCACCTCCCAAACCCACAGCATGTTTTAGTGACAACCATACAACACAATTCTCATAACTTCGTATGCATTGATGATACACATATTTAGATAGAACAATGACTTTCAGCAGATCATAACCTTTCCCCAGATACCTCACATGGCATGCTTTATATGTAAGATCATAATTATATGAAAATGAGACTATGGGAGTTCCAGGACACTCCCCCAAGGTATAGAATGTCACACCTACCTCATTTTCATGGGCATTCATTAAGTTAGATGTCCAATTGCTACTAAACTTTTTGGTGAAAACAAACAAAAAGGTTATTTAGCACTTCTGCCTTTTCCACATTTTCTGTTATTGTTTTTCCCTCCTCATTGAGTAATGGGCCTACCCTGTCATTGGTCTGCCTCTTGTTTCTAATGTATTTGTAGAATGTTTTCTTGTTACCTTTTATGTCTCTAGCTAGTTTAATCTCATTTTGTGCCTTGGTCTTTCCAATTTTATCCCTACATGTTTGAGTAATTTGTTTATATTCATCCTTTGTAATTTGACCTAGTTTCACTTTTTGTAGGACTGTGTTTTGATTTTTAGATCATTGAAGATCTTTTGGTTAAGCCAGGGTCATCTCTTGCCATACTTCCTATCTTTCCTAAGCAGTGGGGTAGTTTGCTCCTGGGCCCTTAATAATGTCTCTTTGAAAAACCGCCAACTTTCTTGAACTGTTTTTCCCCTTAGACTTGCTTCCCAAGTGTTTTTACCTACCAACTCCCTGAGTTTGCTAAAGTCTGCCTTCTTGAAATCCATTTTCTTTATTATGCTGTTTTCCCTTCTACCATTCCTTAGAATCATGAACTCTACCATTTCATGATCACTTTCACCCCAGCTGCCTTCCACTTTCAAATTTTCAACAAGTTCTTCCCTATATGTCAAAATCAAATCTAGAACAGCCTCCCCCCTAGTAGCTTTCTCCACCTTCTGAAATGAAAAATTGTCTCCAATACATTCTGAGAACTTGTTGGAGAATCTGTGCCCTGCTGTGTTATTTTCCCAACAGATGTCTGGGGAGTTGAAGTCCCCATCACCACCAAGTCCTGGGCTTTGGGTGATTTTGTTAGTTGTTTATAAAAAGCCTCATCCACTTCCTGTTCCTGGTTAGGTGGTCTCTAGTAGAGCCCTACCATGACACTACCCTTGTTTTTTTACCCCTTTTACCCTTACTCAGAGACTTTCAACAAGTCTGGCTCCTATTTCCATCTCAACCTCAGTCCAAGTGTATCCATTTTTAATATATGTGGCAATACCTCCTCCCTTTCCCCCCCTGCCTGTCCTTCAACCTGTACCCCCCATACCAATATTCCAGTTTATGCTAACTAGGCCATCGTTGTGTTTATTAACTAGCATTTCTAGTTCTTCCTACTTATTCCACATACGTCTTGCATTAGTATACAGACATCTAAGATACTGATTTGATTTCCCCCCTTATCCTTGCTATAATGGCCCATGCTCCCCCACTCCCCTCCCAGATTCCAACCCTTCTCCCAGGTCTCCATGTTTTTGACTTACCTGTGGGCTTTTGTCTCCTGACCCCATTGAACCTAGTTTAAAGCCCTCCTCACTAGGTTAGCCAATCTGTATGCTGTTCTCCTTACTCGATAGGTAACCCCATCTCTGCTTAGTGGTCCTTCTTCCCGGAACAACATCCCAGATCAAGAAAGCCAAAGCCCTCTGGGCAACACCTCCAGGATGCATCTGTCTCTGTCTGGGCCCCTACCCTTGACTGGAAGAATAGGCGTGATGCTTCTCCGGGCACCTTCTTACCAACTGCCTCCAGCATGAGGGAGTCTTGCCTGTACTAGCTGGACACCCTTGGATGATTTAGTTGGGGTTGGTCCTGCTTTGAGCAGGGGGTTGGACTAGATGACCTCCTGAGGTACCTTCCAACCCTGGTAGTCTATGATTCTAACACAAACAGCCTGTCAGCCTCCCAAGCACTTTTCTCTGGGCTACACCAGCCCTGTCTTTGCCTTGTAGGTTGACAACAGATGCACCTCAGCTCCTGAGTCCCTTCAAAGTCCCTGTGATATCCAGCCCCTGATCACTGGATACCCACAGAAATCCCAGATCCTCTGTTCTCAGAAGACCAGTGTGCCACAGTTTACCAGTTTTACATTAGCCCACTGCTCCTGTAATATGCACAGCACTGGAGTTCAATTATAAAACAAAAGGAAATGTATTTAGGAAAGACTAACGTGTCTGACGAAGTGGGTATTCACCCACGAAAGCTTATGGTCCAACACGTCTGTTAGTCTATAAGGTGCCACAGGACTCTTTGTTGCTTTTTACAGATTTAGACTAACACGGCTACACCTCTGATAGGAAAGAATAGTGATTCAAATAAAAAACAGTGTGAGAGATGGGAGCAAATGGTTACATATCAAACAGCATCATAACATGCTTTCTAGAGTCTAAACTTAACTAACAAGGCATTCTCCTGTTGCCTACAATATAGCTTATCCCACATTCTTTCCCAGTGTTTTCAACCAGTTTGGTTGAGACCCCTTCTCATAATGGCAAGCCTGCTGCCAGCTTCTCCTCACAGATTAAAGGATGCCAGGGGGTCTTTCTGCACCCCCAAATATACCAGAACAGATCTTTGATGTTCATCTCAAGATAGGGTTCCACCCCCCTACCACTGATTACCTCTTTCCTCTTAGTTTCCTTTGACGTCTCCAGCAGCTCTTCAATTAGTATTTGACTTAGGGTACGTCTTCACTACCCGCCATATCAGCGGGTAGCAATCGATTTATCCGGGATCGATATAACGCGTCTTGTTAAGACGCGATATATCGATCCCCGAACGCGCTCACCGTCGACTCCGGAACTCCACCAGAGCGAGCGGCGGTAGCGCAGTCGACGGGGGAGCCGCAGCCATCGATCCCGCGCCGTCTGGACCCCAGGTAATTCGATCCAAGATACTTCGACTTCAGCTACACTATTCGCGTAGCTAAAGTTGCGTATCTTGGATCGATCCCTCCCCGCCCCCCCCAGTGTAGACCAGCCCTTAGAATGCCAATAGATTCCTATTGGATGACACACACTACGCAGTGGTTCGCTATGGAGATATGGTTCACCCCCCTGCCTGAAGAAGTTTGTCTCAAGACACATTGCCTTTGAGTGACCTGATTTTAACTACAGACCTAGAGAACATAATATTTAGTATATATACGTAACTCCTCCCATATTCTCCATACCTACATCTCGCAGTGACCAGTGTGACACAGACTTTCATTAGAGACATTACAGGACATTCTTTTGGTGAACCAGGGAATCCCTGTACCTATGTACTCCAGTGCCATCCAGAGGTTCTTGGCTCCCTATAAGTGATGAGAAAAAACAGTGAGTGATCATAGAATCATAGGGTTAGAAGGGTCATCTAGTCTAAACCCCTCCCAAGATGCAGGATTTGTTGTGTCTACTCTAAAACCATTCAATACAGCCTCCTTTTGAAAACCTCCAATGAAGGAGCTTCCACAACCTCCCTAGGCCTCTGTTCCATTGTCCTACTGTTCGTTTCTCCTGTGATTTAATCGATATCTGCCATGTTGTAGTTTGAACCCATTGCCTCGTGTCCTGCCCTTTGTGGCAATGAGAACAACTTTCCCCCATCTTTTTTATGGCAGCCTTTCAAGTATCTGAAGGCCGCTATCGTGTCCCCCCTTAATCTCCTCTTTGCCAAACTAAACAGACCCAGTTCCTTCAGCCTTTGCTCATATGGTTTGCATTCCATCCCTTTGACCATCTTTGTCACTTGCCTCTTCATCCTTTCCAGTTTCTCTACATTCTTTCTACACATTGGTGACCAAAACTGGACACAGTACTCCAGCTGAGGCCTAACCAGCACTCAGTAGAGCGGTACTATCACTTCTTATGACTTGCATGCTCTGCCTCTGTTAATGCAACCTAGAATTGAATTTGCTTTTTTTGCAACAGCATCACATTGCTGACTCATGTTGAGGTTGTGATGCACCACAACTCCCAGATCCTTCTCAGCAGTGCTGCTGCCGAGCTAGTTTTCCCCCATTCTGTACGTGTCCATTTGGTTTTTCTTCCCTAAGTGTAGCACCTTACCTTTGGCTTTGTTGAATTTCATATAGTTGTCTATAGCTCAGGTCTCCCATTTATCAAGTTCCCACCGAATTTTAGCTCTATCCTCCGAAATGGTGGCAACCACCCCTAGTTTTGTGTCATCTGCAGATTTGATCAGTGTGCTCTCTATTTCTACATCCAGGTCATTACTAAAGATGTTAAATAACATCGGACCCAGAACAGATCCCTCTGGAACCCCACTTGAGACCTCCCTCCAATCTGACATCATTCCATTAATAGTTTGTTTCCAGTTGTTTAACCAATTATGTATCCACTTAATGGTAATTCTGCCAACCCCACATTTCTCCAGTTTACTTATCAGAATGTCATGTGGGACTGTGTCAGAAGCCTTGCTGAAGTCCAGGTATATTATGTCAACCGCATTCCCCCATCCACCAAATTATCAAAGAAGGAATCAAGCTGGTTTGGCAGGATTTGTTCTTAGATCCATGCTGGCTGCTAGTGATCACCCCTTCTCCGGGACCTCTCCTGTCATCCATGAGTTTGCAAATATTATTGCCAGTGGCGCCAAGATTCCTTCAGCCAATTCCTTCAGTACCCTGGGTGAATAGCATCAGGCCCACTGACTTGAATTCATTCAAATTGGTCAGAAGATCTCTGATATGTTCTTTACTTATCTTGATCTGCATCCCCTCTCCTTTATTGTCTGTGGTAACTGTGATGCTGGCAGACCAGGTGCCAGCTCATGCCAGTTCCCCAGGCCAATTCACTTGTGTATTAGTATAGATCAAAGTGATTGTTAAAAGTATAAGAGTGTATTTGGCATTTAAACTTCATGAAAACGAGTGGGATGTTACTTGCATTGTTTTCACTTATCTGTATCCCGTTATAATGTAGGAGCAAACATTTACATGGTGTGTACTTTGTAGCTAAATAACCCATCAAATGAGAACAAAGCCTTGTGGAATGTAAATAAAGAACTAAAGTGCTAATTTCAAAGCCAGTGGTCATTGGGTGTGATGATTGGAGGTCAAAGACTAAAAATTCATTCCTCACTCTGTGTCATCAAAGGAAAAGCCCACATGAGTAGTGACCCTGTCAGCTTGTTTTCTGTGAGAAGAAGCTATAAGTATGGATTCAAAGAAAGATCCTGGATCTCTGGACTGTTTGAACTCTTACAGGGAAATGTACAGATGCAAAGCAGAGATCCCCAGAGACGATCTGACTACCCTGAAAAAACTTTGGGGAAAATGGCAGTTTATTACATCACTGCCACCATTTGGAATTACAAACGGTGACTCACCTGTACATATATTTTACCTGCTTTAACCTCTCAATAACTCTCACTTCCTTTTATTAGCTACTAAACCTTTTGTTAGTTTACTATAGAATTAGTTGCCAGCATTATCTTTGGTGTAAGATCTAGAGTATCAATTCATCTGGGGTAAGTGACTGGTCTCTTGAGACTGGGAGCAACTTGATGTGGTGTAAGTGACCTTTTATCACAAAGTCCAGTTTGTCTTGGTGGCAAGATAGACTGGAGAGTCTATGGCAGGGGTGGGCAAACTTTTTGGCCTGAGGGCCACATCGGGGAATAGAAATTGTACGGTGGGCTATGAATGCTCACAAAATTGGGATTGGGCTGCGGGAGGGGGTGAGGGCTCTGGTTGGGGGTGCGGGCTCTGGGGTGGGGCTGGGGATGAGGAGTTTGGGGTGTAGGAGGGTGCCCTGGGCTGGAATCAATGGGTTCAGAGGGCAGGAGTGGGATCAAGTCTGGGGCAGGGGTGCGGAAAGGGATGCAGGTTCTGGCTGGGGGTGTGGGCTCTGGGGCGGGGCTGGCGATGAGAGGTTTAGGGTGCAGGAGGGTGCTCTGGGTTGGGATCGAGGGGTTTGGAGAGCAGAAGGGGGATCAGGACTGGGGCAGGGGGTTGGGGAGAGGCTCAGGGGTGCAGGCTCCGAGTGGCGCTTACCTCAAGTATCAGAGGGGTAGCCGTGTTAGTCTGGATCTGTAAACAGCAACAGAGAGTCCTGTGGCACCTTTAAGACCAACAGATGTATACATCTGTATACATCTGTTGGACTTAAAGGTGCCACAGGACTCTCTGTTGCTTACCTCAAGTGGCTCCTGGAAGCAGTGGCATGTCCCTTCTCCAGCTCCTATGCGGAGGTGCAGCCAGGCAGCTCTGCACACTGCCCCATCCACAGGTACTGCCCCTGCAGCTCCCATTGGAGCACATAGGAGCCAGACCATGCTGCGGCTTATGGGAGCCACGTGGAGTGGCCCCTGACCCTGCGCCTTGGCTAGAGTGCTGGAGCAGGGCCATGCTCCGGCTTCCGAGAACCATGTGGTGCGGCCCCCACCTCGGCTGGAGCGCCAGAGCGGGTCCAAGCCGCATGATACGGCCCCCGACCCAGCGCCCCAGCCGGAGCATTGGAGCAGGGCAAGCCCCCAGATCCCGCTCCCCAGCAGGAGCTCACAGGCCGGCTTAAAACGTCCAGATCTGGCCCGTGAGCCGTAGTTTGCCCACCCCGGTCTATGGGGACTGTCTGTGACTCCATGGTAAGACTGTTATAGTGATCTCAGAGTTCAGATTTGTTACTGACTTGGTGAAATCTGATTATAGAACACATCACCAGTTTGGGGTCAACACGACTTTTGTGAAGGGAAATCATGCCTCACCAATCTATTAGAATTATTTGAGGGGGTCAACAAACATGGGTGGACAAGGGTGATCCAGTGGATATAGTGTACTTGAACTTTCAGAAATCCTTTGACAAGGTCCCTCACCAAAGGCTCTTAAGCAAAGTAAGCAGCCACAGGATAAGAGGGAAGGTCCTCTAATGGATCAGTAACTGGTTAAAAGACAGGAAACAAAGGGTAGGAATAAATAGTCAGTTTTCACAGTCGAGAGAGGTAAATAGCCGGGTCCCCCAAGGATCTCTACTGGGACCTGTGCTATTCAATGTATTCATAAATGATCTGGAAAAGGAGGTAAACAGTGAGGTGGCAAAGTTTGAAGATGATACAAAATTACTCAAGATAGTTAAGTCCAAAGCTGACTGCGAAGAGTTACAAAGGGATCTCACTAAACTGGGTGACTGGGCAACAAAATGGCAAATGAAATTCAATGTTGATAAATGCAAAGTAATGCACATTAGAAAACGTAATTCCAACTATACATACAAAATTATGGGGTCTATATTAACTGTTACCACTCAGGAAAGATCTTAAAATCCTCATGGATGGTTCTCTGAAAACATCTGCTCAGCGTCCGGTGGCAGTCAAAACAGTTAACAGAACCATTAGGAAAGGGATAAATAATAAAACAGAAAACATCCTAATTCATAGATTCATAGATTCATAGATTCTAGGACTGGAAGGGACCTCGAGAGGTCATCGAGTCCAGTCCCCTGCCCGCATGGCAGGACCAAATACTGTCTAGACCATCCCTGATAGACATTTATCTAACCTACTCTTAAATATCTCCAGAGATGGAGATTCCACAACCTCCCTAGGCAATTTATTCCAGTGTTTAACCACCCTGACAGTTAGGAACTTTTTCCTAATGTCCAACCTAGACCTCCCTTGCTGCAGTTTAAGCCCATTGCTTCTTGTTCTATCCTCAGAGGCTAAGGTGAACAAGTTTTCTCCCTCCTCCTTATGACACCCTTTTAGATACCTGAAAACTGCTATCATGTCCCCTCTCAGTCTTCTCTTTTCCAAACTAAACAAACCCAATTCTTTCAGCCTTCCTTCATAGGTCATGTTCTCAAGACCTTTAATCATTCTTGTTGCTCTTCTCTGGACCCTTTCCAATTTCTCCACATCTTTCTTGAAATGCGGTGCCCAGAACTGGACACAATACTCCAGCTGAGGCCTAACCAGAGCAGAGTAGAGCGGAAGAATGACTTCTCGTGTCTTGCTCACAACACACCTGTTAATACATCCCAGAATCATGTTTGCTTTTTTTGCAACAGCATCACACTGTTGACTCATATTTAGCTTGTGGTCCACTATAACCCCTAGATCCCTTTCTGCCGTACTCCTTCCTAGACAGTCTCTTCCCATTCTGTATGTGTGAAACTGATTTTTTCTTCCTAAGTGGAGCAATAAAGGTCATTGAGTCCAGCCCCCTGCCTTCACTAGCAGGACCAAGTACTGATTTTGCCCCAGATCCCTAAGTGGCCCCCTCAAGGATTGAACTCATAACCCTGGGTTTGCAGGCCAATGCTCAAACCACTGAACTAATGCCACTATAAAAATCCATGGTACACCCACACCTTGAATCCTGCGTGCAGTTCTGGTTGTCCCATCTAAAAAAGATATATTATAATTGAAAAAAATAATTAGGGAACAGCTTCCATATGAGGAGAAGTTAAAAAGACTGGGACTGTTCAGCTTAGAAAAGAGAAAACTAAGGTGGGATATGATAGACGTCTATAAAATCACGAACGGTGTGGAGAAAGTGAATAGGGAAGTGTTATATACCCTTTCCCATAATACAAGAACCAGGGGTCACCCAGTGAAATTAATAGGCAGCGGGTTTAAAGTAGGGCTATCAATTAATCACAGTTAACTCACTCAATTAACTCAAAAAAATTAATCACGATTAATCGCACTTATAACAATAGAATACCACTTGAAATTTATTAAATATTTTTGGATGTTTTTCTACATTTTCAATATTGATTTCAATTACAACACAGAATACAAAGTGCACAGTGCTCACTTTATATTATTATTTTTATTACAAATGGGTGGACTGTAAAAATGATAAACAAAAGAAATAGTATTTTTCAGTTCATCTCATACAAGTACTGAAGTGCAATCGCTTTATCCTGAAAGTGTAACTTACAAATGCAGATTTTTTTTAGTTACATAACTGCACTCAAAAACAAAACAGTGTAAAACTTTAAAGACTACAAGTTCACTCAGTCCTACTTCTTATTCTGCCAATCGCTAAGACAAACAAGTTTGGTTAGATTGACGGGAGATACTGCTGCCTGCTTCTTATTTACAATGTCACCTGAAAGTGAGAATGGGCATTCGCATGGCACTTTTGTAGCTGGCATTGCAAGGTATTTACGTGCCAGATATGCTAAACATTCATATGCCCCTTCATGCTTCGGCCACCATTCCAGAGGACATGCTTCCATGCTGATGATGCTTGTTAAAAAAATAATGTGTCAATTAAATTTGTGACTGTACTCCTTGGGGGGAGAATTGTATGTCTCCTGCTCTGTTTTACCCACATTCTGTATATATTTCATGTTATAGCAGTCTCGGATGATGACCCAGCACATGTTCGTTTTAAGAACACTTTCACAACAGATTTGACAAAACGCGAAGAAGGTACCGATGTGAGATTTCTAAAAATAGCTACAGCACTCAACCCAAGGTTTAAGAGTCTGAAGTGCCGTCCAAAATCTGAGAAGGACGAGGTGTGGAGCATGCTTTCAGAAGTCTTAAAAGAGCAACACTCTGATGCGGAAACTACAGAACCCAAACCACCAAAAAAGAAAATCAATGTTCTGCTGGTGGCATCTGACTCAGATGATGAAAATGAACATGCGTCGGTCCTCACTGCTTTGGATAGTTATCAAGCAGAACCCGTCATCAGCATGGAAGCATGTCCTCTGGAATGGTGATTGAAGCATGAAGGGACATATGAATCTTTAGCACATCTGGCATGTAAATATTTTGCAACGCCAGCTACAACAGTGCAAGCGATGTCGAAGGCCTGTTCTCACTTTCAGGTGACATTGTAAACAAGAAGCAGGCAGCATTATCTCCTGCAAATTGTAACCAACCTTGTTTGTCTGACCAAGAAGTAGGACTGAGTGGACTTGTAGGCTCTAAAGTTGTACATTGTTTTATTTTTGAATGCAGGGGTTTTTTTGTACATAATTCCACATTTGTAAATTCAACTTTCACGATAAAGAGATTGCACTACAGTACTTGTACAAGGTCTACTGAAAATATTTTTGTTTTGTTTTTACACTGCAATGTTTGTAATAAAAAATAAATATAAAGTGAGCACTGTACACTTTGTATTCTGTGTTGTAATTGAAATTAATATATTTGAAAATGTAGTAAACATCCAAAAATATTTAAAATAAATGGTATTCTATTGTTTAACAGCACGATTATTCGTGATTAATTTTTTTAATCACTTGACAGCCCTAGTTTAAAGCAAACATAAGGAAGTACTTCTTCACACTTCAACCTTTGGAACTTGTTGCTAGGGGATGTTGTGAAGGCCAAAAGTATAAGTGGGTTCAAAAAAGAATGGGAGAAGTTCGTGGAGGATAGGTCCATCAATGGCTATTAGTCAGATGCTCAGAGAGATAACCCCATGCTCTGGTTGTCCCTAAACCTCTAACTGCCAGAAGGTGGGACTGGATGACAGGGGATGGATCACTCGATAATTGCCCTTTTCTGTTTATTCCCTCTGAAGCACCTGGCATTGGCCACTGTCAGAAGACAGCTAGATGGACCATTGGTGTCAATATGGACATTCTTAGGGTATGTCTACACTACGAGAGTAGTTCGATTTCACTTAAATCGAATATGTGGAATCGATATTGCAAAGTCGAACGTGTGTGTCCACACTAAGGACAGTAATTCGACTTTGTGAGTCCACACTAACGGGGGAAGCGTCGACATTGGAAGCGGTGCACTGTGGGCAGCTATCCCACAGTTCCCGCAGTCCCCGCTGCCCATTGGAATTCTGGGTCAAGCCGCCAATGCCTTCTGGGTAAAAAAATGTGTCGAGGGTGCTTTTGGGTAACTGTCGTCATCCGTCCGTCACTACCGCCCTCCCTCCCTCCCTGAAAGCGCCAGCGGGAAATCAGTTCGCGCACTTTTCTGGTCAGTGACAGCGCGGACGCCACAGCACTGCGAGCATGGAGCCCGCTGCGACCATCGCTGCAGTTGTGTCCGTTGTCAATGCCTCACAGCTTATCATCCACCTTTCCCAGAGGCAGATGCAGATAAATCGGGCGAGGAGGCTATGGCACCGCGGTGAGGGCCTGAAGTCTGAGAGTAGCACAGGCCTGTCAGAAAGCACGGGACCCCGCGCTGAGGACATCACGGTGACAATGGGTCATGTGGATGTTGTGGAACGGCGATTCTGGGCCCGGGAAACAAGCACGGACTGGTGGGACCGCATAGTGCTGCAGGTCTGGGATGAATCACAGTGACTGCGAAACTTTCGCATGCGGAAGGGGACTTTCATGGAACTTTGTGAGTTGCTGTCCCCTGCCCTTAAGCGCAATGACACCCGGATGCGAGCAGCCCTGACTGTCCAGAAGCGAGTAGCCATAGCTCTCTGGAAGCTTGCAACGCCAGACAGCTACCGGTCAGTCGCGAACCACTTTGGCGTGGGCAAATCTACCGTGGGGGTTGTTGTGATGCAAGTAGCCAACGCAATCGTTGAGGTACTGCTCTCAAAGGTAGTGACCCTGGGAAACGCTCAGGCCATCATAGATGGCTTCGCCACGATGGGATTCCCAAACTGCGGTGGGGCTATCGATGGAACTCACATCCCTATCCTGGGACTGGACCACCAGGCCAGCCAGTACATTAACGGAAAGGGCTACTTTTCAATGGTGCTGCAAGCACTGGTGGACCATCGGGGACGTTTTACAAACATCAACGTCGGATGGCCGGGCAAGGTTCATGACGCTCGCGTTTTCAGGAACTCTGGTCTGTTTAGACAGCTGCAGGAAGGTATTTACTTCCCGGACCACAAAATAACTCTTGGGGATGTGGAGATGCCTACAGTGATCCTCGGGGACCCAGCATACCCACTAATGCCCTGGCTCATGAAGCCCTATACTGGCGCCCTGGACACAGAAAAAGAACTGTTCAACTACCGTCTGAGCAAGTGCAGAATGGTGGTGGAGTGTGCTTTTGGCCGTCTCAAGGGGAGATGGAGAATCTTACTGACTCGCTGTGATCTCAGCGAAACCAATATCCCCATTGTTATTGCAGCTTGCTGTGTGCTCCACAATCTCTGAGAGAGCAAGGGGGAGACCTTTATGGCGGGGTGGGTGGTTGAGGCAAATAGCTTGGCTCCTGATTACGCACAGCCAGACAGCCGGGCGATTAGAAGAGCCCAGCGGGACGCCCTGTGCATCCGGGAGGCTCTGAAAGCTAGGTTCCAGAGTGAGCAGGGTAACCTGTGACTTTTAAGTTTGTGTACAGAGAAGCTGAACCTGCCCCCGTTTCTCTACCCAGTCAATGTTGACTATCCTTTCCAGTTACATATCCCCTTCACCCCCTTCCAACACACCTTTAAAAATAAAATGACTTCTATTTTGTTAATGGACACCGTTTTCTTTATTACTGTTTTCGCGGGTGTAGTGTACTGATGCAAATGACGCTTCTAAACTGCAGGAATGACAGGCTCCGCAGTGGTGGACTGGTTGTTTCAACGGAGCCTGCCAGCCCTCCTGATGGCGACTGCGTGTATGTGGTGGCTCTGTGACTTTGTGGCAGGGGGAGGAGGGTTACAGATCCCCTGCAGCGTGGCTCTGTGATCCAGGATAAGGGCCGCTGCATAAGATCTGTAACTGCCCGCCCCCGCCACAAGTCACAGAGCAACCCCCCCCCCCAGAACATGAAAACCACCTCCCAGACTGACCAGAGTAACTAGTGACTGCACTGTGTGTGTGCCCTGCTGCTGTCCTGTCCTATTACCAACCACCCTACCCCCCTTCAGACAGACTCTCCTCTAAAGAACATGATGGAAACAGTAATGAACAGAAACATATTTTTTATTAACAACCACACATGAAACTGGGGGGTGAAACTTGGACGGGGGCTTGTGTGAGGCGGGAAGGAAAGGACTTTTCAAATTTTGGGGAATGAGAGCCTTCTGGTGCTTGAGCAGTCTGCTGGGGTGGAGTGAGAGTTTTCACGGACTCTGCCGCCCCTCCTTCTTTGTACTTTGGGTGAGGGGGGTATGGGACTTGGTGGCGGGGGAGGGCGGTTACTGATAGACTGCAGCGGGGCTCTGTCCTCCTGCCTCCGTTCCTGCAGTACATCAACAAGGCGCCGGAGCGTGTCCGTTTGCTCCCTCATAAGTCCAAGCAGCGTTTGAGTCGCCTGCTGGTCTTCCTGCCGCCACCTCTCCTCACGTTCCATGTGTGTCCGGTGCATTTGGGACAAGTTCTCCCTCCACTGTGTCTGCTGTGCTGCCTGGGCTCGGGAGCAGCCCATTAGTTCTGAGAACATGTCCTCCCGCGTCCTCTTCTTCCTCCGCCTAATCTGCGCTAGCCTCTGGGTGTGTGATGCCAGGCTGGGTTGGGAGACAGTCGCAGATGTGGCTGTGGGAATGGGAAAAAGGGAGTGAATTCCTCAGAAAGATAAATATAGTTGTGAACAAAGAACATAGTCTTTCTCTGTGAACAAGACCATGCACTGTACCTATCACATGCGCACTCAGGACAAGGTCAAATTTTCGGCCCTCGCATTCAGTGCCTGGGGTCTTGCACTGCCGATTTGAGAAGCGGGGCAGGACACCGGAATTTGGGTAGCAGGCAGACATGGTAAGCCGTATACTTGTGGCTGCTTAAAACTTTGATAGTAGCACTGGCCTCCTTTCACATTGAAAGCAGTGCTAGTCCCTGCTGCCAGCAATCCGGCCAGCATCAACTCTGCCCCGTCCCACCCCCTCGCGGCTGTCCCAGGGAAAAATCCCTGTATGCCGCCCCTCTCCCACCTCCACCGCGTGGCTGTAAACCGGCGGTTAAAGTTCTGTAAAGGAACGGGCAAGCAGTCCCAATACTAACATTCCCCTACCTAATTCAAAGCAGGTCACCATGAGCGACATCACCCTGATGAGGATCTCAGACAGAGATAAAGAAAGAAAGCTCCGGGAAAGCCTGCAAAGACCAGGGCCGTATGCCGCCATGCTCTGCAGGGCAATGATCCCTGAGTACCTGATGGTCTCCTGGCGCGGAAATGTTAGCTACTACGGAGGACCCAATAAGGCCGCTCTCCCCAGGAACCTGATGCAAAGGCTTTCCAATTACCTCCAGGAGAGCTTCGTGGAGATGTCCCAGGAGGATTTCTGCTCTATCCCCAGACATGTAGACCGCATTTTACTGTAGCTGCAGTGGCAGGGACTAAACAGTAGAGCGGCTTGGGCAGAACAATCATGCAAAACCGGACATTGTTAGATTTGTTTTTAATAGTTGCACTGCCAGGGACTGAAACGTTAAGCGCCTAGGGCAAACTAATCATGAGAAACCCATTGTTGGTATTGTTAAAATTCCTGTTCTGTTAAAAATAAATGTTTAGAGGTTTAAAGCACTTACTGGCTGATCCTTCCCCTGATTCTGTGTCCTGGTTAATGGCTGGGGACGGTTGGTAGGGGATCTCTGTGAGGGTGATGAAGAGATCTTGGCTGTCGGGGAAATCAGCGTTGGAAGCGCTGTCGACTGCCTCGTCCTCCTCCTCTCCTTCCTCATCTTCCCCGTCCGCTAAGATGTCCGAGGAACCGGCCGTGGACAATATCCCATCCTCAGAGTCGACGGTCAGGGGTGGGGTAGTGGTGGCGGCCGCACCAAGGATGGAATGCAGTGCCTCGTAGAAACGGGATGTGTGGGGCTGGGCTCCGGAGCGTCCGTTTGCCTCTTTGGTCTTCTGGTAGCCTTGTCTCAGCTCCTTGATTTTCACGCGGCACTGCGTTGCATCCCGGCTGTATCCTCTCTCTGCCATGGCTTTAGAGATCTTCTCATAGATCTTTGCATTCCGTCTTTTGGAGCGCAGCTCGGAAAGCACGGACTCATCGCCCCACACAGCGATGAAATCCAAGACTTCCCGATCAGTCCATGCTGGGGCCCTCTTTCTAGTCTGCAATTGCACGGTCACCTCTGCTGGAGAGCTCTGCATCGTTGCCAGTGCTGCTGAGCTCGCCACGATGTCCAAACAGGAAATGAGATTCAAACTGCCCAGACAGGAAAGGGAATTCAAATTTTCCCGGGGCTTTTCCTGTGTGGCTGGTCAGAGCATCCGAGCTCGGACTGCTGTCCAGAGCGTCAACAGAGTGGTGCACTGTGGGATAGCTCCCGGAGCTATTAGCGTCGATTTCCATCCATACCTAGCCTAATTTGATATGGCCATGTCGAATTTAGCGCTACTCCCCTCGTTGGGGAGGAGTACAGAAGTCGAATTTAAGAGACCTCTATATCGAACTAAATAGCATCGTGGTGTGGACGGGTGCAGGATTTATTCGATGTAACGGCGCTAAATTCGACATAAACACCTAGTGTAGACCAGGCCTTAGTGTTTACTCACTAAATTAGATCCCAGTGAGAAAAATATCTCAATGGTTATACTGTCTGTTGCATAATACCTTTGGGGCAAAGGGGGAAAAGCTGCAGCAGTGGCTTGCCGGATCTCACAGAACACGTCCTCCCTTGTCCTCATCTTTCTCCTCATCAGCGTCAGGTGGTTTGTGGGTGTGGAGAAGGCACCCTTTGAGGCCACTATGATGCTGTATGATTGAAACATGACCATTAATATCATTAAAATTGTCACTGTTAGATAATTGCAACAAATCTTGTACAATGTATATCATGTAAGGTGTCAATAGAAAAGTTCTGAATGGCTGAGTATGATTATCCTGTTTATATGCATATATTATTTTTTACCTCAAGTTATAAATATTGACTATATACTGGCATCCTACCTATGTGCTGTATTCCTGGGCAACAACCACAAAATAGTTTACATCCAGTCTAGCCAGCCATTTTGAATGGACTATTCAAGCTTGATGGCCCATTGAAGGCAATTAACTCTCACAATGGGCCATAGAAAAAATTCATCCCACCCAGCAAGCCTTCCTGTGGATGCTTTAGCCAGATTATGGGTAATGGCTGCTCCTAAGAATCATCAACGCATGCAAGGGCATGTCAGTGGCTCCTGTGACTCTGGACTCCATCTTGTGCCTGTACTTTTCCACAAACTAAGACTGAGAAAAATTTTCCTTCCACAGGGGATCCCAGACCAGGAAAGAGCAGATCCCCAGACCTAGTCACAAGGAGGTGCCACAACGGTGGGTGGACCCTGTTACACACACCTTCCAGAACGGCATCCAGTCTTGATGTGAAGTCAACAAGAGATGAAGAATCCACCACTTCCTTTGGGAGTTTGTTCCAATGGTTGATCACCCTGACTGTTAAAAAGCTGTGCCTCATTTTGTCTGACTTCAGCTTCCAGCCATTGGTTCTTGTTTTGCTTTTCTCCACTAGATTTAACCGCCTGCTAGTAAATAGTATAAGAATGACCATATAGGTGAGACCAATAGTCCATCTAGCACAGGGGTAGGCAACCTATGGCATGCGTGCCGAAGGCAGCACGCAAGCTGATTTTCAGTGGAACTCACACTGCCCGGGTCCTGGGCACCGGTCCAGAGGGCTCTGCATTTTAATTTAATTTTAAATGAAACTTCTTAAATATTTTAAAAACCTTATTTACTTTACATACAACAATAGTTTAGTTATATATTATAGACTTATAGAAAGAGACCTAAAAACGTTAAAATGTATCACTGGCACGCGAAACCTTACATTAGAGTAATTAAATGAAGACTCGGCACAGCACTTCTGAAAGGTTGCCGACCCCTGATCTAGCCCAATATCCTATCTTATAGCTGGTCTATACTTACCGGTTAGTTCGACGGCTGGAAATCGAACTTCCGGGTTCGATTTATCGCGTCTGGTCTGGACGCGATAAATCGATCCCGGAAGTGCTCGCCGTCAACTGCGGTACTCCAGCTCGGCGAGAGGAGTACCGCGGAGTTGACGGGGAGCCTGCCTGCCGCGTGTGGACCGTGTCTGAACCGCGGTAAGTTCGAACTAAGGTATGTCGACTTCAGCTACGTTATTCACGTAGCTGAAGTTGCGTACCTTAGTTCGACTTGGGGGGTTAGTGTAGACCAGGCCTTAGACTCAGAGACTTGAAAGTCAGAAGGGACCATCATGATGATCTAGTTTGACCTCCTGCACATCGCAGGCCTTGTTGAACCTCATCAGATTTCTTTTGGCCCAATCCTCAATTTGTCTCAGTCACTCTGGACCCTATCCCTACCCTCCAGCATATCTACCTCTCCCCCCAGCTTAGTGCCATCTGTGAACTTGCTGAGGGTGCAATTAATCCCACCATCCAAATCATTAATAAAGACGTTGAACAAAACCGGTCCCAGGACCGACCCCTGGGACACTCCGCTTGATACCAGCTGCCAACTAGACATGGAGCCGTTGATCACTACCCATTGAGCCCGACAATCTAGCCAGCTTTCTATCCACCTTATAGTCCATTGATCCAATCCATACTTCTATAACTTGCTGGAAAGAATACTATGGGAGACTATATAAAATGCTTTGCTAAAGTCAAGATATATCACATCCACCGCTTTCTCCATATCCACAGAGCCAGTTATCTCATCATAGAAGGCAATCAGGGTGGTCAGGCATGACTTGCCCTTGGTGAATCCATGTTGACTGTTCCTGATCACCTTCCTCTCCTCCAAGTGCTTCAAAATAGATTCCTTGAGGACCTGCTCCATGATTTTACCAGGGACTGTAGTGAGGCTGACCGGTCTGTAGTTCCCCGGGTTCTCTTTCTTCCCTTTTTTAAAGATGGGCACTATATTTGCCTTTTTCCAATTGTCCGAGACCTCCCCCGATCGCCACGAATTTTCAAAGATAATGGCCAATGGCTCTGCAATCACATCAGCCAACTCCCTCAGCACCCTTGGATGCATTGCATGTCCAGCTTTTCTAAATAGTCCTTAACCTGTTCTTTTATCACTGAGGGCTGCTCACCTCCTCCCCATACTGTGTTGCCCAGCACAGCAGTCTGGGAGCTGACCTTGTCTGTGAAGACAGAGGCAAAAAAAAGCATTGAGTACTTCAGCTTTTTCCTTCCTGATTACACGCTGCATACTCTAGCAATATTTTTATACTCCTCCCTAGTCATCTGTCCAAACTTCCACTTCTTGTAAACTTCCTTTTTGAGTTTAAACTCACAGAAGATTTCACTGTTAAACCAAGCTGGTCGCCTGCCATATTTGCTGTTCTTTCTGCACATCGGGTTGGTTTGTTCCTGTGCCCTCAAAAGGCTTCTTTAAGATACAGCCAGCTCTCCAGGACACCTTTCCCCCTCATATTAGCCTCCCAGGGGATCCTGCCCATCAGTTCCCTAAGGGAGTCAAAGTCTGCTTTTCTGGAGTCCAGGGTCCGTATTTTGCTACTCTCCTTTCTTCCTTTTGTCAGGATCCTGAACTCAACCATCTCATGGTCACTGCTGCCTAGGTTGCCACCCACTTCTACTTCCCCTACCAGTTCTTCCCTGTTTGTAAGCAGCAGGTCAATAGGAGCATGGCCCCTAGTTGGTTCCTCCAGCACTTGCACCATGAAGTTGTCCCCAACACTCTCCAAAAACTTCCTGGATTGTCTGTGCACTGCTGTATTGCTCTCCCAGCAGATGTCAGGGTGATTGAAGTCCCCCATTAGTACCAGGGCCTGTGATCTGGAAACTTCAGTTAGTTGTCTGAAGAAAGCCTCATCTACCTCGTCCTTCTGAGCCGGTGGTCTAGAGCAGTGGCGTAGCCAGGGTCTAAGTGTAGGGGGAGCAAACAGAAAAAAGGCGCTCCCCCTTAGCTCCTCCTCTTGCCACGCCCCCTCTTGGCTCCTCCCATTTCCCTCCCAGATTAACCCCGAGGCCCGGCTCAGGACTCCTGCGGGCTTCCCGGGGGTGCGGATAGCCCCGTCCTCCCGCGGTCCCGGGAGAGTCTCTCCTGCCCAGCCTGCTCCGCAGGTGTCCCCCGCCAGGCTGCGCCGGCCGTCCCCCCCGCCCGGGGCTCCAGACTCCTGCACCGCGCCAGGGCCCCCCGTCCCAGACAGCGTGGCCTGCGCCCCTGCCCTGCGGGCCCAGCCCCGGGGAGCCCCTCGCCCGGAGGGGACCCCCCAGTGCAAGGCACCGGACCCCCGCTGCTCACGTTCTCTCCTGCGCCGCCGCCTGTCCCCGGCCAATCCCAGCCCCGTGCCGCGGGCGGATCCCGGCCCCAGCTCCAGCTCCGGGCGGGGAGCGCTTGGCCTCCGAGCCCTGAGCCGCCGCAGGAGGTGGCTGCGCCTGCAGCGATGTTGGGGCCGCGTGGGGCACGATGGCCAAGGAGCCAGCCCCCTCTCTCCTCCGGCCGCGCTTGCCGCCCCCTCCCCCCATGGCTCCTCCGACAGTGCTGCCCCCGACACCGGCCCGGCAGGCGCCGCTTTTGGGAAAAGGGGAGAGGGGAAGCGGCTGTTTCCCCTGCACCCCGCTAGCTACGCTACTGGTCTAGAGCACACGCCCACCATGACATCACCCTTGTGCTCACCTCTTAACTTAACCCAAAGACTCTCAATAGCTTGCAGCTTTCTGAACAGTCCTGTGTTCTTAGCGATGCGAGGGCCGTGTACCTTCCCTGACCAGCCCATACTGATATTGGTGTAATGTCCCCGGTGATCTGCCAGCGCTGGCATAACCATAGAAAAGTAGCCCTTTCCGTTGATGTACTCTCTGGCAATGTGGGCTGGTGCCAAAATAGGGTTATGTGTGCCATCTGTTGCCCCACTGCAGTTAAGGAACCCCATTGCTGCATATCCCTCCACTAGGTCCTGCTCATGGTCAAGTGTCACAGTCCTGCATATCAGGAGACAATTAATGGCCCTGCACACTTGCATGACAATGGCCCCCGCTGTGGATTTTCCAAATCCAAAATGATTTCCCACTGATCAGTAGCAATCAGGCATTGTAAGCCTTCACAGTGCAATCTTCACATCATTCTCTGCTGTCAATGCAGCTCTCATCCTGGTATCCCTGAGTTGGAGGGCTGGGGTGAGCAAGGCACACAGATCCAGGAGTGTGGCCTTTTCCATCTGAAAGTTCTGCAGCTGCTGCTCATCACCCCTGTGATGGGTTCGGTCACAGAGACGCTCTTGGGACTGTCACCTGACATGCTGGAATTATCTCTGAGCCCATTTTCCACTGCCAGCTTGGGACTCCAGAACCCTGCCTTGTTGAGCCAGACACGCTAGTCTGCTGCAACACAGACCCAGGTCTGGTCCACACCCTCAAAGCTGCAGACTTTAACCAAAAACTGCTCAGCAAGTCACTTATTTCCAGCACCCAGACACCCAGTTCCCAATGCGATCCAAACCCCGAATAAATCCGTTTTACTCTGTATAAAGCTTATACAGGGTAAACTCATAAATTGTCCCCCCCCATAACACTGATAGAGAGATATGCACAGCTGTTTGCTCCCCCAGGTACTCTAGGTTAATTAATAAACAAAAGTGATTTTATTAAGTATAAAAAGTAGGATTTAAGGGGTTCCAAGTAATAACAGACAGAACAAAATAAGTTGCCAAGCAAAATAAAACAAAACACGCACGTCTAAGCCTAATACATTTAAGAAACTGAATACAGGTAAATCTCACCCTCAGAGATGTTCCAATAAGCTTCTTTCACAGACTAGACTCTTTCTTAGTCTGAGCCCAATCCTTTCCCCTGGTACAGTTCTTGTTAATTCCAGCTCAGGTGGTAGCTAGGGGATTTCTCATGACTGGCAGCCTCCCTTTGTTCTGTTCCACCCGCTTTTATAGCTTTGGCACAAGGCAGGAATCTTTAGTCTCTCTCTGGGATCCCACCCTTCCTTCTAAATGGAAAAGTACCAGGTTTAAGATGGATTCCAGTATCATGTGACATGTTCACATGTCCTGTGAGACTTCATTACCCACTGGCTGGCACACAGGTATACAGGAAGGCTTACAAGTAAACAGAGCCATTTACAACCAATTGTCCTAGTTAATGGGAGCCATCAAGATTCCAAGCCACCATTAATGGCCCACACTTTGCATAGTTACAATAGGGCTTCAGAGTAATACTTCATATTTCTAGCTTCAGATACAAGAATGATACATTCATACAAATAGGATGATTACACTCAGTAGATTATAAGCTTTGTAATGATACCTTACAAGAGACCTTTTGCATAAAGCATATTCCAGTTATATTATATTCACACTCATAAACATATTTTCATAAACATATGGAGTGCAACGTCACATCACCCCAAACTAGGGTGACCAGATAGCAAGTGTGAAAAATCGGGACGGGGTGAGAGGTAATAGGCACCTATATAAGAAAAAGCCTCAAATATCGGGACTGTCCCTATAAAATCAGGACATCTGGTCACCCTTCCCCAAACCTATATTACAATGTAATCTCATAAATCGGTGCTCATTTCACAAGGCCAGAAGTGCTGTTCCATCATCTGCAGCTGCTCTGGGAATGCCACCAACAACCTTATATTGTTTGTTCACTGTGTCCCACAGCAATCTGTCCTTGAAGAAATACTGGTTGATGTGGTACTTCTTGAGGGTCTGAAAATCAAGGAGAATTGTGCACGCTGTATTTGCACTGTTCATGAGACTAGCGCAGAGCTCTGCAGGCTCCGTGCCTCTTTCAGAAATGGGGGACACTGAAAAGCATCATGTGGGTTTGTGGGATTCTTTAAAAAGAAGCACAAAAATTATGGGATATGGCTGGCATTCGTGGCTGGAGAAAGTTGGATGCTGGGAACTTGACCCCTAGTTCCCAGAGATTCCTGGGTGAATCATTCCTATCCCATGTACCACTGAAAAAATGTCCCAAGAGGCATTGTTCCAGATGGCGGCATGTGGCTCACTGGGATACCTACCCGTGGTGCATGGCACTTCACATCAACACAAGCCCTCCTGGTGAGCACACGCAGCACCAGTGCAAGCAGCCACATGTGCACGCACCCAAGCCATATACAACTTTGGTGCCTGTAAGCTGATGTAACTTGTGTTGACCAAAGTTTGTAGTGTAGACGTGGATGTGGCCTCACTGACTTTCAATGATCATTAGGCTGTTGAGTGCCTATGTCATTTATGAACATGGAACGTAGTTTCCTAAATCACTTCTCAAAACTTACCCAAGGAGCCAGATCCTGCCTCATATTCCTAGCTTGGGCACTGACTTGCTGTGTGACCTTGAGCTAATCACACACAGTATGGCCAGCCCCAAGCTTTCAGCAATCATGAGTCAGCTCCAAATGAGCATGAGATTGTTACACAATAATAATGTTGCCCTTTGCCCGAGCATTTTGCCAATCATGGAGCCTTGCCAGACAGTGTCTGTTAGGAGGAGAAATTGATGATTCGAGTCATGTACTCTTTCCCAACAGATAGTGTTCATGTATGTGTCTGATAATTCTGTTCTTTATTATAGTTTCAACTAATTTGCCTGGCACTGAAATTAGACTTACCCACCTGTAATCAGCAGGATCCCCTCTGAAGTCTTTTTGAAAAACTGGCATTACATATCAAGTATCAGAGGGGTAGCCGTGTTAGTCTGGATCTGTAAAAAGTGACAGAGAGTCCTGTGGCACCTTATAGACTAACAGATGTATTGGAGCATAAGCTTTCGTGGGTGAATACTCACTTGGTCAGATGCATGTAGTGGAAATTTCCAGAGGCAGGTATAAATATGCAGGCAAGAATCAGTCTAGAGATAACAAGGTTAGTTCAATCAGGGAGGATGAGGCCCTCTTCTAGCAGTTGAGGTGTGAACACCAAGGGAGGAGAAACTGCTTTTGTAGTTGGCTAGCCATTCATAGTCTTTGTTTAAACCTGAGCTGATGGTGTCAAATTTGCAAATGAACTGAAGTTCAGCAGTTTCTCTTTGAAGTCTGGTCCTGACGTTTTTTTGCTGCAGGATGGCTACCTTTAAATCTGCTATTGTGTGTCCAAGGAGACTGAAGTGTTCTCCTACAGGTTTTTGTATATTGCCATTCCTAATATCTGACTTGTGTCCATTTATCCTTTTATGTAGTGACTGTCCAGTTTGGCCGATGTACATAGCAGAGGGGCATTGCTGGCACATGATGGCGTATAGAACATTGGTGGACGTGCAGGTGAATGAACCGGGGATGTTGTGGCTGATCTGGTTAGGTCCTGTGATGGTGTCACTCTGCAAAAGGATAAATGCCTTTTTTATAAGAAAAACTTGAATTCACACTCGGACACAATACAAAGGATCCCTGAGAGCAGCAGCGTACTGGGCTGCCCAAGCTGAACCTCCACCTATATCAATCTACTGAATCACAGAAATGAGAGGCTGGAAGGGACCTCGAGAGGTCATCAAGTCCAGCCCCCTGCATGGAGGCAGGACCAAGTAAACCCAGCCCATCCCTGACAGGAGTTTGTCTAATCTGCTCTTAAATACCTCCAGTGATGGAGATTCCACAGCCTCCCTAGGAAACCTGCTCCAGAGCTTCACTATTCCGATCGTTAGAAAGTTTTCTGAATATCTAACCTAACTCTCCTTTGCTGCAGATTAAGCCAATTCATTCTCCTACCTTCAGTGGACATGGAGAACAATTGATCACTGTCCTCTTTGTAACAGGAAGACTGTTATAATGGCCCCCTCGGCTTTCTCTTCTCTCAATGGAACATGCCCAATTCATTCAACCTTTCCTCTCTGGAAAACATGACATACCTTCTTATCATTTTTGTTGCTCTTCTCTGGACACTCTTCAATTTATTCACCTCTTGCTTTAAGTGTGGTGCCCAGAACTGGACACAGTACTGCAGCTGAGGCCTCACCACTGCCAAGTAGCTCAGGACAATTACCTCCTGTGTCTTACATACAACACTCCAAGTCATTAATGGAAATATTGACTAGTACCATACCCAGGACTGACCCTGTGGGACCCACCAGGCATGTTCTTCCAGTTTGACAGCCGACCATTGATAACTACTCTTTGAGTCCGATCTCTCCACCAGTTGTGCCTTCATCTTATAGTAGTTTCAACTACATCGGGGTGAGCAAACTTTTTGGCCTGAGGACTGCATTGGGTTTCGTAAATTGTATGGAGGGCCAGTTGGGGAGGGGATTGTGGCCCGGCCCCCACCTCCTATCTGCCCCCCCCCCGGGACTCCTGCCCCATCCAACCCCCCCTGTTCCCTGACTCCTGCCCCATCCACACACCCCCGCTCCCTGTCCCCTGACCGCCCTCGGAACCCCTGCCCTTGAGTGCCCCCTGCTTCCCCATCCACCCCCCCCCCCCTTCCTGACTGCCCCCCCCAGGACCCCTGCACCCATTCAACCCCCTTTTTCCCCCCCGACCCCTATCCACATCCCTGACCCCCAACAACCCCCCGAACTCCCCTGCCCTCTATCCAACTTCCCCACTCCCTGCTCCCTTACCGTGCTGCCTGGAGCACCGGTGGCTGGCGGCGCTACAGCCGTGCCGCCCAGCTGGAGCCAGCCACGCTGCTACCACCACCACATGGCACAGAGACCAGGTCAGGCCGGGCTCTGCAGCTGCACTGCCCCAGGAGCTCACAGCCCCGCCGCCCAGAGCATTGCACTGGTGGCGGGGTGAGCTGAGGCTGCGGGGGAGGGGGAACAGCAGGGGAGGGGCTGGGAGCTAGTCTCCCGGGCCAGGAGCTCGGGGGCCGGGCAGGACGGTCCCGCGGGCTGGATGTGGCCTGCGGGCTGTAGTTTGCCCACCTCTGAACTAGATCATATTTCCCTAGTTTGCTTATGAGAATGTCATGTGGGACAGTGTCAAAAGCTTTACTAAAGTCAAGGTATATCATGTCTACTGCTATCCCCCTCCACTAGTCCAGGGACTCTGTCAAAGAAGAAAATTAGATTGGTTTGGCATGATTTGTTCTTGACAAATCCGTGTTGGCCATTCTTTATTACCTTGCTATCCTCCAGGGTTGTACAAACTGATTGTTTAATAATTTGTTCTAGTATCTTTCTGGGTATCAAAGTTAGGCTGATGGGTCTATAGTTCGGCATGTCCTCCCCCTCCCCCCTTTTTGAAGATAGGTGCTATGTTTGCCCTTCTCCAGTCCTCTGGGACCTCACCTGTCCTCCATGAATTCTCAAAGGTAATCACTAATGCTTCAGAGGTTGCTTTGGCTAGTTTCTTAATTATTCTAGAGGGTGAATTTAATCGGGCCTGGACAACTTGAATACCTTTAACTTACCTAAATATTCTTTAACTTGTTCTTTCCCTATTCTGGCCTCAGATCAATCTGTCCCCATACACCCATCTCTATCTTAACACCACACTATATTTCAAGCATTCACTGCGGTGAATTCCCAGCCATGTGACCAGGACACAGGCTGACGCTCCTAATGGGACACAGCCCAGAGGTGTCTTTAATGTTGGGTGAGGCTGCAACCCTAACGAGCAATAAACCATCCCTGATTGAAATCAAGGAACAGGCTCTGTGCCCTTCAGAACAGGCAGGCGCGTCCCAGCCTGCCCTCCCCTCCCTGCCCCCTGGGGACGCAGTTTGTATCAGCAGGTAAGATTCCCCTGGGATTGATAGGGAGGCTCCCAGGGAGTGTCCTGGGCACGCAAGTGGGGAAGGAGAAGCCTGGGTTTCCTGGCTCTGGGGCACGGCCTGGGCCTAAGGCATGCACGCGCACACCCCTTCCCCACTCTGGCATCTCCAAGCTGGCGCTCTCCACACGCTCACACTCCCCCTCACACATGTATGCATGCTCCCCCTTCCCCCCACACCACCCCAACACACACCCCTTTACACACGTACGCGTGCCCACACACACACCCAACGCACCCCTTTACACACGTATGCGTGCTCTCACACACACCCCTTTACACACGTATGCGTGCTCTCACACACACCCCTTTACACACACCCCTTTACACACGTACACATGCGCACACACACCCCAAAACACACACCCCTTTACACATGTATGCGTGCTCACATACACACCCAACACACACACACACCCCTTTACACACGTACGCATGCTCACACACCCCCCAACACACACACCCCTTTACACACGTACACATGCTCACACACACCCCAACACACACCCCTTTACAAACGTATGCGTGCTCACACACACCCCCAACACACACCCCTTTACACACGTACGCAATCTCCCAACACCCCCTTTACACACATACATATGCTCCCCACACACCCTAACACACACCCCTTTACACACATACGCAATCTCCCAGCACCCCCTTTACACACGTATGTATGCTCCCCACACACCCCCAGCACACCACCTTTTACACATGTACCCAGGCGCTCTCTCACACACACACACGCCCTTCCCAGTTGTATGTATGCTTACACACAGAGACACACACAACCCCTTTTACACACATATGCAAGCACACTCACACACACTCCTCTTCAGACATATGTATGTTCCCACACATACACACCCCGATACACACCAGCCCTTTTACACACGTACACATGTGCGCTCTCTCACACACACCCCTTTACAGATGTATATATGCTTACACACACACACGCCCTGACACACACCCCTTTTACACGCATACACATGCTCACACATACACACCAGCCCCTTCACCCACATACACATGCTTCCTCGCACACACGCACTTTCACAGTCATTTTTATCTTGTGTCTGCGTGGGCGATTGCACGTGGCCAAACACACGTGGCACTGAGGCCGTGTCTGCGCATGGGGGTACTTAGCAGGACCCTGCCTTTGGAACGAGAGGTGAGCCAGTGAGGCAGTGGCTGAAGGATTCTCCCAAAGTGCCTAACACCCTGTAGCTTAGCCAGGCCACGCAGACGCAGCGGGGCTTCCGGGTGTTTAACCCAGTGGCAGAGACTCTCGTCTTACTCATCTCTTTAGTGCTTTTGCTACAGCTCTGGCAGCCTCCTCCAGGGACGGGCTTCCTAGCGTATGTGCCACATGCCTCAGGTGGCACCTGACCAGGATTCATCACCGAATTTGGTCCACTGGATGGATCATTTGATTCCCCAGCCCAGGCCGGGTACTGATGGGGAGTGCGATATGAACACTGATCCAGGGCCCCAGGGATGGACTGAAAGGGGACCACTAGCTACTATCCTGGAGGAGCCCAGAGGGAGTAGGCCCTCTCCCTCGCACCTGCCTCCTGGGGGCTTCAGCCAGCATCCAAACTGTGTGACTCTAATGAGCAAGGCTTCACACTGAGCACACTGCCATCCTCCCAGGGCCAGCCTTATGGGTGGGCGACCACCCAGGGCGCTGTGGTCGGGTGGGGGGGGGCACTGGGGCCAAGAGGCAAGGAGCGGGGCAGGCTTGGGGTGCAAGTCCATGGAAGGAGCTCAGGGAAATGTTGTGAAGGGGGAGGGAGGCAGCGGGGCCGTGGGAGGCAGCAGGGGCCAGGGGCGATGGTGGGAGGTAGTGGGGACTGGGGCAATTGGGAGGGGTGTGTGGAGAGCCTGGGGAGGCAGCGGGGGCCAGGGGCAATGGATGGGAGGATGAATGGGGAGGCAGCAGGGGCTGGGGTGATTGGGGGTGTGTGTGTGGAGAGGCCGGAAGGCAGCGATGGCTGGGGCGATTTGGGGGGGGGCATGCCTGGGAGGCAGCAGGGGCCGGGGGGATGGAGGGGGCGGGGAGGCAGCAGGGGCCAGGGCGCCATTTTCCCCAAAGCCGGCCCTGCATCCTCCCCTGCCTGGGAGCCTGCAGGAGAGTCGACCAATGGCTGGGCAGGGCATAGCAGGCTCTCCTCTACCGCCCCGCACCAACGGTTGCTCCGGCCCTGTGGTTGTCCACTTCCATGGCTCAGCCTCGGACCAGGTCACTAAGCCTTTCCCCTCCCAGGTATCAACAGCCCACACGGACAGTGTCCCTCACGCTGCGGATCACTAAGACAACGTTTTCCGCCCTCCGGGGCTCCTCTGCAGTCAGAGCAGGACCCTACACTCCTCCCTGGGCCTCTCAACCAAACTCAAAAGCGAAACACAAACCACAATGGAAGCTACTTCTGCCCCCTCCCTTGGGCTTAAACATAAATCAGTCTGGGTTCTGCAGTCCTCTGCAGAACGCTGCCTCCCTGGAGTCTTGTCTCTGCTCCCCCACTCCTGGCCACCCCAAGGCCGCTGTTTGTGGGTTGGCGTCTCTCCGGGCCAAATCAGGAGTCTCCTTCACCCCTGCTGCCCTCTCCCATCACAGCCCATCTCCAGACGCTCTCTTCAGTCAAACACCCCCTGGTTTCTCCCCTGGGGCTCCAGGTCCGGCTTTTCTGTCTGGACTCTCTGCCAGAGCAGGCTGCACCCCGGCTGCTTCTCTGTACCTCTGGGTCCCACTCCCTATGCTCAGAGAGGGACTGCAGCGTTCTTCCCTCTGCCCTGCAGCCCCGTCTAATCTGGGCCTCCTCCCTTTAGCTCTCCCTAGTTGGGCCTCACCCTCCAGGTGCAGCCAGGTGTGTTCACTGGCCTCTCAGGGCCACATTAACCCTTTCACCACCTGTGTGGGCAGACATTGCAGAGCCCTTTGCAGGAGTACTCCTGGGGAATCCGGGGGTGCTAAAGGCCTCCGGGACCATTTCCAGCACCTGGACGGTGAGCCTTGGCATGCCACCTGGCATCTGAGCAGGGTCAGTCCCCGAGACAATCCTAGGGGCCACAGGGGAAGGGGCGAGCTGACTTTGGTGACAGGAGACAGGATGCTGGTTCAAAGCTGCCCTGGGTTGGTCACAACAAAAAGCCATGGGCCTAGGGAAATGAGCTGGTGGCTACCATCCCATCCCAGCCTCTCACCACTCCTGGTGCAAGAGCCTCCTCCTCTGCAGTTCTGGGTGCCTTGAGCAGTCTTAGCCACTGTCATTCTTTCCTCCTCTCCCAGTGCCTCTGAATTCCTCTCTGCCTTGGTTACTAAGGAGCCCATCTGGGGACAGCTCCTCTGCACAGTGCAATTAGACTGCGGGCTCTTTGGAGCAGGGACTGTTTGTACAGCGCCTGGCACCAGAGGGTCCTGGTTCAGGACTGGGACTCCTGGGTGCTACAGTCATGCGAATACCTAATAAATCACTTCTTTTCCCTCCTAGGGTCACTGCCAGAGGGTGAATTTCAGCCCCATGCAGAGAGCCAGTCCCAGCCCGAGGCACCATGAAGTCCCAGGTGGTGCAGAGCCCTCCGCAGAGGGGTGAATTCCACCCACCAGCTGCCACTGCAGTTTTCAGGGCCCAATTCTGAGCTCGCATGGCCAGCGTGGTGCCCCACATACATGAGGCAGGCACTTGCCACCCGCAGCAGGGCAGGTTCTGTGCCTGCATCCAGCTTGCACTCACTGGCTGGACATGGTGCTAATGCACTGGGCGCTGATTTTCAGAAGGGGCTGGGGCTGCTGCGGGATGCGAGTCCTGCTGGCACGTAACAGGCTGGCCCATCCATCTGCGGCGTCCCAGCCAATCACTCTGGCAAGAAGGATCAGTTTGATAAAAGCTTTTACTTTGCCAAACGCTCTAGCCGTAATTACATTTCATCACATTCTCATTTGCACTGATGAATTACCTTATGACTAACTGATGATTAATTAATCCCAGGGAGGGGAACATGCCTTTATTAACTAAACTTTCCAGTTCACTTCCAGGCACTCTGGACACGTTCCATCAATTAGGGAGCAAGGGGATGTTTGTTGTTAGCTAACAGATACAGCGATGAATCTCCTGTGAGGGGCGGGCTGAGCTGATGGCTTGTTGGGGATTTCCCCAGCCTGGTGATGGCAGCCACCAATGGGCTGCATGGACAAAAAGCAACCGGTCGTTTCAGGACAAAAGGAACAAGATGAAACAGGATGAGCGATGATGCAGAGGTGTGGAGCTGACTCCAGAGACACCAAGGGGACTTGCCAGAACTGAGAATAGGCCTGAGAGGAACAGGAAATGCAGGCTCCTTGCTGAATCAGTCTCATTTTGTGGATTGGAGCTTAGACAGACAGACAGATAAGCAAGGATGGGGATGGATGGGGAGATAGATAGACCCTTTTCAATAATGTAGACAGACTCAGTATCACTTTTCATGGTCCTTTGTTCCCGCAGGAGTCCTATTCTCCATCTTCTCCCAAGGCACAGAGCAAGGGTCTCTTACACCCATAAATAAGGATTTATTGTCATCACCAGGTGTATTACAGATGGCAAACCTGAAGCCCAAAGACCTTCTTTTCCACTCTTATCATGTTATCACTGCCTGTACCAAAGCACTGGTAGCACTGATGGCAAGTGTTTGACAGACAAGCCTAGTGTCACAGCCAGAGAGGTTAAAGGACTTGCCCAAGGTTACACAGTGAGTCAGTGGCGAGGCTGAGAATGGCAGATAATACACATGTTGTAGGAAGGACTGTCTATCCCTATGTGTGTACAGCTCCTAGCACACTGAGGCCCTCACTACAGCCTCTGGAGTACCACAGTACAGGTACATACAGTATACACATTACATAAAATAATAATGAATCGTAATAATAGAACCCAGGAGTCCTGATCCCCAGTTCCCTGCTCTAGCCAGTAGACAACATTGTGATGGGTTTGATCACAGAGACCCCCTTGGGACTGTCACCTGATGTGCTGAGACTACCTCTGAGCCCGTTTTCCCTGCTAGTTTGGGCCTCCAGAACCCTGCCTTGTTGAGCCAGACATGCCAGTCTGCTGCAACACAGACCCAGGGTCTGAACCACGTGCCCCAAAGCTGCAGACTTAATTGAAAACAGCTTAAGAAGTGCTTCTGTCTCCAGCACCCAGACACCCAGCTCCCAATGGGATCCAAACCCCAAATTAATCTGTTTTACTCTGTATGAAGCTTATACAGGGTAAACTCATAAATTGTCCACCCTCTATAATACTGATAGAGAGATATGCACAGCTGTTTGCTCCCCCAGGTATTAATCACTTACTCTGGGTTCAATAATAAACAAAAGTGATTTTATTAAGTATAAAAAGTAGGATTTAAGTGGTTCCAAGTAATAACAGACAGAACAAAGTAAGGTGCTAAGCAAAATAAAACAAAATAGCTCAGTGGTTTAAGCATTAGCCTGCTAAACCCAGGGTTATAAACTCAATCCTTGAGGGGGCCATTTACGGACTTGGGGCAAAAATCTGTCTGGGGAGCGGTCCTGCATTGAGCAAGCAGTTGGATTAGATGACCTCCTGAGGTCCCTTCCATCCCTGATATTCTATGATTAAAAAACACAAGTCTAAGCCTAATACATTTAAGAAACTGAATACAGGTAGATCTCACCCTCAGAGATGTTCCAATAAGCTTCTTTCACAGACTAGACTCCTTCTTAGTCTGGGTCCAATCCTTTCCCCTGGTACAGTTCTTGTTAGTTCCAGCTCAGGTGATAGCTAGGGGATTTCTCATAACTGTAGCCTCCTTTGTCCTGTTCCACCCCCTCATATAGCTTTGGCACAAGGCGAGAATCTTTTGTCTCTCTGGGTCCCCACCCCTTCTTCTAAATGGAAAAGCACCAGGTTTAAGATGGATTCCAGTACCAGGTGACATGGTCACATGTCCTGTAAGACCCCAAGCCTTCATTCTTCCTGGCCTGAGTCACAGGAAGGCTTGCAAGTAAACAGAGCCATTTACAACCAATTGTCCTAGTTGATGGGAGCCAACAGATTCCAAACCACCATTAATGACCCACACTTTGCATAACTACAATAGGACCTCAGAGTTATACACCTCTACCCCGCTATAACACGACCTGATATAACACAAATTCAGATATAACGCGGTAAAGCAGTGCTCGGGGGGGGCGGGGCTGCGCACTCCGGCAGATCAAAGCAAGTTCGATATAACGCGGTTTCACCTATAACGTGGTAAGATTTTTTCGCTCCCGAGGACAGCGTTATATCGAGGTAGAGGTGTACTTCATATTTCTAGTTTCAGATACAGGAATGACACATTTATACAAATAGGTTGATCACACTCAGTAGATTATAAGTTTTGTAATGATACCTTACAAGAGACCTTTTGCATGAAGCATATTCCAGTTACATTATATTCACACTCATTAGCATATTTTCATAAAATCATATGGAGTGCAACATCACAAACACGTCCTCCCTTCAGGAGAGGGAAATAAGAGATCAAAAAGACTCACAAGTGTCTCTAATCCATTCTCATCAAGGTGAAACGCAAGACCAGCCATAAGCGATGCACAGGGGTAAATTTCACCTGGGATGTCCCATATGGGGCTATATATTCTTCAGCATTTTGTCCAAACAAATTTTAAATGACTTAAGCAATGGGGCTCCCAGCCCTTCCCCGGGAGAGATTATTCCACAGCCTAATAGCTCTCAAAGTTATTCTGATATTCAGCTGCATTTTCCGGGACACCATTTCAGCCATTGCTCCTGGAGAAGAATGAGGACTGGAGGGCCCCCTAGGGCGGCCTCCCATCACTCCCCCTGCACTCCTGCAGGACTGATCTCAACACCTGGGACAAGCCCAATGGATGGGTCTCTCTCTTCGCTGTGGTTCTCTCCATCAGCTTCCCGTTGGCAGCTTGTCCATTGCTGAGCTGCTCCTGGATTTATAGCTCTTTCTCGTAGCGGTGAAGCTAAGTTTTCCCTGCTGCAGCATCAGGTCATTACTTCTTGTTCTGTCCGCACCGAGTAATGCAAATAATCGATCCCTCGCCTCTTTCTAACATCCCTCTGCTCCTCTGCAGACAATAATCATCTCTCCCCTGAGCCACCACTCCTCTTTAGCCATTCACCCGGCGTTGCTCCATGGTCAGACTCCTCCATCACCAAGATCGATGGTGCTGGAACCACATCAGAGGGATGGGGAGTGTCTGGGACGAATCGCCAATAAATCAGCCAGCGCTTCCTTCACTGCACTCCCAGCTACAGCAAGACTGTGGCTGGTCTCCTGGCTGGGAAGGAATCCACTGTGAACAGGACTATCCGACTCCTGCCCCATGGACAGAGCCAGTTGCTATGGGGGGCTGGAAAGCTCGGTGACCCATGAAAGCTGCTCCCTGGTAAATGGGGGCAGAACTCCTGAACTGTACCATCACTTCTGGGACTTTCCGGGGGGCACACTATCACTTGTGCCTCAGTGCACGGTGGGCTCTCTGAGCCACCAGCCACTTGAATGAGACCTTTAAACTTATTACACTTGTGGCCCCAATCAGGATGTAATCCCACGTCCCCACTGGTGCCTGGCTGGCGCCCTAACCAAGGGCTGCCACTTAGCCCTGGCGCAGTAGCCTTCAAAAAGCGCTTTCGTACACCTGGCGAAGGTGCCTCAAACACACTGGCTGCTTCTGGGTCACATATCCCGCACCAAGAGCTGACTCCTACCCCAGGATCACCAGCCGAGCATTCAAAAGAAAAAATCATGAGATTTGGAAAAGTAATAACTGTGCAGCTCTTTTACTTTGCCGTCTGGCTTTGGAGCCTCGTGGACAAACTCAGGTCACATTTTCTCTTTGCTCCACAACCATTAGAGTGAAACGCTTTTTTTCATTAAATGAAAGCTGGGATTCTTACACAATCCCAGGAGCTGGGGCTTTACGAAAAATACCAAATATTGTGATACTTGTAATAAACTCATGAGAGTCGGCAACACTGCTTGCCGCCATGAATAGCTATTTAAATGCCATACTCGCTCGTTTGGGGCACAGATGCTTGCTAGTCTGTTACTCTGTTTGCTAATCTGCAGGAAGGGAGATGTAGGTTAGATATTAGGGAAAACTTTCTAAGCTCTGGACCTGGCTTCTAAGGGGGGTTGTGGAGTCCCCGTCATTGGGGGGTTTTAAGAACAGGCTGGACAAACACCTGCCAGGGATGCTGCAGGTTTACTTGGTCCGGCCTCAGGGCAGGGGATGGACTTGGTGACCTCTCAATGTCCCTTCCAGCCCCACATTTCTACATTCTATGAAAATCCCATTAAGTGCCCACATACTTTTAAACATCTGACCTGAAATGCCTATATTGAGCTTGCCTGTGTATCCTTCACTCTGCCCCCTGGTGCTTCCACGGTGCACAACAGCTTTAATGACATGATCACATATTATCTTCCCACCCTGTGTTTGTTGTCTGGAACACAGTGAAGGAGGCAGCTGTACAATATTTATTTTTATCCTCATTATTCATTGAGTGGATTCTTGTTGCTTTCACTTCACACCATCCAGCCTGCCCACTGAGGGCCCTCATGTGTTCTCATTAGATCAGGTTCATTTGCATTTACATCTTAGTAATCACAAATAGAACTAGGTTCCTTATCGGGGACAGATCCTCAGATTCCCAGCCTCATCTACTGCAAACTGCCCAACCTGAACAATGAGTCAGGGGTCTTGGGGGGAAATAGTAGGTGATCATGCAATTAACGACTGTGGGTGGGATTTTCAAAGGAGTCTGGATGCCCAATTCCCACTGGAAATTAATAGGACCTGGACAATCTGAGCCTAAATCGTTTTGCAGATGCACAAGGGGACAGAGCCAAGTGTGCACAAAACCTGACGTCTGTATTGCAACATGAATGAGTTGCTGTAGAGGATTTCCTAGATCATTTTTTTTCTAAAGGAAAATGATAAAGCAAAGAAATCCCCTCGTGTGAAACTGTTGCTAGAGGGCAGGAGAGGGCTGATTCCTATACAAGACACTCACTAGCTCTACCTTATGGTGGGTGAAATTCATCTATGCAAAGAAAACCAGTGCAATGCTTGGGCTTCAGAGATACAAAGAACAGGAGTACTTGTGGCACCTTAGAGACTAACAAATTTATTAATAAATTTGTAAATCTAATAAATTTGTTAGTCTCTAAGGTGCCACAAGCAGGGCTGGCTCTGGCTTTTTTGCCACCCCAGGCAAAAAAGCATCCCGCCGCCCCCCGCCCTCCGGCGGGGAGCGCGGCAGGGGAGGGCGCCGAGCCCGGCCGCGGCCCAGCTCTCCCCGGCTGGCTGGAGTGCCGGGGGGAGGGCGGCAAGCCCGGCCGCAGCCCCGCTCTCCCTGGCCGGCCGGAGCGCCGGGGGGAGGGCGGCGAGCCAGGCCGGGGCCCCGCTCTCCCCGGCCGGCCAGAGCGCTGGGGGGAGGGCGGAGAGCCCGGCCGCGGCCCCGCTCTCCCCGGCCGGCCAGAGCACCGGGGGACGGCGGCCCCGCTCTCCCCGGCCGGCCGGAGCGCCGGGGTAGGGCGGGGAGCCCGCTGCGGCTCCGCTCTCCCTGGGTGAGCGCCGCCCCTCTCCAGGTGCCGCCCCAAGCACATGCTTGGTAGGCTGGTGCCTGGAGCCAGCCCTGGCCACAAGTACTCCTGTTCTTTTTGCGGATACAGACTAACACGGCTGCTACTCTGAAACCAGAGATACAAAGCTCTGTGCCTGACCTCTGTCCAGGGGTGCATTCCAATCCCATAGGCAACTTCAAACCTGGTATAGGGGAGATTCTATAGTCACCTTCTGAGAGCCGAAATCCCATTCCAGTGATTTGTAGGTGTCAGCACAGTGCTAATCCCAGTGCGGGAGGTCGTTACTAAGGAATCTGTCACATCTTTGCTCTTTAAATAACATTAGGAGTATGCAGAGAGCACACAGACACCACTGGGTTGCGAATAACAGTGCTTACTAGCTATATACTACATAAAAGGCCTATATAGATACATAGACACACTCTGCTGCTGTTAGGCTATGGTGCATCCTGCAATAGAAGAGAGAGAGGCCCACCAGAGAGCGCCCAAACTATTTAAAGAGATACTACCCAATTTTTTAACACTACATAATCCCTCATCATTTGCTCAAAAGAAAAAACACAATCAAAGCACACGCACAACGTGTTTAACGAGTGTTTATAACTCACTGTGAAGGGCTTCGCTCCACTCACCACCTCCCAGGGGTTTATCTGGGGAATTAGCTCACCACTGTCCTTGCTCTTGCTCAGTCCCTTGCCTCAGGCACTGGCTCCGCAGTCCTCTCCCTAGTCAGGAGCTGTAGCACCTCTCCATGGCTTCGCCCTCTGGCCTCCCCTGCCGGGGTCTCATCAAAGTCTCTTTCCACCGAGTCTCAGTCAGCCTGTGCTGACTGCACCACTCCCACAGCGGCGGGTAGGGGAACCCAGGCCCGTCCTCTCCTCCAGGTGCCAGTTCAGGGACCCTTGAACCCACCGTTCAGGTCTGTAGGTCTTCACTGCTCCTTCCCTGGACTGCTTCCGACAGCGCCTTTGTCAGGGTCCTGCTCCTGCCCTTGTACCAGGGAGTGTGACTGGCTGGCCTCAGCTCCTGGGCTTTCTAGAAGCCCCCTCCTGGTCCTGCCCAGGTGAGCTTCAGTCTCAAGGAGTGTCCTTGCCCCTTAGCTCCCCAGCAGGTGCTGCCTACAGCTAATCAGCCTCTTGCCACCGTAACCCCTTCGGTGCTGGAGCGGGGTGAACACCCTATCACACTCACCCAAATCAAAAGGCATTTTTCACATCCCATTGAAAGGCACTTCGCTAAACAGGCTCCTCTCGCCCGGCCCTGCCAATATGCGTGTTTCTGCACCAAACCATGGACGCATCAGAGCTGTTAAACAAGAAGTGACTTTTTATTTTATTTTTTTTAATGCTGGGGAAAAAAAGTATTTTCCTACCTTCTTTGTTCCTGAAATTGACTGAGCTGTTTTTGCTCAGTCTTTCAAAAACAAGAAAGCAGTGGATTCGCAAGCACTGCCCAGAGCCAGAACAATTCATCCTGAAAGGAAAAAGCTTCCCACTATAAGGACGTGCAAAAGAGAAGGCACCAGGGTGGAACCCAGGAGAGCTGGGTTCGATTCCTGGCACTGCCAGCAACTCCCTGGGTTGCCTTAGGGAAGTCCCCAAGGCATGGGTCCTCAAGGTGCCTAACTCCCATTGACAGAGCTAGATTAACACATAAGCCAACTAGACGTGCTGGGGGCCAGGGCCGGTGCAACCACTTAGGCAAACTAGGCGGCCGCCTAGGGCGCCTAGTGGTTGAGGGCGCCTAAAAGCCCGATCAGGCGAGGAGGTGTAGTGGAGGTCAGCTGGGGCAGGGGGGCACAGGGAGGGCTGCCCGCAGTAACAGGGGGGGCGCACAGGGGAACCGCTCCCCGCCCCAGATCACCTTCACTCTGCCTCCTCTGCTGAGCACACAGCCCCCACTCTAAGTCTCCTCCAGTCGGCGCCGCAAGCCTGGGAGGGGAGGAGAATTAGAGCAGCGCCGGCGTGCTCAGCGAAGGAGAGCTGGGGCGGGCTCCCCGGGCGGGGTTAGCTGCCGCGGAGGGGGGCGGGGTTAGCTTCCGCGGCAGGGGCTCCCCGGGCGGGGTTAGCTGCTGCGGAGGTGGGCGGGATTAGCTTCTGCGGGGGGGGGGCTCCCCGGGCCGGGTTAGCTGCCATGGAGGGGGGGGGTGCAAGGGGGGGGAGCTGGGGCGGGGGGGGGGGGCTCCTCGGGGGGGAGGGGGGGGTGAGCATGATTAGCTGCCACGGGGGCTGGGGGAGAGGGTGCAAGGTGGAAGTTTCGCCTAGGGCGCGAAACTTCCTTGCACAGACCCTGCTGGGGGCCCAGATTTGTGGGGAGGAGGGGCCCAAAACATGGAGGTTTATTTGGGGGTGGGGTGGGGGTTAAATCATAGAAGATCAGGGTTGGAAGAGATCTCAAGAGGTAGAAGCCAAACTCGAACAGCTTAATGGGACTAAATCGGGGGGCCCAGATAATCTTCATCCAAGAATATTAAAGGAACTGGCACATGAAATTACAAGCCCATTAGCAAGAATTTTTAATGAATCAGTAAACTCAGGGGTTGTACGGTACAACTGGAGAATTGCTAACATAGTTCCTATTTTTAAGAAAGGGAAAAAAGGTGATCCGAGTAACTATAGGCCTGTTAGTTTGACATCTGTAGTATACAAGGTCTTGGAAAAAAATTTGAAGGAGAAAGTAGTTAAGGACATTGAGGGCAATGGTAATTGGGACAAAATACAACATGGTTTTACAAAAGGTAGATCGTGACAAACCAACCTGATCTCCTTCTTTGAGACGGTAACAGATTTTTTAGACAAAGGAAACGCAGTGGATCTAATTTACCTCAATTTCAGTAAGGCATTTGATACGGTTCCACATGGGGAATTATTAGCTAAATTGGAAAAGATGGGGATCAATATGAAAATTGAAAGGTGGATAAGGAACTGGTTAAAGGGGAGACTACAGGCTGGAAGGAGGTTACTAGTGGAGTTCCTCAGGGATCGGTTTTGGGACCAATTGGATTTAATCTTTTTATTACTGACCTTGGCACAAAAAGTGGGAATGTGCTAATAAAGTTTGCAAATGACACAAAGCTGGGAGGTATTGCCAATACAGAGAAGGACCGGGATATCATACAGGAAGATCTGGATGACCTTGTAAACTGGAGTAATAGTAATAGGATGAAATTTAATAGTGAAAAGTGCAAGGTCATGCATTTAGGGATTAATAACAAGAATTTTGGTTATAAATTGGGGACGCATCAGTTGGAAGTAACAGAGGAGAAGGACCTCGGAGTATTGGTTGATCACAGGATGACTATGAGCCGCCAATGTGATATGGCTGTGAAAAAAGCTAATGCGGTCTTGGGATGCATCAGGCGAGGTATTTCCAGTAGAAATAAGGAGGTGTTAGTACCGTTATACAAGGCACTGGTGAAACCTCATCTGGAATATTGTGTGCATTTCTGGTCTACCATGTTTAAGAAGGATGAATTCAAACTGGAACAGGTTCAGAGAAGGGCTACTAGGATGATCCGAGGAATGGAAAACCTGTCTTATGAAAGGAGACTCAAAGAGCTTGGCTTGTTTAGCCTAACCAAAAGAAGGCTGAGGGGAGATATGATTGCTCTTTATAAATATATCAGAGGGATAAATATCAGGGAGGGAGAGGAATTATTTAAGCTCAGTACCAATGTGGACACAAGAACAAATGGATATAAACTGGCCATTAGGAAGTTTAGACTTGAAATTAGACGAAGGTTTCTAACCATTAGAGGAGTGAAGTTCTGGAACAGCCTTCCAAGGGGAGTAGTGGGGGCAAAAGACATATCTGGCTTCAAGACTAAGCTTGATAAGTTTATGGAGGGGATGGTATGATGGGATAGCCTAATTTTTGCAATTAATTGATCTTTGATTATTAGCAGGTAAATATCCCCAATGGTCTGTGATGGGATGTTAGATGGGGTGGGATCTGAGTTACTACAGAGAATTCTTTCCTGGGTGCTGGCTGGTGAGTCTTGCCCACATGCTCAGGGTTTAACTGATCGCCATATTTGGGGTCCGGAAGGAATTTCCCTCCAGGGCAGATTGGCAGAGGCCCTGGAGGTTTTTCGCCTTCCTCTGCAGCATGGGGCACAGGTCACTTGTTGGAGGATTCTCTGCACCTTGAGGTCTTTAAACCACAATTTGAGGACTTCAATAACTCAGGCATAGGTTAGGGGTTTGTTACAGGAGTGGGTGGGTGAGATTCTGTGGCCTGCGTTGTGCAGGAGGTCAGACTAGATGATCATAATGGTCCCTTCTGACCTTAAAGTCTATGAGTCTATGAGGTCATCTAGTCCAACCCCCTGCTCAAAGCAGGACCAACCCCAACTAAATCATCCCAGCCAGGGCTTTGTCAAGCCGGGCCTTAAAACCTCTAAGGATGGAGATTCCACCACCTCCCTAGGTAACCCATTCCAGTGCTTCACCACCCTCCTAGTGAAATAGTTTTTCCTAATATCCAACCTAGACCTCCCCTACTGCAACTTGAGACCATTGCTTCTTGTTCTGTCAATGTGGATTTGCAGGCAAACTGAAAGAACTTTGCTCCCTTGAGTGGGTGGAGTTGTGGCCTGGCATAAGGGGTTGCAGCACCACTCAAATTTGGCCCGGCTGCCCTTCCATCCTGGTGAGTAGCACCCCTTGCAGCAGCAGGACGAGCATCCGACTCCAGCAGATCGGCCTGGCCACAATGGACGGTTGTTTGTTGTTATTCATAGTAGAAGGTAGAAACCCAGAAGCGTCTGTTTGCCTAGAGCAGTGGTTCCCAAACTGGGGTTTGTGAACCCCTGGGGGTTCCCGAAATGTTACAGGGGGTTCCTGGGCAAAAATTTCCTAATGGTGGACAGAGCTGTCCCTAGGGATCCTGGGCAGCATGGGGCTAGCAGCCCGGAGCCCTGGGGACTTCCAAGAGCTAAGCAGATCAAAGCAAGCATATCTATCATACTGAGGAGATTTAAACTTCAACACTCCTTATAAGAAATGGAAAGGGAGGTGGATATATTTTGCTGTTTTTAAAATTAAATAGGCAGCTAGGATTGTTTTTAAAATTATTATGGAGAACAAGTTTAAGCTTTGTTGTAATGTGCGTTCTTTGCCTGGATTGTTCAAGACCTGAATGCTTGTGTAGGAGGAACTCTTTGAGTTGGCTTCTTAAATACCTTCATGCTGTTTCACATCTGATACTCCCTGATGAAACATGGGAGCCTTGTCTTACAAGCTACAAAAGTGAGATCTTGGAAGAGTATTGCCGTTTTCATAAAGTCATAAAATTACTGTAATGATAAATAAGGAAGGCTGAAAGAATTGGGTTTGTTTAGTTTGGAAAAGAGAAGACTGAGAGGGGACATGATAGCAGTTTTCAGGTATCTAAAAGGGTGTCATAAGGAGGAGGGAGAAAACTTGTTCACCTTAGCCTCTAAGGATAGAACAAGAAGCAATGGGCTTAAACTGCAGCAAGGGAGGTTTACGTTGGACATTAGGAAAAAGTTCCTAACTGTCAGGGTGGTTAAACACTGGAATAAATTGCCTAGGGAGGTTGTGGAATCTCCATCTCTGGAGATATTTAAGAGTAGGTTAGAGAAATGTCTATCAGGGATGGTCTAGACAGTATTTGGTCCTGCCATGAGGGCGGGGGACTGGACTCGATGACCTCTCGAGGTCCCTTCCAGTCCTAGAATCTATGAATCTATGAAAATAAATAGTGTGTAATAAGCATGTCATAAAAACAAATTTTATATTTCCAAGATCACTGCTTTTATAATTTATACTCAGGTAAGGGAGAAAATCCCTGGAAATATTCATTTTTAGGAGGGGGTTCGCGAGACTTGACATTTTAGTGGAAGGGGTTCGAGGGTTGTTAAAGTTTGGGAACCACTGGCCTAGAGCCCAGTGACAGGGTATTCTGGCCCTGCCCCCTGTTTTCAATGGGGATTAGGCTCCTCAATGAAGTGTAGCCAACCTCAAGAGACCAAACATCATGAGTCAGACCCCAAAAATTCATGAGATTGGTTCCACAAATCATGAGAGTTTAAGAACGTCATCAAATCATGTGTTTTTAGTCATCTTCTTACTTTCTAACTCCCCCCCACTGTTCTGGCTCCATGCCTGTGTGAGAACTTCACACTGCAAAGTAACCAGCCTTTAGTGCACAGAACTGCACGCCTCTCCCAGGCTGCTCCGCTGGCCCTCCCCTCTCCCGCGAGACAGGGGAACTGCCAGCCATTTCCTAGGACTGTCCTGACTCTCTCCCCTCCTCGTTCATCTCCTTCACTAAAAGAAGGGCCGGGTGGTAACTAGTTTGAGATCTACTGACCTAATTAATGCATCATCATTAATCACTCGCCCATAGAACTTATATTACTCTTTAGGGTTGATGAGTTACAGATAAGCATATTAAAGAACTTTAAACCTAGATCAATCATACACAGAAGCAATAATGTCACAGTAAAAACAATACGGGA
>NW_020665065.1:20468487-20517135 GCF_002925995.2 Terrapene triunguis
TCCAGGTCCAGGGTGATAAACATATCCTGGCTGTTGGGGAAACCGGTCTCTCCGCTTCCTTGCTGCTGTGAGCTATTTACATTATCTTCATCCTCATCTTCCTCGTACCCTGAACCCGCTTCCCTGTGTGTTTCTCCAGTGAGGGACTCATAGCACACGGTTGGGGTAGTGGTGGCTGCACCCCCTAGAATGGCATGCAGCTCCGCGTAGAAGCGGCATGTTTGCGGCTCTGCCCCGAACCTTCCGTTTGCTTCTCTGGCTTTGTGGTAGGCTTGCCTTAGCTCCTTAATTTTCACTCGGCACTGCTGTGCGTCCCTGTTATGGCCTCTGTCCTTCATGGCCTTGGAGACCTTTTCTAATATTTTGCCATTTCGTTTACTGCTTCGGAGTTCGGCCAGCACTGATTCATCTCCCCATATGGCGAGCCGATCCCGTACCTCCCGTTCTGTCCATGCTGGAGCTCTTTTGCGATCCTGGGACTCCATCACGGTTACCTGTGCTGATGAGCTCTGCGTGGTCACCTGTGCTCTCCACGCTCAGCAAACAGGAAATGAAATTCAAACATTCGCGGGGCTTTTCCTGTCTACCTGGCCAGTGCATCCGAGTTGAGAGTGCTGTCCAGAGCGGTCACAATGAAGAACTGTGGGATAGCTCCCGGAGGCCAATAACGTCGAATTCCGTCCACACTAACCCAATTCCGACCCCCTAAGGCCGATTTTATCGCTAATCCCCTCGTCGGAGGTGGAGTAAAGAAACCGGTTTTAAGGGCCCTTTAAGTCGAAAGAAAGGGCTTCGTCGTGTGAACGTGTCCAGGCTTAATTCGATTTAACGCGGCTAAAGTCGACCTAAACTCGTAGTGTAGACCAGGCCTCAGTGGTTTGAGCCTTGGTCTACTAAACACACGGTTGTGAGTTCAATCCTTGAGGGGGCCATTTAGGGATCTGGGGCAAAAACCTGTCAAGGACAGTACTTGGTCCTGCTGTGATGGTAGGGAACTAGACTTGATGACCTTCTAAGGTCCCTTCCAGCTCTATGAGATAGGTATATCTCTTCATATATATGTAACATCCTTTCTCCAAAGAGTTCATTGGGCATTGATATTCAATAGGTGTTAACACAAACAAACCAAAAGCACAGTGTTTGAAGCAGCCTGATTAAAATCTCCTTCCTCTCTCAGCCATTGCAGCTCTTTGATGATGGAATTTCACTAGTGACCCTTTGAGGGTAGATGGGATTTGAATCCCTAACGTACAAACAAACAAACAAACCTTTATTACTTTTTAACACAACCCCCCTGCATCCAGGGCCGGCTTTAGCAGGTGCAGGGCCCCACGCCGGGATGCGAATTGTCTCGTACCCCCCACCGCCCCAACTCCACCCTAGCCCCGCCCCCAGCCCCGCCCCCCATTGCCCCATTGGATCCCTCCCCAAATCCCCACCCTGGCCCCGCTTCTTCCCCAAGCATGCCGCATTCCTCCTCCTCCCCCCTCCCTCCCAGGCTTGCGCTGATCAGCTGTATGGCGGCGCAAGCGCTGGAGGGAGGGGGGAGAAGCAGGACGCGGCTTTTTTCTTTTTTCCCCCGCTCCGCTGGCAGCCCCGGATGTTGCGGGGCCCTCTTAGGCGCGGGGCCCCATTCCGGGGAATCGGCCGAATCGGCTTAAAGCCGGCCCTGCCTGCATCAGCAAACACAAGGCACAAAGCGACTGAATTTCCCCCTTTGCTGGTCACCTTTAAATGATCCCATCGAGGCCTGGGTGATTCCACCACAGGGAGGTGAATGGGGAGGGGGAAGTGGCCTGGCTGCTGAGACTGAGGAGGGGCTGCTGCCACGCTGGGCACCTTGTTGCTCTCACCTGGGCAGGGGGTTGGTCATTCGTGGCAAGGGAGTGCTGGAAGCAGCGCTGCTTAGCAGTGAGAGCGAAGACTCACTGTTCACTTCGGCCCCTCGCCAAAAACCTGCCTGGATTCCAGCCTTCCTCCAAAACGTACCGTTTAAGCCCTAGGATGCTGGCTTACTCCCAGCTGGGGCCTGGACGGGGCGGTTTTGTTGCCACTAGGGGGCGCTGTGCTGTACTGGGGTGGGAGGAGGGCTGCTGACAGCAGGGAGGCTGAGTAAGTTGAGAAACTTGGGAGAGTCCAGAACGACCCCCTCCCCACGCCCCCAGCAGCCCTGACTCCTTCCCTCCCATTGCTGCCCCAACACGAGCCAGCTTCCTCCCTCCCCTTGCCCCGGTCTGGGAGCAAGCATGGAGGACACAGGCCATGTCAGGCCAGGGGCATGAGGGAGCCAGCCCAGTGCTGGCAGCGGGGGAGAGCAGGAAACAGGGCCTGGAGGCTGAACTCTGCAGCACCATCAGCTCCCCAGCCATGGCAGGGGAGAGGGGACCTGAGTCCCTCTACACTGGGTGCTGGGCCCAGCTGTGCATGATGTCACTGCCCCAGCCAGATGGCTTAGGTAACACGGGCTGTAATGCCAAGCTCTGTTTTCAATACAGCTGAGTGCGAGGATGGGCGGCTTCCCCCCAAGGCTGTCTGAGAAGCCGGCCCCTCAGAGCCGCCCATCCTCTGTGAAGGCCAGAGCCTCGTCCCAAGGGCGCTCCGCTCAGCTGAGCCAGCCCAGACGCAGGATGTGTGAACCCTGCACCCGCTCCTGGAACCGCGGCCGCCAAGGGCCCACTCCTGCCCTTGAGCGCGCTGTGTCCCAAGAAGCGACAAGTCAAATGCTGAGCAAGGCCCTGGGCAACCGGAGGGGTGGGGAGAGGGGCTTGGCCCAGGAGCGCGGGGGGTAGGGGAGGCAGGGGGTCACAGTCGAAGAGTGGAAGCTGAGAGCAGGGAAAGGAGCACGGTGAAAGGACTGGCATAAGCAGGGGGGATGAGAGCAGAGAAATAGATGGGGCAGGGCGAGATCAGCTGCACACATACAAAATGGGCAATGACTGCCTAGGAAGGAGTACTGCGGAAAGGGATCTGGGGGTCATAGTCGACCACAAGCTAAATATAAGTCAACAGTGTAACGCTGTTGCAAAAAAAGCAAACATCCTTCTGGGATGTATTAGCAGGAGTGTTGTAAGCAAGACACAGGAAGTAATTCTTCCAATCTACTCCGCGCTGATTAGGCCTTAACTGGAGTATTGTGCCCAGTTCTGGGCGCCACATTTCAGGAAGGATGTGGACAAATTGGAGAGAGTTCAGAGAAGAACAACAAAAATGATTAAAGGTCTAGAAAACGTGACCTATGAGGGAAGATTGAAAAAATTGGGTTTGTTTAGTCTGGAGAAGAGACAACTGAGAGGGGACATGAGAACAGTTTTCAAGTACATAAAAGGTTGTTAAATTGTTTTTCTTAACCTCTGAGGATAGGACAAGAAGCAACGGGCTAAAATTGCAGCAAGGGCGGTTTAGATTGGACATTAGGAAAAACTTCCTAACCGTCAGGGTGGTGAAGCACTGGAATAAATTGCCTAGGGAGGTGGTGGAATCTCCATCATTGGAGATTTTTAAGAGCAGGTTGGACAAACACCTGTCAGGGATGGTCTAGATAATTAGTCCTGCCTTGAGTGCATGGGACTGGACTAGATGATCTCTCGAGGTCCCTTCCAGTTCTATGATTGTATGATCATGATGGCCCTTGTAGCCAATGAGGAGAGAAGCAGCAGGACTGGCCCTAGGTGGGCAGCTGCCAGAGGAGAGACATCCCTGTGCTCTGTGCAGGCTGGGAGGCCCCCCAAGCCCTCTGTCGCTCTGGAGGGGAGCGTCAGCCCAGCCACTACCCAGGGGATTCAGACCGCTCAGCCATCGCTGGAGCCCTGCCAGGATCCCGTTACCACATGGCACTAGAAGCAGCAGCTCTGCCTCAGCCCACTTCCCTGGCACCTGCTTCCTGGCCGCCCCGGGATTCCTGGCCCGGCTCCAGAAGTTGGTTCTGGAGTCTTTTGGGCAGGGCTGTACTGGGTCTCTGCGGGGGTTCTGCATCTTCTGCTGGAGGAGGGAAGACAGGGCCTGACATGCCTGCGCATGCAGATCCATGTCTTCTGCCTCCAGGCCCTGCAGAGGCTCCTTTGTGGTGCAGGTAGCTCGGCATGGAGTACATTGGCGCACGCCTTCCTCCGCCGCCTCCGATACGACCGGCAGCTCTTTTATCTCCATCCAAGAGGTCTTCCGTGAGACCTCTCTGAGCTGCTGGTCTTCTACCAGGATCTCCTTCGGATCTGGAAGCTGGTCTCGGCGACCAGGTCCGTGGTGGCCACCCAGGGGGCAGATCTCCTCGCAGAGCCCCTGCTACGCAATCCCCATCTTCGTGTGCTGGTGGCAGAGTTGCCCTCGGTGTGCCAGAGGTTGGTCCTGGCGGAAGTTGCCAGGATCAAGGACCTCCTGGACTATGACCGGGGGACTGGGTGGATCCCTATGCGCTTGGCTGGCGCATGGGGCTCTCCGCCCTTGGTATCCCCCGCCGCGTACTCGGGAGGTGGAGGCAGCCTTATTGCCCACTTCTCGGTCTTTCCTCGAGTGGGTCCTGCATGAGGGTATTCCCAGCCCGCCCCTCATCCCAGGCCCTCCGGATCTCTTCATCGGGCCCCTGCCCCATGAGTCCTCTCGGATCCCACCCCTCTGTATCCTGAGCCGGCTGCAGGATTTGCAGCTGGTTCACTTCCAAACCACGCCATGGGACCATCTCTACATGCTCGTGCTCCACATTCTTCATTTCCCCACCCTCGTGTACCTCCCCAACACCAAGTGGCAGGACCTTTTACCAGCTGCAGAGGTGGGGGACCCCGGTGGGCCAGCCTGTATTCCACCTTGGTTCCACAGCCCGCTGGGGACATTAGTTGGTGGCTCCTCCATGGAACCGTGAGCACGGGCGTATACGTGGCGCGGTTCCCGACGCCTGCACTTTTTGCAGTGTGTGGGAGACCCTGGCGCATGTCTATCTGCAGTGCGCCAGGCTGCAGCCCCTCTTCCGGCTCCTCCAGAACCTCTTGTTGAGGTTCTGGCTGCACTTTTCCCCCATACCTTTTCATACATGCACACCCCATCCGTGGCCCCATGAAGTCGCGGGACCACCTCGTCAACCTCCTCCTAGCCATGGCCAAAGTGGCCTTTTATAACACCAGGGAGAGGAGGTTGGCTGAGGGGGGGCCTGCGACTGTGGGGCCTGTTTTCGTTCTTTCATCCGTTCACGCATCCGGGCAGAGTTCCTCTGGGCACCATCCGCTGGCTCCTTGGATGCTTTTGAGGAGCAGTGGGCGCTGTCCGGGGTTCTCTGCTTGGTGTCCCCTTCCAGTTCCCTAGTTTTGGCCCTTTGATCTATTCCTGTTTTTTTTTCTTCGTTGTCCCCTGACGTTGGTTGAGTCCTGGGCCCAGTAGCTCCTCCCCAGGCTGGGGGAGGAGCCTTTAGCTGTGGCCGGGCGTAAGCCCACCCACTTCCCAGCACCCAATAGGACCAGCTTCCTGACAGGTGCTTCCCAGCCTCCCCTCCAGCCCTGCTCCTCACCCTGTCTGCAGCAGGGGAGCAGCGAGCGGGGCAGGGCTGGGGGGTGACAGCGCAGGGCAGGGTGTGATGCATGCCCTGGCCCTGCCAGTGCTGTGCCTGCTCCGGGGATAAGCAGAGGCCCTCAGCCCCCGGGGCTGTCACATCCACTTACATCTGCTGCCGTGGACTGGCCTCAAGCCATACCGAGCAGAGCGTCAGTCAGGGCGCGCAGCCCTCCACAGCTGGGGCTCCAAGCAGCACCAGGCCAGGCTCTAGGGGCCCCTCCCGGATCACTGAAGGGAGGGGAGTCACGCTAGCTAAACAGGCAGGGGGCTGGGTGGGTGCGAACAGTGAGGAAACGATCCCCTACCCCCAGAACAGGCAGCGCCGCCCTTCCCCGGCTGCTGCCCCCTGCACCCCAGCAAGAGCAAGTGCTTCTGTGTGAGGCCATCTCCTGGGTGACTCCAGCAGAGAAGGGGCCTGGACCAGCCCCTGGGGCTCAGATCTGGGACCAGCCTCTCCAGCCCCCAGCAGCAAACCTCGTGCTTGGGCCCATCCCTGAGCCCCGGGGCACTCGCTTCCCAGCCACAGTGCACAGGCCATTCGGCTCAGCGAACCCCACTGCCCTGTGTCACCACATGCAGCAGGGAGGGGGCCCGGAGCTGGGGCACAGTGGCCTGGCTGACAGCACCTCGCTGCTCACACCCGTGTCAGCTCTGCAGCATGGTCTCGGGGCCACTCTCTCCCCCAGCGATGGGCTGCTCTGATGCTTTGTGCCGGAGAGAAACCCGCTCCCCACGGCCCATGGGAGCATTACGGGGTGCTTGGGAATGGAGAGGCCAGGCCAGCCCTACTGCCAAGGGAGCAGGCCAGCACCTTGGCAACAGAGTGGGGTATGCGGGGTGTTCCACTGGGTGATGCTGCGGGGACAGGTGGGCTTGTGGCTGTCATCCAGGCCTGGGCTCAGGAGACATGGAGCCCATTCTCAGCCCTGCCTCTGACTCGCTGTGTGATATCAGGCAAGTCGCCTCGCTGTGCCTCAGTTTCCCTATCTGTGAAATGGGAGTAACAGAGCTACTCCCCCTGAAGGACTGTGAAGGTTTGAGCCAGATCCCCAGCAGGTGGCTCCAATGGAGCGAGGCCAATGTACACTGGCTGAGGATGAGACCGTCACGGGCGGCACTCACTGTGTCTGACTGGAGCATCCATGGCAGCTGGCCCTGGGAACTTCTGTTCTGACCTCTCCTTCCCCCTGGGGGCAACTGGCTTCTGGGACTCTTGCCTGGGCCCAGATGACCATTAATGTCTGGGGATAAAGGGATTCAAGCCGTCTCTGGATGGGCTCAGGAGCAAGGCCTGTTAGGTGACATCTTGTCCATGTGCTTGGAAGCAGGGCAGGCATTTCCTGGGGCTGCGTCCAGTCAAGGGTCAGGGGAGGCCTGGTCTCTCCCTCTCTGCTACAGCCGCAGAGACAGAGCACGTGTCCGGTTCAGTCACTGCCCAGCACGGGGACCCGGCCGGGCTAAGCGCATTCTGCAGAGGTTCTCTCTGATGGTGAGTGCCCAGGCGCAGGGGCTGTGCACTGCACTGCCAGCCATTCCACGCCCATTGTCCCTTCGCCTGCCCAGACAGGCCTGGCTCCGAGCTGAGCTGCATTGCAGGAAATAATGAGCCAGGCAGCCTTGGCAGGGCCACGCTGCTAACGCAGGGATTTGATCACAGCCTCCTTGGTCTCCTGGCTGAATTACCGTGACAGCTCTGCCTCGGGCCAATTAAAATAGGCAGGTGCAATTATCCTGCCAGCAGGCAGCCTTGGCCAGCTCTGGAGCTGGGCTGAGGAATGTGGCTCATCAGAGTTAACTCTTCAGTGGCAGGGGGTGAGTGAGAAGCAAGGGGGTGAGATGGAGGTGAAAGGGTGGCAACAAGGGATGTGCCCCCTAAAGAGCCTTCAGTGGGTCACCCCTCTAGTTTTGCACAAACCCATCGGGGGTGGGAGGTGGGATCCAGTTCCTGGCTCTATAAAGGAGCCAGTGTCAGTCTGGTGTGTTGCGAGTTCCAGCCCAGTGACCAGAGACTTTGTTACACGGCTCATGAGCCCGTTGAGGGTCCCCAGAGCATCTGTCGACGGTGGATCCCAGAAACAAGCCTCTCGTCTCTCTCAGGCCTCCCAATGCCCACGGCAAGGAGGCACAGCATGCCTGCTCTCTGGCGCCTGCTCCGCGGCCAGCTGCTAATGAGTGTAATTAATCATGGCACAGGTGGGACTCTGAGGCTCCTAGGCTTTGATTTTCTGCACTGCCACATGTAGGCGTGAGGAGGGCTGGGAGCTGAGCTGAAATATGAACAGCTCATTGTCAGAGACCTTCCCCTCCCCTTCCGGGGACGGAGCACAGAGCTGCACGTCCGGAGGCTGGGGGAGCAGAGGGCTCCCCACCAGCCCCACCACCACGGGGAGGCCCCTTCTGGTAGGCCACTCTGGATTACTGCTGTCATTAGAGCAGGGGGTTCAGGACTGCTCCTACAATGCACAGCCCAGGCAGCCCCCGGCCTGCTCCTCAGACATGCCAGGCCCGTCTGATCAGGGGGGCCCATTTTCCTATGGCCAGCAGGGGGCAGGACGACATAAATCACCACCCCTGTAAAGAGACTAAATGGCTTCTGAATGAGCCTGACCCTGCAAAGCCTGCTGGCAACAGCAGCTTTTACTGCCATGAGCAGCCCTGCTGGAACCAGTGGGGCTACGTGTACGAACTCGGCTTGGCGGGGCTGGCACCACTAAGACAATAACGTGCCCAGTGGTGACTCTAGTAGGGTGGGAGGGCACTCGGCACCACCCAGCATCACTCGCGGGGGTATGCGGGGGAGGGAGACGAACCCAGGCAGCAGCCCAAGCCCAACATCATCTGCTCTTCCAGACGGACCCCATCCTCCCTTGCAGCTTCCTCCTCCCTGTCCTTCCCCATCTCCACTCTCCCCGGCCTTTCTGTGTCTCATTCCCCCTCCCTGGCCAGGCAGGTACCACGGATCATACCCAGCATTGTGGGGGAGCCAGCCTGACGTTCCGGGGCCTGGCCCAGCCGCTTTGTCACTTGTCTCACCCAGTGTGTGGGGAGCTGGGGGATGCTTCAGGCCCGGATCGCAGATGAAGGGGTTTCCCCTATGGAAGTCCTATGCTAGCAGCGGCACTGACTCCTTGCAATCTCCACCTGCTCCAATCAGCACTCGCCCCCGCAGGCACCAGCCCCGCTGGGGAGCCGGAGCTGTGAAGAGCAATTTGCCTTCAACAAATTAAACACCGAAAACATATGTTCTCTGTCATCCTGTCACCTCCGGTCTGCCACAAATCATCTGTCAAGCTCTTCGCTCTCTGGATAGCTGTCCCCTGATCACAGCGACCCAGCCGAGTCCTGGAGCAGCTGTAATGATCCATGGCTGAGCGCCGCCGGGCACCGCAGCCATTAGCCATCAGCACAGCACAGGTTGCGGCGTTCGAACTCCAGACACCAATAACTCTCAGCCCCCAGTGACCAGCCCTGAGGAGTGATTAGAGAGGAGCAATTCTGGCATATTCCAGTAGAGGGCAGTGGGACATACACATTAGAGACTGATTATCCTTTAGGAGTGGGGTCACAGCATGGTGCGCGGGCATCACACACTACCCACCCCCCAGAAGTACTCCAGGTGTCAGCCAGAGATTCCCACTAGAGGGACAGGATTTGAACTCAGCACTGTGGGCTCCGGCCATGCAGGCTCTCGAGTCAGGAGAGCTAAAGCAGCAGCTCCGTTAGCCAGAGCAGGCTGGGGCTCTGTGGACGACAGTGGGTGCTATTGACACACAGCTCTGCTATGCAGCCGGTAAAGGGCGGGCACCGATGCCAGTGCCTGCGGGAAGGGTCAGCCCTGCCTGAGCTCAGCAAGCAGTGGGAGCTGGTACACGCACCAGCAGGTCCTTGTGTCAGCTGCAGCATGGGTGTCAGTGCAGCCGTGGCTCAGATGTTGTTCCCAGTATGGAGCAGGGGTTCGTGACACTGAGCCCAGCTGGTACTGGCCCTGGTGTTGCCAGGACGAGTGCATCTGTCCCATTGCTGGAATGTGGGTACTGAGTTGGCTAGAGGGCAGTGCCCAGGGATCTGCCCAGGGATCTACAATGCTGCCTATTGTGTAGTCGCTGTGGGGTTTCCATCTCAGCCTGCTGCCCCTGTCTCTGAAGTGGATTCTCCTGCCCCTCCCCTGGCATGGAAGGGATCCCAGGATGGCCCTGCCCTGCTCAGTGCCATGGGTGGTGGGAGTTTCTGGCATGGCGCAAGTTTGTGGCCTGGGCCCTGCTGCAGAGGCCTATGGGTAATCCATCCTTATTGCTGCCGCACTCCATTCCCAGCACCCCACCAGCACACACCAGTGGGGGCTGAGAAATCTGAGGATGTGGGGTCCCCAGGCAGAGCGCCAGGCATTGGGCACTGTCAGAGGGAAGCGGCTGGATGCTTACTGGCCCAGTGGTTTGCTCCGAAGGGGCAGGAGATGGGACACAGCACTAGCCAGATCAGTGTGTCAGTGTCTGCGTTACTCATCAATGGAGAGTACTGCTCGGAGCGCCGCTGCACTGGGGACATCCCAATATACCACTCTGAGATACAACAGCTGTGTGTCCCACACAAACCGTCCCCCGGCCTGGCACGTGGGGTGGGAGATCCATGGGGCAGGAGATGTGTGTGTATCAGTGGGCCAGGTCTGTGGGGTTCCAGGTGCCTTTCCTGGGTGGAGCTGAGGCTGCAGCTCCTCTATTCAATTCTGTTCTATCTCAGTTCTTATACTGTGTTCATCACCAGATAGGGTGACCAGACAGCAAGTGTGAAAAATCGGGATGGGGGTGGGGGGTAATAGGAGCCTATATAAAAAAAAGACCCTATAAAATCGGGACATCTGGTCACCCTATCACCAGACTACCTGAGCACGAAGGTGCTGAGCGCAGTATAGGAGCCTAGACACCCTCCAATGGTGCACTGACTACACAGCTCTCACGTGTTTGGTCTCTCACGCTCACCTCAAAGGAAGAAGCACATGCAGGGATGGTGTCCTAGCCTCTGTTTGCCAGAAGCTGGGAGTGGACAACAGAGGATGGATCACTCAGTGGCTGTTCTGTTCATTCCCTCTGAAGCACTTGGCACTGGCCATTGTCGGAAGACAGGACACTGGGCTAGATGGATCTTTGGGCTGACCCAGGGCGTTCTTACGTGCAGTGGCTTGGCTTGGCTTGGCCGTGTGTGTATTTTTTTTAAATATAACCTTGGCTGTGTGTTTCTGTTAGCGAAGGCAGGCCAAAGAATGGGCCTCACACTTGGAGTAGGGGCACTGGAACAGGGGGAAGGGGCGGAGTGAGCGACAGCGGGGAGGAGGCAGAGAGGAATGAGTGAGGGGCAGGGTCTTGAGGGGAAGATACAGCATGGGGCTGGGGCCTTGGGGAAAGAGAGGGTGCAGGGGCAGGGTCTTGGGGGAAGGGGCAGTGCGAGGGCGGCGGCTCAGGGAGAAGGGCGGGGTCTTGGGGGACACATGATGTGGGGACGGGGCCATGGTTCAGGCGCCTGCGGCCCCTCCCCCCCACTTTTAGGGTGCCTCTGCTGCTCCTGCTTGGACTGGAAGGTGGGTGTGTGTGTGATGGGGGAGTTCACTGCAGTGTCAGAGCAGCCCCCGGAGAAGGGTCTGCCTCCCGCACAGACCAGCTTTGCTCTTGTTGAGATTCCACTGGGCCAGAGGAGCGGAGCTGTCGATCGTGGTCTTCATCCTGGATCTTGCCCCCGGCAGCACCATGGTGGGGGATATGCACCAACTCCCCCATTCCCAGACATTTTCACAGGGGAGGGGAACCTGGGCCCCAGAAGATTATTGCCCCACTGTGCACCCCTGGGGAGGGGTAATCTGGCAGATCAGGTTCAGGTAGAGGGAAACCGAGGGGAGAGCACAGGTCGAGTACCCCTCCTCCTCCACAGCCGGGCTGGAGACAGCACATTCCCCAGGGGAAGAACTGAGCTCTAGGGTCCAAACAGGTGCTAAGCTGGCTGAGGGAAAGCACGGGGCAGGCTCGGGTTTCACTTCACCAGCTCAGCACAAGCCTACAGAGCCTTGCCTGGACTCTACAGAGGTGCTAGCTAGAGCAGCTTAGCGGGCGCCTTCTGCCCCTGCTCTGTTTATCCCAGACTGGGCCCTGGGGCTGCCTGGCTGTGGGATCGGGGTAACTGTGCAGTCTAACCAAGAGGGAGCGAGCGCATTCCCAGCAGGCACCCGGGAGCACATGTAATGTCAGTGTTGATCGGCAGCACTGTGAATTACAAGCAGCAGAGGCTGGACGTGAACAGACAGGCGAGCCTGTCCTGAGCAATGCGCCGGGCTCTGTCAGCGGAGCTGCCCCTCTGCATTATGGCACTGAGCTGCTCAGGAGATGGTTCTGCTCCCACATCGCTGACGTCGGGACATTAGAGCATGTGGCTGTGAAACAAATACATCACTCGCTGCTTAGCCACGAGACCTGTGCTATGGACCCTGGCCCCAGTCCTGCCCCCAGCAAAGCCACTGGCCCTGTCTGTATCCCCAGACACAACTTCATTGCACCTTTAGCAAGGGATCATCACTGCTTAGCCAGGGATCATAGAATCATAGAATCTCAGGGTTGGAAGGACCTCAGGAGGTCATCTAGTCCAACCCCCTGCTCAAAGCAGGACCAACCCCAACTAAATCATCCCAGCCAGGGCTTTGTCAAGCCTGACCTTCAAAACCTCTAAGGAAGGAGATTCCACCACCTCCCTAGGGAACCCATTCCAGTGCTTCACCACCCTCCTAGTGAAAAAGCTTTTCCTAATATCCAACCTAAACCTCCCCCACTGCAACTTGAGACCATTGCTCCTTGTTCTGTCATCTGTCACCACTGAGAACAGCTGAGCTCCATCCTCTTTGGAACCCCCTTTCAGGTAGTTGAAAGCAGCTATCAAATCCCCCCTCATACTTCTCTTCTGCAGACTAAATAATCCCAGTTCCCCCAGCCTCTCCTCATAAGTCATGTGCTCCAGCCCCCTAATCATTTTTGTTGCTTTCCGCTGGACTCTTTCCAGTTTTTCCACATCCTTCTTGTAGTGTGTGGCCCATAACTGGACACAGTACTCCAGATGAGGCCTCACCAATATCGATTAGAGGGGAATGATCACGTCCCTTGATCTGCTGGCAATGCCCCTACTTATACAGCCCAAAATGCCGTTAGCCTTCTTGGCAACAAGGGCACACTGTTGACTCATATCCAGCTTCTCGTCCACTGTAACCCCTAGGTCCTTTTCTGAGGATGCCCGAAGGGGCACTGTTAGCAGAACCCTCCTCTCGTCTCTGGGACTCCTTCCATGAGGCCCCTATAGTAGAAGCCCCCTTCCTGTCTTGATCCACTATCCCTCCATCCTCCCCAGCTCCGAGCCTCCCGCCTGCTCAGGACACCTTTCTCCCAAGAGGCCTCAACCTGACCCACTGAAGGCACCTGATACAGCTGACGATGGAGCAGGCAGAGGAGGACACAGACACGGCAGACTCGAAATGACTGGTGCTGCTCATGACTCAGCACAGCCGCTGATGTCCCCTTCATAGACGGGCGTGTCTGGAGCAGCACCACAAGCACAGAGTCATGCAGACCTGAGATGACCAGCAGTGGGTCCAGAACTTTTGCCTGAAGAAAGCTACATATGTGGAGCTTTGTGAGCAGCTTGCCCCACCCCTCCATCTTCACGATACACGCATGCATGAGGGCAGCCATGCTGGTCCTGACACTGGTTGCTATAGCCCTCTGAAGCTACCTCAGACTGTTCCAAGTCCATTGCCAACCACTCTGGGACTGGAAACTGAACTGTGGGTACAGCAGTGGTGGAGATTTCTGAGGGGATCCAGCATGTGGGTTACCCCACAGTGGCAAGCATTAGATATTCCAGAGGTAGCTGCTGGCTTTGAGAGAATGGGGTTTCCAAACTGGGCCGGGGCCGTTGATGGGACTCATGCCCAGAGTTTGCCCTCCTCAAGGAGCACATGAGTATGTAAACCGCAGCGGATTCTACTCCATTGGTACGCAGGCCCTTGGGGACCACAGAGGCCGATTTATGAATGGCAACCTGGCTGCACTGGGAAAGATCATGAGGCCAGGGTTTTCTGCTGATCAGGAATCTACGTCCAAGGACAGGCTGTGCACTATTCCCACCAAGTGACGTTGTCTTAAATGGAGTTAGTGTCCCCACTATTCCTCTTAGGGACCCTGCGCACCCCTTTTTGCCTTGGCTTATGGAATTGATCTCAGAAGCTCTGCCAAAAGATTGACTTACACTCTCAGCAGGCGTAATTACATCAACAATGTAACAAGCCGCCTGCTAGCAGTGAACTGGGGAAGGGGGGATTGAAATGGGGTCCATTTACAATTGTAGTCCAGTTCAGTTCAGTGTAGTCCATCTGGTCCACAGGTGGCAAAATCTTTTGTCCGGAATACACTGGGGGGTTGAGTGCAGCCCAGAAATGTGCGGGGGGGGGGGGGGGGGGGGGAGGGGGGAAGGAAGGGGAGCGCCAGCAGAGTTCTGTGGGTTTCCATACAGTCATAATGGGCTGTACTGGACACCATGGGGAGACACCAACCCATATGGATGCTAATGTAGCATCCTTTAGTTTCCCTTATGAATTTTGACCTAATCCCAGGTGCTGATAGCTGTAAGCTTTTCCAGGAGCAGGAACTCCAGATAGGCAGCCACGTTTTGGGGAAGGGAATATTTTTCAGGGCCACCTCGGTAGCTGACCAGCCCACTCCACTCACAGATGTGCTGGTCATCACCATACATTTGAATACTTCGGCTGGCTTGCCACTGGCAGCTTGGAATAAACCCTTGTGTCCTCCAAGATATGGAATGTCTGAAAGGGTAGAGGCGCCTTATGTGGAACGCCCCAGGAGCTGCCCTGCCCCAGAGCCCGGACTGGTCTGCACTTCGTAGAAAAAAGCCGTTGTGATTTTTCATTTCCCATTCTCTGCAGTGCCCAGCACCCAGGCAAAGTCCTGGTAAAAGATGCACGATGACGGCGCGTTCCCAGAGGTGGGGTTCTCGTCCCTTGCTTTGCGATGGTTGGTCTTGAGCTGCTTAATCTGCTCCCTGCATTGACATCCTGGTCTGGGAAATTTCCAACGCCGTCAGCTGCTTTGCGGGTAGATGCAGTCATTCCTTGGACTTACTAAAAGCAAATGGTTAGTTTTGCTGGCCTCACACCAGAGAGTCACCGCAATCTGGTTGTGCTCCGGCCACCTGGAAGTTGTGGATCTTGTGGGTCCTACATTTGTCCTGTGAGGAAGGGGCAGAAAACAAGGGCTGGTCAGTGGCCATTGCAAGTGCCGGAGGTTCACGCATTTTGCAGCTCAGCGGTTAAACACTGAGCTGTATTGGAACAAAGCGAGTTGACTGGCATGTTGTCGGATAGAGACGACAAAGAACACTGGCCCATGGGGTTGTGGGATAGAGTTGGCACATTCTCCAGGGATGACAAGTCCAACATGGCTGCATCACACTGCAAACTAATAGGGCTTGAACCCTGGGTCCCAGATGGACTCAGGTTTGGAACCCCCCGTGGGATCCTAGGACCCTGAGTCTGAGCCCAAGTCTGAGAGATGTGTGTGTAGACAGAAGCGGGATTCGGGACTGAGCCTGAGCCTGGGCTCACACTGCAGTGTAGACATACACTGAGGCACAGCGACTTCTCTCAGGCCTGTGGTGGAGTCAGGAATGGAGGCCCGATTCCCAATCCCCTGTGCTAGGCACTAGACTTCCCTGATGACTGGGAAGTCAGCTCTCAGGCTGTACAGTGCTGAGCCACAGACTAACTTGAACCGAGCGGAGGAGAGTAGCTGTTTGAAATGTAGGAAGGAGCAGCCCACACACAGACCAGCCCTCTGGGTTACACTGCAGGATGCCTAGAGGTTTCAGCTGAGGTCAGGGCTCCTTGGTGCTTGGAGCTGTACAGACATGCAGCCAGTGACAGTCCTGGCCCCAAGGTGAAGCTTAGCAGGCAGATACAGCAAAGGAGTGAGTGGGGATTAACAAATGTGATAGCACCAGCTAGCTGTATGGGCCACGCTTAGTCAATCAGGAGCAGCGGGCAGAGATTGCCGCCTGGTTTGCCATTTGCAGATGGTGATTTTCTGGCTGCAGAGGTGAGTTTGGAGAAGGGACTCAAATGGAGACAAAGGGGAGCGTTGTGGATTTTGACTGAGCTTTTTTCCCCATGAGTAAGGGGCAGAAAACCAGGGCATAAATCATGGTTGGAACCAGTAAACCTCAGCCTGTAATATCAGTGGCTCTTAGTTTGCTTGTTTGTTTTTATTTTTTGTAGGGGGAGAGATTCTTAGTTCAAAATAATGCAACAAAAGTTTAAAAAAATGGTAAGTCCGTTTCATATTATTGCTGAACCCCGGCTTTCAAATCCCATGAGTCAGGCCCCCCCAAATCAGAAAACTGGCTTAAAAATCAGGAGATTTCAAAATATAATACATGTTGGAGTCTTTTTCTTTGCCTTCGGGGGGTCACGTTTTCAAACTCTTCTGTGCAACCAGGCGGGCTAGAAACTTACTTTTTTAAAAAAAGAAAGCTGAGATCCTCATACATACACTTAACTGCAGGAGCTGGGCTTTCCAGCAAAACTCCAAGTATTGCAAGACTCGTGACAAAATCGCAACATTGGGTTACATGGAAATGTTTGAAAATGTTTTGTTTTCTGATTTTTCCTCAAAAATAAAACTGAAAAATTGCTGGCGTTTGGAGTCTCCGCCTTTCCCGTGTTTTCCCTTTTTCAGTGGCAAAGCTGAAAGGGGGGGGGGGGGAGAGAGAGAGAAAGGGGAAGAAAACAACGCACACAGACACAAAACAAAAAATAAAATTTTTAGTGGTCATATTTTTTTCAGCAAATTGGAAAATTTTGAAAAATCCCCCCAAAAGTATTTCCTTTCAACAAAAGGCCATTGTTCACTGAGAAAGAATTTGGAATGAAAAAGTTCAACTGACTCCACCACAGGTCAAAATCTTGTGTCCCAGGGAGAATCTCAAAGCCTCTTCGAGTCTGTCTGTGCTGGGGCTAGAAGTTCTAGTTCCAGATCAGGTAGAAATATCTGATTGAGCTAATGCGCTGCTGGCGCAGGAGGCCAGCCAGGCTAACCAGCCTTAGGGTGACCAGATGTCCCGTTTTTAAAGAGACAGTCCCGTTTTCTGGGACTTTTTCTTATATAGGCGCCTATTACCCTCTACCCCCGTCCCATTTTTTCACAGTTGCTATCTGGTCACCCTAGCCAGCCTGAGTATGTACCAAGGGTTGTGGATGGGATTGGGTTTCATCGAAGCAGAGATATATTGTACCAGGCTTCAATGAGATCCCAGCACCAAGCCCTCAGAGCGAGTTGTTGGGGCGGAAGCTGGGCTGGTGGGTTGAGACTCTGAAAGGAGAAATCTGCAGCCTTTCTGAATCCATTTTCTAAAAGAAGAATTGCAGCTGATATTGACGCAGGGATATTTTCTTCCCAACCTCTTTCGATCCTTGGATGAACGGCCCGCCGTGCACAATATGATGATTTGTTTTTCTCTGCATTGTGTGAAAATGCTGCTTCATAATTGTAGGGTGGCTGGCAGGCACTGGGCTGTGCACCCTGGCTTGTTGTTGCAGGGGCCTCCCTAATTAACATAGAGCTGCACAGGCTTGTTTGTTATTGTAGGGTTGCTGATGAGCACTGGGCTGCACACACAGGTTTGTTATTGCAGGGTTGCTGACAGGAACGGCTCCAGGGTTTTTGCCGCCCCAAGCGGCGGGGAAAAAAACCACAAAAAAAACCAAAAAGCCGCGATCGCAATTGCGATCGGCGGCACTCCAGTGGCAGCTCCACCACGCTGCTTTCTTCTTCGGCGGGAATTCAGCGGCAGGTGATTCCCTCCGAGAGGGACCCGCCGCCGAATTGCCACCGAACAGCCGGACGTGCCGCCCCTTCCCCTTGGCCGCCCCAAGCACCTGCTTGCTGGGCTGGTGCCTGGAGCCGGCCCTGGTTGCTGATGAGCACTAGGCTGTACACACAGGTTTGTTATTCTAGGGTTGCACACTGTGACAAAAGGGCTGCTGACTGATTTTTTTAAAAGCAGAAAACAACACAGAAATATTTGCTTTGATAAAAAGCCACAATTTGAAGAACGGCCTGAAACTTGCGAATTTTGGATCAGACAGCGGAGGGGGGGCGGAGGGGGAGGGATTTTGAACTAATCCCCACCTCTAGCCCTCTTCCAGCACCCACATGACTAGTGAGAAGCGATACGTGCTCCCGGAGCTGCCGCTCACCCAGCCAGCAGCCTGTGCAGCGCAGATATATGACACCCCACCTTCAATATGAGCAAATTCCCTCTTTCTGATATGATGGCTCGCTCATTGCCAAACTAAACACACGGGGAGGTTGGCTGCTGGCCAGGGCTGTGAGGGCCCCGCAAAGAGCCCCAGGGGGAGTTTCTGTGCAGTGCTGTTATGGCTCTGCCAGGAATGTGCTGCTCCCTGGCCTCACAATGCTGCCTCACAGCTCGCTGGGGCAGCTCCAGCGCCATGTTTGCAGTCCAGGCTGTATGGCACTGCGGGTTCTGCAGGGTGGCCTAAGCCCAGAGGAGCGCAACCCATTCTCCCTGCCCCGAATGCCCTGGGGCAGCAGCAGCAGACGCCCAGCTACGAAACCCTCTGATTGAATCCCAAGGAGAATCCAAAACAGAGTCCATCTCATCCAGCATCCGCCCTGAGAGCAACCAGCACCTTTCAGACCAAGGTGCAAGAAACCTCCTAGTGGAGCACTAAGGAATAACCTGCCCATGAGTGAATCATGGCCGGCTGAGAGCAATTTTAGCCCTTCTAAGAATGTATATTTCCTATCTATGGGGGTTCTCATTAGCCATTTAAATGTCCACTCCCTATTTTAATCCTGCTGAGCTCCTCGCCTATCTATCATAGGTATTTGCCTGGCCTCTGATCCCAATCTTTAATGTATTTATCCTCACAACAGTTATGGGGGGGCTATTCTCCCCATGGGAAAATGAGACACACACAAACTAAAATAACGTGTCTAAGGTCACACAGGAAGTCTATGGGGAGCAGAAAATTGAAGCCAGGTCTCCCAAGTAGCTAGGCTACTGCCTTGATCATCCTCCCTCTCTCAGAGATATCTTCTGGCAGTGAGTTCCACAGGTTCCACATTTCCTTTTTCTGTGGTCATTGCCAGTGTGTTGGTTTTGTATTATGAGAAATGGTAAATGGGAGAATCTGGGCCATTCAGTGTCATATCCCCGCTTATTCATCTTCTCTCTAAACTAAACAGTCACAATCTTTGCAGTCTCCCTTTGTGTAGAAGTCTCGCTAGGCCTCTAACCATTTTCAGTGCCCATCTCTGAACCCCTCTATCTTGCTGAGAAGGGGTCTACATACACTATTCCTAGCGGAGGTATAGAATGGCATTATAACGTTTGCTGTGTTATTCTCTATCCCACTCTTTTGGCATCCCAATATCATGTTTCCATTTCTGACTGTCGCTGTGCAAAGGATCTGAAAACATTTTACAAACTATTTGCCCAACATTTTCAGATGCGGCCCTGAAATTACGGGTGCCTCAGTTTTGGGGGGATCACACTGAGACACCCCAATAATGAGGCATCCAAACCTCAAAGGCCACTTTTGAAAATGTTTGCCTATATCTGTAGGGATGACTTCACCCACCACTGGAATGCAGCCACCTCTGGGATGCTGCAGCTGTTTAACAGCGTAGAGCAATGTTACATAACAGTTTAGGACAAGTGAAGGAGAATATCATATCTTCATGAAATATAGGGGAATTTAAGGATGCTGAAGGTAATGAACTGCACTGGAATTTGCCCTGGATGTGTATACTAACAATTTGGCAGAACTTGCCACAGCAGCTAAATGACAGGGTTACTCGCACAGATCTCTTCGTCTCCCTCCCAAGTGGTCCAGCCCAGCCAAGAAGGTTCTGTGCCCTGCATTGCCAGTTGCTGTTCTGCCCCAAGGCTCCCTCTGATCATGGGGCCCAGACCCTATTGACCCTACACAGCGGACGGTGGGAAGGGTTAGAGAAGGCAAAGATGAGGAAGGTGTATATGCACCTGGGGGATGAAGAAAGGAGGCAGCCAACCTATCCAGTTGCTTATGTAGCTTGGGGCCGGGACTGGGCCCTCCCGGATGTTTGATGCCAGGCTGAGCATGATGCTAGTGCTCAACAAATATTGATGATCACAATCAGCTCTGACTGCCTGTGAGCAGTGGTCATTACCCTGGGCTTGTTGGGGAATTTGCCACGCCTCCCAGTGTGCAGTCTCAAGAACTATTGACACCAGGGCAGTATTTTTGTGCTGGTGACCTGATACCATCACTGGACTCTGAGCAGCAGCAGGGTAATTGTAGGGACCAGTTCCCCTCCACTCAGTGCTGCTCATCCAGCCTGGGTAATACAATTGCTGGTGAACTCATCACCTACAGGGACTGAACGCACGACCTGGGGATCTCAGACCCAGAGTCTCTAGTGCCTGAGCTCAAGGACAAGGTCCCCTGCAGGCAGCAGCAGCCTCATCAAAGAGCCGCACTGTGTGAACACAGGGTACATCAGGCACATGTGGATTGCTGCAGAGCTGCTCATAGGAAGTGCTCCAGGTGTGGTGGCAGCACAAAGTGTGCCCAATCAGCACCCGGGCATTGCTGCCAGTAGAAGGTGCCTACCCAGTGGCTATTGCCAGGGCAAGCCAGGGTGGGAGACAGCAGAGAAGAACTGGGAAAGGGAGGGGAGGAGGGAATGCTGTGGAAAGGGATGGGTGAGCAGAGAGTGAGATGGACCAACAGCCCCTTCCAGCTGAACACCTCATTTTGCAGATGTGAAGGAATTTAGTCTCACAGCCTGAGAGGTGGGGGGTTGTCTACAAGTCTTTGGAGCCAGAAATCACTTGGCAGCCCCGGGTAGCAGTGTGACGGACTGTCCTCTCATGGCAGCAGTGTCATGGAAGGCTGAGATGAAGCCGGCCTGTCATGACCTGATCTGATTTAAAGGTGGACGGAAAATGTGCTGTAAAGAAACCATCCTTATTCTCCATCCAGCTCTGAGTTCTAAACCTGCTCTGGGCTAGTCCCTGCACCAGTCACTCCCATAGAGCAGAAAGCGAGAGCCAGCCTTTGGATTCTCACTTGACTCCTCGCTTCCCCAAGCTCCTGTGGGTGCTGTGGACACAACAATCAGGTTCAATCAGGGAGTCTGAGACGGACAGCTTTTGATTTCCTCTCACAAGCTATCATCATTCAGCTCCACTCACGGTCATGGTTTCCATCAATGTCGTTATCCTCACTGGAGCTTGAAAGGCCTGTGATTGATGTTTCCCCCGAAGCGGAGGCCAGCTGGGCTACATCTCTCTAGGGAGCTGCTGAAGGAGACTGGGGCTGCTGCAGATCCTGCCAGCATTCAGAGAGGGCACAGCCTTCCCAGCTGTGAACTCAGTGGCTTTCCTCCCAGAGGACCAGCCTCTCTCAGTCACACAGCTGCACTCCCAGCAGCTCCTCTCTTGTGTCTCTGGCTCAGAAGTCACAGCTCCCTTTCAAACGTTGTGTCCCTGGTGCCGTCGGTGGGGAAACAATGTCTTAGGATGTGCTGCAGACTTCATTTCCCATCGTCCACACGCAGGCTACATGCTGAGCATCCTCATCTGGAGTCCGAGACGCATCTGGTGCCTGTTACCTGATTCTGGTCTGATTACACTGTCACTAGGCCTGGATATCGGTAATACGCTGTTTGGATTTGGATTTCCAGCCTTATAATTGCTCAGCGTTTGTTGTCGTAATAAGAATGTGGCATCTGTAAAGTAAGGAACAACAGTCTCCTTAAGGAACTTTTTAGGATGCAAATCGTTGTCAGATTTCAAACTGCCAAGCGAGGGGATAGGTGAGGGGGGCTGGAAGAGGGGCCAGACAGATGTGGGGGAAGAAGATAAATAGATAATTAGATTCACAACAATGGCACTATACACATACTGTAAAAAATAATAGATAGGTCAGTACAAAGAGGTGAGGTTGAAATACTCGGGTCAGATTAGATAGTGGGCAGTATAGGGATAGATAGATGGATAGATAGAAGGACTGTATAGGGACAGATAGATAGATGGAAGGGGCTTGAAATAAAGCATATGGTACAGAGAAGCAAAGATACAATGTGGGAAATGGTTTCAAGGGATAGGGATAAAACAAAAAAGAACATTGTATTTTATAATCAAGTATACCATTAAATACTGTCCCCTCCTAGCCACTGAAATGTCCCTCCGTTAAGGCTCTAAATCCAGCTTCAGGCTGTGGTCTCATGCTCTGTAGTATCACCAGACACACATGTTGTGTGGTCTCTAGTCATTAAAGCGGGGAACTAGAAGTCAGGACTCCTGGGTTCTGCTCCCAGCTATGGGAAGGACTGTGATCTAGGTTCCTGCCCTGGTTCCACCACTGCTATTGGGCAAGTCATCTCAGTAGCTGAGTAGCCCCGCTGATGAAATTGGGACAACGATAGTTATCTTGGGAGACTGAGGGAGGCTTTAAAGCTTAGAAGGACAATTTAAAAATCACTCCTTGGTCTGAAAATGTATTCGCTGTTACAAGTAACATATAAGGGGACTAGAACTACCAGAGAGGAGAGTGGTCTTTTCCAAAGCAACTGATTGATTTAGGAGCACAAGCCCCGTTGTCAATGGGACATACGCTGTTGATTGTAATGGGAGTTAGGAGCCTAAATACCTTTACGGATCTGGCTCTTAGGGCTGTCAGGATCCCACCTGTGTTTGAGCCAAGGCAGTTGCTGCTTTCTCTGTTTATTGGGACCTCAGGCCCAGTGATATGGCAGGGACAAATGCCTACTCTCTAGTTGCAGGGATTTTGACCTTTGCTGGAGCAAATCAATTACAGCAGAAGCTTCAGCCCTAAGGGATTTCCAACCCCGCCCAGGGGAAACCCCCTCTGTTCTTCATCCTCCCGGGAAAAGCAACCCATCAGAGCTGCTGCAGGATGCATGCAGCACTCTCCCCCCTCCCCTCAGGAGCCCGAGGAGTTTTGGGTATGGGAGGAGGGAGAGGAGCAGCCCTGCCTTCCCTGGAGAGGCGGGTGAAGAGCCCTGGAGCTGCCTCCACCCAGGTGTGGGAAGGGGGAGAAGAGGAACCCACTGTGGCTACTGCCCTAGACCTGGAGGAGGGCTCAAGGGCCCCACAGTTGCAGGTGGGGCAGAGCTGGGAATGGGACTGGGAGTGTGGTGTAACTGGGACCCAACTGCCCTCACTTCCAATGGGGGAAAGAGGGGCTGGCAGAGCTGTAACTGCCCCAGCACTGTGAATGGGGGAGGGGCGGGGCTGGCAGAGCCAAAACTGCCCCAGGACTGTGTATGGGGGGGGGGCAGAGCTGTAACTGCCCCAGCACTGTGCATGGGGGAGGGGTGGGGCTGGCAGAGCCAAAACTGCCCCAGCACTGTGTTTGGGGGGGCAGAGCTGTAACTGCCCCAGCACTGTGCATGGGGGGGGGGGAGCTGGCAGAGCCATAACTGCCCCACCCTATGCAATGGGGGGGTTGGGGAGTGAGGAAAAAAACCCCGAATCATTTAAACCATCTGATGATTGTGGGGATCTGAGGCATGATTTTTGAACCTTTAGGGTTGGCAGCAGGGCGGGTGCACCCACTAAGCCACAGACAGTGGCGGGGTCTCAGGCAGGGGAAGCCCCTGAAATGGGTAACTAGAGCTGGACTCACTCCTTCCCTTTCAGGGGGGGTTTCCATATGTCAGAATGTGGTTTGGGTCCGATTTGGAACCAAGCCCCGAAGTTCTAAATTCCCGGGGGGGGGGGGGGGGGGCCCCAGCTGCAGGGCGAGGGTACTGCGCCTGGCTAGCACCCAGCAACCTGCCCGGCGGGCTGCTAGGAGCCGAGCGGGGAACCTGCCTGATTTCTGCGAGTTTGGGCGAAATGGAACCAGTCCCACGACTTCGCCAAATCAGCAAATTCCAACCAAACATTTTCCTCTTGGAATTTCCCCCGCCAGCTCCCGAGTGAGTCCGGACGCGTGTGGGCTGTGCTGAGATTGGGGGCCGCAGGGCACATGTAGGGGACACTGACCCCCGCTGGGCACAGCCTGCGCCTCCTCCTCCCCGCCCCCCGAGCAGTCAGCTGTGTGCTGCGGCCGGGTCCCATGCACCCCCCCCCCCGAATGGGGGGCAACTCCGAGCTCCCAGGGGGGCTGGGCACTGCAGGCTTCCCCGTGCCGAGGAGGCAGCAGGCGCCACACACGTGCAGGGGGCCGGCGGGGGGTGCGGGCTGCTTCCCGCATTGTTCTGCGGCCAGGGCCTCTTGCGGGCTCCGCGTATCGCTGTCAGGAGCGGACGATCCTCGGACGGGCCCGCCGCGTGGGCTCGGCTGCAGCCCGCGGCACCATGTCAGCGGGAGGAGCGCCCCCAGCCCGCCCCCGGCTCCCGGGATCCCTGCGCCTTTAGCCCCCTCCCCGCCCCCGCCCAGCCAGTGCGCAGAACTAGGAGGAAATTCCCCGGCCGCCGCCACTGACGAACGGGGAGAGCAGGTGCGGGGACACGGCGCGGAGCCCCGCGGTCTCCCTTTGTCCGGGCAGCTGCGCGGCGAGCCCCCCCGCCCCTGCCCCTGCCAGCGAGCCGGGCTTGGCTGGTTCCGCGCTAGCTGCTGCCGGCCGGCGCCGCTCCCCGAGCTGGAGCCGCGGGAGAGTCCGGAGGACACAGCGGGCCCGAGACCCCCCAAGGCAGCGCCCCCAGCTCGGGTCGGCCCCCGGGGGGTGTGGACACGAAGCGCCGGTGGCCGCCCGGCTCCGCGGAAGCAGGGACACAAAGGCTGGGCGTGGGCGCGCTGCGGGGGCGGACCCGCTCCCCGAGCCGGGGCCGGCTGCCCGGGGGGCGCAGCTCGGCGGCTGACCCCCGCCGGGGGAGGCGCGAGGAGCCCGTGCCGGGGGCAGAGCCGCTCCCGGCGTTAGGGCCCTGCGGACCCGCGGCGCCTGCCCCCCGGGCGCCATGGCCTGCAGCCTGAAAGACGAGCTGCTCTGCTCCATCTGCCTGAGCATCTACCAGGACCCGGTGAGCTTCGGCTGCGAGCACTACTTCTGCCGGAAATGCATCACGGAGCACTGGGTCCGGCAGGAGCGCCAGGGCGCCCGCGACTGCCCCGAGTGCCGCCGCACCTTCGCCGAGCCCACGCTGGCGCCGAGCCTCAAGCTCGCCAACATCGTGGAGCGCTACGCGGCCTTCCCGCTGGACGCCATCCTGCGCGCGCGGCGCGGCTCCGCGCCCTGCAAGGACCACGAGAAGGTGAAGCTCTTCTGCCTGACGGACCGCGCCGTGCTCTGCTTCTTCTGCGACGAGCCCGCCGTGCACGAGCAGCACCAGGTCACCAGCGTGGACGACGCCTTCGAGGAGCTGCAGGTGGGCGCCCCCGGGGCTGCCTGGGAGGGGCCCTGCGGCTGGGGCTGGGGGAGCGGGGCTTGCCTGGCAGGGCCGAGCCCCGGCCCGTCGGGCCCTGGCAGGGCTGGAAACAAGGCGGAGTCTGGTGGCACTTGACAGACGAACCGATGTATTTGGTCTTGAAAGTGCCAGCAGCCTCCTGGTGGGTTTTGTGGACACCGACTAACCCCCCCCCCTACTCAGTTGTGAATGTAAAACAATCGCTGGTGCCCCAGCACCTCTTTCATTACACACTGAGCTCTGCCAAAGAAGTGCCCCTAAGCTTTATCCCTGCGCTCAGCCTGGCTGCCCTGCTCTGAACCGGGCTCCCATTCCCCCTGCAGGGCGGTGCCTGCCCCCAGCCTGGCTCCAGAGCCCTCAGCCTGCTTGGCTCAGGCAGTAGCTCTCTACTGGGGCGGCTGACGAGAGCCCAGAGCCCCTGCCCTGTGCCAGGGGAGGGAGGGAGGGAGCGCCGTGTGGCAGGACCAGCATTAGCGCATCAGCCCTATGCTGGGCTTCTGCTGAGGGCACAGATGGTGCCACACGCCCCCCTTCTGTCCCTTCCCTGGAGGGGGCTGCCTTGTCTCATCCTCTACCCTCCCCTTGTTTCATTAACCACAGTTCTTGTCATCGGGGTTTCTAACTGGAGCCAGCCCCCCCGGGAGGGCCTGTTCCCCAGGCAGGGCCTGCTACGCTCCAGCTGCTTCACAAGGAGGGGTGGTGAACCCCTCATTTAACAAAAGGAGCAGCCAGCCCCTTTCTGAGCCATTTAGCAGGGATCATGCCCCCAAACAACCCTTAGCAAACTGGGCCTCCTCTTGACCCCATCCCCCACCCACAGTTCTCTTCTCACCCCCATCTGCCTGCTTTGCTGCACTGTGCATCCGTCTGAGCATGCATCTCAGCTCCCCTGGGTACCGTCCAGTGATTCAAATGGTACTTGACTTTAGTAACATTGTAAGTGAAATGGACTGGCCGTATACTAGCTCCCAGGATCCTGCGGTCCACAGAGCTACAAATACCCACTAGGAAGATGCCAAAGACCAAATGGTGCAAAAAGACCGATAGCCCTGTGGAATGAATCCACTTCCCTCTGCTGGGGAGTGATATGGCGTTCCTTCTACCCTGAGTGCTGCTGAAAGGGGTAGCAAGGTAAACAGCTTTCTCTCTAGTCTGCAGTGTACCATGCCTTGGGGTCCTGTGGCACCTTATAGACTAACAGATGTATTGGAGCATAAGCTTTCGTGGGCGAATACCCACTTCGTCAGACGTATTCACCCACGAAAGCTTATGCTCCAATACATGTTAGACGTATTCACCCACGAAAGCTTATGCTCCAATACATCTGTTAGTCTATAAGGTGCCACAGGACTCTTTGTTGCTTTTTACAGATCCAGACTAACACGGCTACCCCTCTGATAATTGATGCCTTGGGGGTGAGCAACAGAGGTTGAGATTTAAGATAGGGATGATTGAATGCCATGCTTCAGGGCATTCAATGATCACTTTTCAGGGGTCAGGAAGGAACTGTGTCCCTCCTGTGCAGCAATGCACAATTGGCCTGGGACATCATGAGGCTTTTCTTTCCCCTTCCTCTTGGAGCCTCAGGTGCCAGGATACAGGACATGATGGACCTCCTCTGTGTGACACCTTGCTGTGGAGGTTTTATTTGGGTAGATGTGAGTGGTCTGTGTTTACATCTCTCTCTGCTCTCAGTGACAAAGCTTGCTTGCCTCCAGGGCAAGAGGTGAGCTGAGCTTCCCAAACTTGAGACATCCATGAGCCTGTCTCCTGCATTTCCAATGGGTCACGTAGCCGGGAACAGTGCAGTGGATGGTTTACAACGCATGCTCTGCCAGTATCGTTGGAGGCATCATGTTGGGCAGAAAGCTGGAGAGCACATATCTGTTTGAATCTTTGGATTAATAATCTAGCAAGAGGGGGGCTGGGAGCTCGGTCTCCTGCTGCTTAGTACCCTTTGGGATTGTTAAAGCAAATTCCTCTTCTGTACGAATTGGACTTTAACCAGGGGAGCTGTTTTTTTTATGGCTATGAAGTGAAACTGGCTAAGCTCTCTGCCAGAGACCACTGACTCATCACTTCCCAGTTGATAGCAGCATTTATTGCCTTATTAAGGATACATCTGGCTGGGATCAGGGCAGCATGCAGCCTGAGATCTCAGCGATAGGGTGCAGTTATTACCCTCCCCCTCCAGAGTGGGGTCTGAACTGGCTTTAGGATCTTTGGGTCCCTGAACTATAGGTGGGGAAGGGGCTAGGGATGGTGGGGTGCTGGTGAAGAAAAAAGGGGTAGCCTGTGAATTGCCCAAAAAATCACAGGGCCTCAAAGAGTTGTGTGTGCTTTTGATTGTCCTAGGATGCCTGCAGGGTGGGAGATATATCTAATTGGGCTATGAGGGAAGGGGGGGGTTCAGGAGGGAGACTAGTGGGGGTTCTCCAGTGAGGACTGCTGATTATTTGGGAGTGGCCAAAGCACCCCTAGCATGAAGTTCCTGGGCTCATTCGTGATTCAGAACTGTTCCCAAATTCTTCCTGCGTATTATTCTCGCCCTATGGGTGGTTCGCCCACTGAGTTTGTGAAATCAGGTTCTTTACTGGTTAGCAGTAGAAGTCACATGGTATTGTTCCTGCTTCCTGATTGGGTGATTTATGTAACTAACCAGCAACTACCATGGATTTTGAAATCATTTCAGAGATCAAATTTGAAAATTCCCCTAGTGCTGGTTCTGCTTTGCACTGAGGGACCCCAGACTGAAAAGTCTCTTAGGAAGACAGACATTGCCAGGCCAAATCAGAACAGGGACCTATCTAGCCTGGTATCCTGGCTCTGACATGGCCAGTACCAGTTGCTTCAGAGGAAGGTGCAAAGAGACTTCAGTTATGGAATGACCTGCCCACAAGGGATATTTTTACCTAACTGCTGTCAGTCAGTGGTTGGCTGTTGCATGGAGCAGGAGGATTTATAGCCCTCATCCATATAAACCTCTCATCCTTTTTATTTAGGTCTCCTAATAAGTTCTTGAACTATGTGATATCTTGTGGCAGTGAGTTCCACAGGTTAATACTGTGCTGTGTAGAGAAATATTTGTTAGGATCCGTTTTAGGTTTTTCTGCCGTCCAGTTTTATGAGCTGCTGCCCTGTTCTTAGAAAGGGTGACTGGAGCTCCTCTTTCCAGGGAATTGAATGAGAGAGGATCACAAGGTGTTCACTCTGGCGTTGGTATACGCTGCTTTGCACTGCGCACTCTGCTCAGCCAGTGACAGGCAAATCGGCCTGATTTCAGAAGATATGTATTTTGCAAACATAAGTAGCTTCTGTCACTCAGTGAATCTCTAACAGGCTGGTCATCATGGCAACAACTGGTGACTATGACCTTACCTCAGGCTCTATCTTGCTGCATTTGATAGCTATTGGTATTTAGTAGCAGGTCTGGAGTTAGGGCTTTTGGTTGGGAAGGGGGGTGCTCTGGGAGACTGGGAATCCAAGGTTGGTTGGGGGCTGATTGGAGCTGGGAGGGGTTTGCCAGTCTCGTGGATCCTCTCTGAATCTGGTTGCCTTGCTCTTTGCTAGGTGGGGAATCTTGTGCCATCCCAGCACATGATGGTAGCTGTGCCTGGTTGAGCAGCTTCCTCCACTGCCTATGCTAGATTGAGCGGTTGCTTTGCATGGCTAGGAACGGCGACCTCTCCTGCTTGGAGAATCCAGATGGGGCTCCGGCCATTTCTCCTCTTGCCATAGTGGTGCGTTGGCACTAGTCACATTAACTGCGAAACGGCTGGGGGACTTGGCTGCTCAGAGCTCATATCGTATCTTAGGATTTTATCCTGCCACTCATCATGATAGTATCTGGACACCTTCAGTGTAAAATCAGTAGCAATAGTGAAGTCCCTAGTAGAGGTCTCTGGCATTTCTCCATTTTCAGGACCCAAACTCTGGCTGGGGGAGGTTTTTCTTTTTTTGCTGGTAGGGGCTTGTAGAGGGGATGTCGTGCTGTGTGTGTCATTCTTGTGGTGGAAAGGGCTTCTCAGAAAGGAAAGTTTTGCAGCCTTTCCTAAAGATGGTCCGATTCAGGATTTCCCCATTCTGCTTGGAAGATTGCTTTGTCCCCTGCCCAGTCCTGCGTGCTTTGTCCTGGGCTTAGCGCTCCACATTGTCCCTGAAAAGCACAGCTGTTACAGTAGTTCATGGATCAGAATTCAGTCATTGATGTAGCTGGGGGTTGGGCTATAAATTGTTTTTAAAATTAGGAACAAGGCGTTAAATTGGCATTGAAAGCGAGAGGGAGCCAGTGGAGAGACTGACCCACGGCGGCCTGAGCCGTGGAGAAGGTATGCAGCTGTATTCTGTTCCAGCAGGGATCGCTGACTGCCCCGAGAGGAATCTGCCCACCTCTCTGCTTCACATGCCCCCCAATGTGTACTGCTTCTGCTCCACCCGTGCTGCCCAGCCAGGACGAGATGCAGCACTGCCATTGGCTAGCAACCCCCTTGAAGCGGTAGCTTACATCTAGCATACATGCTGCAAGGCCAGGTAGCAGAGTTAGTCTTTGTTGCTTGCATCGCATGGTAATTGTGCATGTTGTGAACGCAGTCATGCCAGGGCCCTGCCTCAAAGAGCTTGCTGGTGCAATATAGACAGTGAAGGCAACAGTGGCAACAGTGAGATCAAGGCTCTAACAGTGGGATCTAATGAGAGGTTTAATTGGGGAGAGGGAGGCTGCTAAGGGATCTATATGGTGTTTGCAGGAGGAAATGGTCATTTTTCCATCAGAAACTGTCCCCTTGTTTCACCCAGGTGGTCCAGGTACAGTCGGGGGAAAGCGTTTCATTCTCCTTGTGCAGCAGAGAGCGCGGCGCCATCAGCCGGGGGGAGGATGTTCTCTGCCTGACTCCAGAAGCAGCTCCTCGGCCGCCCTGCTGGGCAGCCCGCTGCTCCTCCGATCGCTGTGGGCTTGAGCTGAAAGGCTCTTGTTCCTCCTCAATAAGGGCCCTTCCTGTGTCTCTATAGGACTGCATCTCAACCTGTGACTCATGCCTGTAGGTTCAGTATGTGGAGGGCTGGGAGTGGGGTTGGGCTGCTGGAATAAGAAGGTTGGCTATAGGTCAGGAGGGTCCAGCCAAGGGCATGCGTGGTGCCACAGACTGCAGCAGCTCTCCCTTGTGAGGGTGGTGTAGTCCCAGAGGCCTCCCGGCCTGCAGTGTGGCTTGGGTCAAGGTGGATTGTCGCATGCTGGCACCCACTGAACTTCGGGCCTGCCAGCTGCGCTTGCCATTGCACGTCTGCAGGCGGCCTGGGAGATTTAGCCATCTGATGGGATTTGGCAGGTGGCCTCTATCTTTGCCCAGCTGTCTTCCTGAAGCCCCCTTTCAGGCTGCTGAGCAGAGTTCACCTTGGGGAGCTGCAGCGCCGCCCCTCGGTCCCAGGTTTACCCACCCCCTGCAGCACTTGCATCTCAGCCATTGCAGCAGGGTGCTCGAGGATAACCCAAAGGGAAATGCGTCTGCATGCAAAGTGTGATCAGGAGCCTGGGTTGGGGAACGCCAGCTGCAGAGCGTGACCCTGGGAGCAGGTTGCCCAGCCTGCCTGGCCGCGCCTGGGAGTGGGGAGGAGCCGGAGTGGGGTTGGCACCGCCTGTTGGAAAACAGGCGGGGAATTTCTCTCTCTCTCTCTCTCCCTCGACATGGGGATTAGGGATGGCTTAGTGCCTCTGCTGAGCGCCAGCGGCCAGCTCCCCAGCCTTGCTGTCGGGTAATAATCTGCCTGACAATTAGCAGAATCCCGCAGAGGCCAGTACTAAAGGGAGGTGGCTACCAGCCCGGCCTGTGCTCTGCTACCAATGGGGCACGTTAACGGAGGTGTGCTTCCTTTGTTTGGGGTGGGGGGGTGTCAGTGCACTGGGAATAGCTCCCTGTCCCTTGAGGGGGTCTGTGCTTTAGCCTGGCACCATGCAGAATCAGCCTAATAGTGCCCTCCTGGGGGCTGTCCTAGCCCTGGGTGACAGACACCCCAGGGCCAGTGCACAGCAAGGATTCCCGTGTTATGGAGAACAAGCCGGGTGGGGTCTCATCTGAGCCCCCCATTCCTGGCTCTGCTGTGGCTGCTTTGTAGCTGCTCAGCCGCTGTCAGGGGGCCACAGAGCCGGCTTAACTCGCCTCCAGTGACTAGCCCCGGCCCAGGGGAGGCATTGAGCTGGCATACCTGGCTCTTCCGCCACCCCTGTCATGCAGCTGCTCGCAGGGGTCCTGCTGGCTGCTCTGAGTTACAGAGCAGCCCATTGGTGGCTGTGGAAGCTGCTATGAATTAGAACAAGGCTTGGGGCTGCTCTGATGTACACCACAGGCCAGCCCCCCCCCCAGCCTCCTCTTTCTAACGCCCTAGGAGGTGCAGCACTGAACCCCACTCTGGTCCCACCGAAATCCAGGCACGTGCTGCCATTGCCTGCCTGGGAAGCAGATCCCTGCCTAGCGCTCTTTCAACCTGGCTTGTCCCTGTCAACATGCACAGTGCTGGCCAGCCTTGGAGACCAGCACGGCGAAACCGCATTCAGTGCAGGCCAGGCCTGTGGTTAGCTTGGCTCTGCGCTGCAGGTTGGCTGGGAGCATGAGGCTTGAAAGCACTTTGCCTGGAGAGTTAATCTCTGTGAAGGGTATCTGAGCCAGAGGCCTAGCAAACTCATTACCTGTGTGAGTGCCCAGCAGTGGGCAGTCACTGATGGAGTAATAGAGACCAGCCATCAGGAAATCTTGGGCTTATAGTCTTCACTCAAATGCAGAGACGCATGGTGGCGCCTAGCTGTGCTGTGTGCAGGGTGGGGGAGATGGGAAGGGGCCGGCATCAGCTGGGTGAGGCTCTGGCCCAACCAAATTAACCAGGATGAGTGGGAGTCTTGAAAGTGGCCAGTGAGAAGCCTCCCTGCAGCAGCCGGGGTCTCCTGCTACCTCCATAGAGACCCTTGTCTCGCAGCAGCAGGAGTGATCCTGTCCCCACCCCCCGCAGCGCCCCGTCCCACCACCACCGATCCCCTGGGAGAATGAGTATCCTTCAGGTATGGTGGCTTTGTGCGAGAGCAGTGCTGCTGGCACAGCAACAAGCTCTCTGCTTGCTGGCTCTCAGCTGACGTGGTACCTCCCGGGAGATAGGATGATGTGTCATTAGCAGATGGCTGGGGGGTCCTGATTGCCCACCCCAGCAAACCCCCTTTTGCTGGCCCGGCTTCAGCCTCCTCCCCTCTGCCCCGGGGAGGGGGGATGGGGCTCGCTAATCAGCTGCCTCTCACTGATCTGCTGTGGCGGCAGAGCACTCTCTGCACAGCCCTCACTGAGCTGCCAGGAGGATCAGACGTCGATTGGCCTCGCTCCGCAGACGGTGTTAACGGGGACCCTGGCATGTGTCGGCGGCGCTCGAGGCAGGGAGATGGAGCGTGGTGCTGGAACGAAAGGGCTTGTTGCTTCTGCACGTCTTGATGGGAACATGACAGCGAGCGGCGCGAACACGCATAGGGGAGGTGGCGCCAGGAGCCTGTTGCTTCCTCAGCAAGATTCAGCCCTGTGGCGAGTGACCGCACTGCTGCCAGCACCATAGAATCATAGAATATCGGGGTTGGAAGGGACCTCAGGAGGTCATCTAGTCCAACCCCCTGCTCAAAGCAGGACCAATTCCCAACTAAATCATCCCAGCGGGGCTTTGTCAAGCCTGACCTTAAAATCCTCTAAGGAAGGAAATTCCACCACCTCCCTAGGTAACGCATTCCAGTGCTTCACCACCCTCCTAGTGAAAACGTTTTTCCTAATATCCAACCTAAACCTCCCCCACTGCAACTTTAGACCATTGCTCCTTGTTCTGTCATCTGCTACCACTGAGAACAGTCTAGATCCATCCTCTTTGGAACCCCCTTTCAGGTAGTTGAAAGCAGCTATCAAATCCCCCCTCATTCTTCTCTTCTGCAGACTAAACAATCCCAGTTCCCTCAGCCTCTCCTCATAAGTCATGTGCTCCAGCCCCCTAATCATTTTTGTTGCCCTCCGCTGGACTCTTTCCAATTTTTCCACATCCTTCTTGTAGTGTGGGGCCCAAAACTGGACACAGTACTCCAGATGAAGCCTCACCAATATCGAATAGAGGGGAATGACCACGTCCCTCGATCTGCTGGCAATGCCCCTACTTATACAGCCCAAAATGCCGTTAGCCTTCTTGGCAACAAGGACGCACTGTTGACTCATATCCAGCTTCTCGTCCACTGTAACCCTTAGGTCCTTTTCTGCAGAACTGCTTCCTAGCCACTCGGTCCCTAGTCTGTAGCAGTGAATGGGATTCTTCCGTCCTAAAAGCAGGACTCTGCACTTGTCCTTGTTGAACCTCATCAGGTTTCTTTTGGCCCAATCCTCTAATTTGTCTAGGTCCCTCTGTATCCTATCCCTACCCTCCAGTGTATCTACCACTGCTCCCAGTTTAATGTCATCTGCAGACTTGCTGAGGGTGCAGTCCACACCATCCTCCAGATCATTAATGAAGATATTGAACAAAACTGGCCCCAGGACCAACCCTTGGGGCACTCCGCTTGATACCGGCTGCCAACTAGACGTGGAGCCATTGATCACTACCCGTTGAGCCCGACGATCTAGCCAGCTTTCTATCCACCTTATAGTCCATTCATCCAGCCCATACTTCTTTAACTTGCTGTCAAGAATACTGTGGGAGACCATATAAAAAACTTTGCTAAAGTCAAGGAATAACACGTCCACTGCTTTCCCCTCATCCACAGAGCCAGTTATCTCCTCATAGAAGGGAATTAGGTTAGTCAGGCATGACTTGCCCTTGGTGAATCCATGCTGACTGTTCCTGATCACTTTCCTCTCCTCTAAGTTCTTCAGAATTGATTCCTTGAGGATCTGCTCCATGATTTTTCCAGGGACTGAGGTGAGGCTGACTGGCCTGTAGTTCCCCAGATCCTCCTCCTTCCCTTTCTTAAAGATGGGGACTACATTAGCCTTTTTCCAGTCATCCAGGACCTCCCCCGATCGCCATGAGTTTTCAAAGATAATGGCCAATGGCTCTGCAATCACCTCTGCCAACTCCTTTAGCACCCTCGGATCCAGCGCATCCGGCCCCATGGACTTGTGCTCATCCAGCTTTTCTAAATAGTCCCGAACCACTTCTTTCTCCACAGAGGGCTGGTCGCCTCCTCCCCATGCTGTGCTGCCCAGTGCAGCAGTCTGGGAGCTGACCTTGTTCGTGAAGACAGGGGCAAAAAAAGCATTGAGTACATTAGCTTTTTTCACATCCTCTGTCACTAGGTTGCCTCCCTCATTCAGTAAGGGGCCCACACTTTCCTTGACTTTCTTCTTGTTGCTAACATACTTGAAGAAACCCTTCTTGTTACTCTTCACATCTCTTGCTAGCTGCAACTCCAAGTGTGATTTGGCCTTCCTGATTTCACTCCTGCATGCCTGAGCAATAGTTTTATACTCCTCCCTGGTCATTTGTCCAATCTTCAACTTCTTGTAAGCTTCTTTTTTGCGTTTAATATCAGCAAGGATTTCACTGTTACGCCAAGCTGGTCGCCTGCCATATTTACTATTCTTTCTACACATCGGGATGGTTTGTTCCTGCAACCACAATAAGGATTCTTTAAAATACAGCCAGTTCTCCTGGACCCCTTTGCCCTTCATGTTATTCTCCCAGAGGATCCTGCCCATCAGTTCCCTGAGGGAGTCAAAGTCTGCTTTTCTGAAGTCCAGGGTCCGTATTCTGCTGCTCTCCTTTCTTCCTTGTGTCAGGATCCTGAACTCGACCATCTCATGGTCACTGCCTCCCAGGTTCCCATCCACTTTTGCTTCCCCTACTAATTCTTCCCGGTTTGTGAGCAGCAGGTCTAAAAGAGCTCTGCCCCCAGTTGGTTCCTCCAGCACTTGCACCAGGAAATTGTCCCCTACACTTTCCAAAAACTTCCTGGATTGTCTGTGCACCGCTGTATTGCTCTCCCAGCAGATATCAGGGTGATTAAAGTCTCCCATGAGAACCAGGGCCTGTGATCTAGTAACTTCTGCTAGCTGCTGGAAGAAAGCCTTGTCCACCTCATCCCCCTGGTCTGGTGGTCTATAGCAGACTCCCACCACGACATCATCCTTGATGCGCACACTTCTAAACTTTAATCCAGAGACTCTCAGGTTTTTCTGCAGTTTCATACCGGAGCTCTGAGCAGTCATACTGCTCCCTTACATACAATGCAACTCCCCCACCTTTTCTGCCCTGCCTGTCTTTCCTGAACAGTTTATATCCATCCACGACAGTGCTCCAGTCATGTGAGTTATCCCACCAAGTCTCTGTTATTCCAATCACATCATAGTTCCTTGACTGTGCCAGAACTTCCAGTTCTCCCTGCTTGTTTCCCAGGCTTCTTGCATTTGTGTATAGGCACTTAAGATAACTCGCTGATTGTCCTGCTTTCTCAGTCTGAGACAGGAGTCCTCCCCTCTTGCGCTCTCCTGCTCATGCTTCCTCCCGGTATCCCACTCCCCCACTTACCTCAGGGCTTTGGTCTCCTTCCTCCGGTGAACCTAGTTTAAAGCCCTCCAGCTTTGGTCATGGCCACCTGGCCATGTACAGGTGATGGAGAGCCGTCAGCGCGGAGCCTGCTGTAGCACTGGCTCCCCGGAGCAGACGAGCAGAGCTACGGGGGCCAGGCAATGAGAGCGAGGAGAGGCCTCCCTCGTTGGCCAGGAACAGTGATCCTAGCTCCTGGCTTTTCCATTGCACCCCTCAGTCCCCTGCCTTCTAGTAGCTGTACAAGTATAATACTTCTTCAAGGGCAGTGTTCTAGTAATTGCACTTTTCACTCCAGCTCTCGGAGCACTGTACAGAGGAGGTGAGGATCTTATCCTCATTGTACAGATGCAAAAACTGAGGCACACAGCAGCAAAGTGACTTGCCCAAGGTCACCCAGAAGGCCAGTGGCAGAGCTGGGAGTAGACCCCAGCTCTCATGGGTGTCAGGTCAGTGCCCTGGCCATTAGGCCTCACTGCTTCTAAATAGTTCTGTTGCATTGTAGCTGTATTGTTTAAATAATTAACTTTCACCATCTCCCCCTTTCTCTGCTAGTTTAGTTCCCTCCTTCTGCTGCACATCTTGGTTTGAAGGCTTCCTCCCTTCCCTTCACCGCACCCTCCCTCTCTGGTCTCTCTTTACGTGAGGATAATGCTTCCCTCTTCTCCCCTGTTGTTTTCACAAACCGTGGCTGTGCACATACAGGTGCTACAGTCCTTGGCAGGGATCAAATCGGTGACAGGTCCCTGCCCCTGGAGCTAACAAGCAACTCTGCCGGCTGCAAGTAGCAGGCTGTCAGTCACAGAGAGCAGCCCATGCTCTAACAGCTAAGCCAGGGTGGTGCATTATTGCCCAAGCAGACGATGATGCGGCGTGCAGAGCCCGCTGGTGACCGAGGTTCCTGCGTGTAGGGCCATGGTATGATACGTTATGGTTTTCTTTCAGCTTTGCTCCCGAGACCCCCGAATCCACAAGGTTGAGCTTCTGGAAACCCTGTTCCTGGCTCTGGAGTTTGTCTCCTTGCCCGCACTGCCACACCTCGGTATCACAACCGTGCTGTGCCAGCGAGCGTTAGCTGCAGGGATTAAGGCAGGCTGGTGCTTGCAAGGCAGGCGTAGGGATTCCTGCAGCCCCAAAACCCTCACTGTGTTTGCTTCAGCCCAAGTCCCTTCCTCAGCTGTCCCGGCACACGTTCTGGCATGCAAACCACTCCGTTCACAGCCTGACACGGGATCTTCCCAACCCACCCTGGCTGCCCACTGGGGCCGTGAGGATCCCCTTTCCTGTGGGAGTTTTGCTAATGGCCCAGCTGCCCTTTGGCTGCTGTCCTGGAGCCCCAAAGTGTCCTCTGACCTGGCCATGGGAAGTCTGAGAGGTTAAGGCCAGGTCTATGTACACCTCTGCTTTAACCCAGGTGGTACTGCCCCACGTCTCAGGGCAGCAGGGAGGCTAAATCCATCGATGCTCGTGCAGCACTTTGAGCTCCCCAGAGGAAGGGCATTGGGAAAGGGCGAAGTGTTGTGAGATCTTTGATACAACCTTCGTTTCCCCCCTGCAGCTCCAGGGAGACGGGCAAAACCTGGGAAATCAGAGGCCCATACGTTCGGTAGAGTGGGCCTGATTCTAGGGTCGCTGCCTGGCTCTGCAGACCTGCCAGCATTAGGAGGGCTTTGGGCTCCGCGGGCGCAGTGTCCCATGCTGCGCTGGCTGGTGGCACCTTGCAATGGTCTGCCATGGCCAGACTTAAGCACACTTCAGTTCTGGGGCCGTCTGAGCATCAGGGCTGGAGTAACCCGGAAAGTATTTAGCAGGCTCCTTTTACAGGACATAGAGTTGTTTTGACTAACTGTAAGCATTCTGATGGAGCGTGTGTGGGGGATGTTGAGGGGTTCTGTATTTGTGGGGGTGGGGAAGTGTGTGTGTTAAGGGGTGTGTTTGGGGGGGGTCTGTGTGGGAGGATATGGGGGATATTGGGGTGGCTGCTCCTGGCCCCTGCACTTGTCTCTGTTCTGAACATGGCCCCTACTGCGCCATCACACTCCGTTTGCCCAGGCTCTGGCCAACCCCCCCGTCCTCCCGGTAGATGCTACAGAGTGGGCGTGAGTGACTGTGGCAGAGAGCACAGAGCTGAATTCCCTCCTACATTGAACGGGGCCCACACACATCCCAGCACTGACTGCCAGGCTGGAGGCCTGTCACAGGCCCCTTCTGCGACAACCACCCGAGCATCACATTGCAGTAGGCGGGGCCCTCCCGGGGTGAAGCAGCCCTCTCCTGGCTCTGACTGTGCTGTGGGGAGACGGGCTAATGCCTCAATACCAGCACTAGCCCTTTGGCACTGAGCACATCCGTTGGCTCCTCCGAAATCGAAAGCTGTAGTGCCTGAAATGGGTCAGATCCAGCCCGGGGGGTTCCCCTCCATCCTCACTGCAGCTCACTGCCCCCAGGAGTGGGGTCTCCTGTGCAAGGCGCTGCCTGCCAGGGAGCATGCTCTGGCACCTGGGCTTGGCATGGCATGTCCTGCACTGATGGCTGGTGAGGGGGTTGGCTGTGTGGCAGCCAGAGAGGGGCGCTTGTCATGGCTGCTTCTCCCTGAGTGCAGGATGGGCCGCTGCTCCCCCATCATGCTCTGGCTGCGATTTCCATCGCTGCCGTGGGGATCTGGGCACAACATTCCCAGGGCCCACAGGCTGCTTTGAACATCACAGCCTGTCCAGCACTGGTGAGCCGAGTGTGCACGGGGGGGGGGAGTGAGGGACTGGATTGTGGGTGCCAGCACTGCACACCCCAGCAATGGAGGCTCTTCCTTGCTCCCCCATGCGTTCTCTCTGGCTCCCCCATTGATAGATCCCGCCCCATCCATAAACCTCTGCCCAGACTCTCCGATGGGGTGGGTGTCCATCACAACAGGTTGGTCACCTGGGAGCCTGGAAGTCTGAGCTTGTGGAGAGTGAGGGGATGGGCTAGGAGAGAAGACAGCTGTGAGCACAGCAAGGCAGTGTGATCTAGTGGCGTGAGCACTGGGCTGGCTGCCCAGAGCTCGTGGGTTCGAGCCTTGGCTCTGATGTGGCCTTGGACAAACTGCTTCCTCTCTGTAGGATGGGGCTCTTGATCCCTACTCAATCCCGGGCGAGGGGGACAGAAGGCTGGCAAGCCTGTGCTGAGATCTGGCTGGGTAAAAGTCCCTCGGATTTATTAAAATGCTCTGGATCCACATCAGCACCTAACAGTCTCCGTATTCCTTACTGCCTTGAAAGGTGCAATGGCGCACGAGGTCGCCTCTCTCCTGAGTGGCTCTGGGGCTCGTAGCTCAGAGAACCCGCCCCGCCCGGAGCAATGAGGCCGGGTGGCTCTGACCTTGCCTGACTGCTCTTTGTCTCCTCGCCTTGTGTTTCAGAGAGAACTGAAGGAGCAGCTCCAGGCACTGCAGGACAGCGAGCGCGGCCACACGGAGGCCCTGCACCTGCTCAAACGCCAGCTAGCCGAGACCAAGGTAACCGTGTCGCCGGTGCAGAGCCCCCCCAGCTGTGGCCTGTGGAGATGAAGGTCCCAGCGAGCTTGGGTGTCTCAGACTGGGAGGAGCTGCTGTCCGTGGATGGGGCGACAGACCTTTCACAGCCTCATTCTCCCCCACCCCCCACCATCTCCAGTCCCCGTCGGCCTCCAGACAAAAGCCCAGCTCCCTCCAAACCTGGAGGCTTGTGTACCGGCGGCTGTGGGGTGTACTCCCAGGAACTGCAGACTAGAGGATCTTGGGCCAGATCATCAAAGGTATTCAGATGCCAAACTCCTACTGAAGTCAATTGGAGGTTGGTGCCTTAATACCTTTACCTGGTCCCTAGAGACCAAGCAGACCTGTTAGGTCCCATCTGCTGGCCAACGCAGGGCTGTGCCTATTGGACCATTTTCTCGTGCTGCACCCGCCTTGTTCCCAGTGTCCCAGCGGTAGGACCTTCCCTTGGGCCGGTGACGCCACAGCCCAACTGGCCATGACAAATCTAGAAAGCCACCTGCTGTGGTTGGGCGTCACTGCCCCAGGCTGCCGTGCCCTGATGTGTGCCAGGCCTGGGGGGCGGCTCAGGAGTGCAGCCAGAGGCCTTGCATCATGTGCATAGGCAGCAGATGTTTACTCTTCACTGGCCTGCGGCCCTTGGACTCCTGGTGATGTCTGTGCCTCGCAGTCCAGAGGAAAGTGCCCTTGCTGCCCCCCCTTTGAGCGCCTCTTGTGGATCCCTTTTGCTGTGTGTTACAGGAGGGCCTAGAGGCCCTGGCTGAAATCAAGGCCCCATGGTACTAGGGCCTCCCCAAAAAACTTAGGCCAGCTCCACAAAGCTAGTTCGGGTCCTACCGCTGTCTGAAATCAGTGGAAGTGAGGAGCCTAAATGCCACTGTGGCTCTGAGCTTGCAGTGTAAGCAGGTGAGGCAGACAGCGGGCGGGACAAGGGCGGTGCTATGACCCCATGTACAGATGGGGAGGCAAGGCCCGGAGAGATTAATGGCAGAGGATCATGTGCCCCCACCCAGCAGCTCCTCTTGTTCTCTGCAGCTGGGAGGAGGCTGTGTTTGTCTCCACACCAGCTGCTGGAGGCTTTGTACTTGTGACTTGCCCAAGGTCATGCCAGGAGCCTGTGGCACAGCCAGGAATTCAGCCCACACCTCCTGAGCCTCAGGATCACCCTTCCCCTGGGGTGGGAGAGGTCAGCCTTAGAACTCCTCCCCGGCAGCCGCACTGCCCTGGGCTTCCCTTGCTTCCTTGCGGGGGCTGTTTATGTGAGAAACGCCTCCCATTTCTCCCCAGTGCTTTTATGAAGTCGTATTTCCGATGACAGCCAGATCTGGTTCCCTCCGCTGCAATGGCTTATCCATCACTCGGCTTTTTTTTAATGATCTGTTTTTATTTGACTCCTTATTCTTCCCGCTTGCTTTAGTGGTTATTGGAAAGGTGACTTTTATTCCTGGAGAGGCTGCCATTTCTTTCAGTGGCAGCTTAATTGTCTTTCTCAAGCAGCTGGTGATAGAGGCAAAGCGGATGGTTTTTAAGGGGGCAGGGTGAAGGGCCCTTTTATTTCAGCCGAGAGCTTTTTATTGAAGGTAGATGCACCCCGGGGGCATTTTTGTGGAAATGGAGCTGGTGCGTTTAAAGCAAGTGTTTCCCTTCAGGGGAGTGGCTGCTTTGAAGTGGTTTGCCCTTCTCTGAAAAGGGCTCTCTAGCCTTGCCTGCAAGTGTGAGTCTGATCTCCGTGTGTGTCAGCCCTTCCCAGACCCGCTGCAGGGTGAGGTCTCTCCAGCACTGCACCTGCCTGACCAGTTTGGCTGGAACCTGGCTGGGTGCCATTAGCCCAGGCATTGCACCTATTTTCCACTGTGTCCCACCCCACTGCGGCTGACCACACTAACTAGGAGAGGAAGAGGGACTGGTATTGCCACAAAGAATCATGAGATTGGCTTAAAAATCATGAGATTAAACAAAAATAATGTTGGGTTCACTTTATTTATGTGAAAAGCAACAGAGGGTCCTGTGGCACCTTTAAGACTAACAGATGTATTGGAGCATAAGCTTTCATGGGTGAATACCCACTTCGTCATGCGTCTGACGAAGTGGGCACTCACCCACGAAAGCTTATGCCCCAATACATCTGTTAGTCTATAAGGTACCACAGGACTCTCTGTTGCTTTTTACAGATCCAGACTAACACGGCTACCCCTCTGATACTTTATTTATGTGGTGGTTTCTGAGCTTTTAGGAAGCATTTAGGTCACGTTTTCATGCTTTTTTTTCCCACAACTCCTGGGACCGGAAACTTACTTATTTTTAATGGTGACAGGTTTCAGAGCGGAGCCGTGTTAGTCTGTATCAGCAAAAACAACAAGGAGTCCTTGTGGCACCTTAGAGACTAACAAATTTACTTGGGCATAAGCTTTCGTGGGCTACAGCCCACTTCATCAGATGCATGAGGTGAAAAATACAGGAGCAGGTATAAATACATGAAAGGGTGGGGGTTGCTTTACCAAGTGTGAGGTCAGGCTAACGAGATAAATCAATTAACAGCAGGATACCAAGGGAGGAAAAATAACTTTTGAAGGGGTAAGAGAGTGGCCCATTACAGACAGTTGACAAGAAGGTGGGAGTAACAGTAGGGAGAAATTAGTATGGGGGAAATTAAGTTTAGGTTTGTAATGACCCAACCACTCCCAGTCTTTATTCAGGCCTAATCTATGGTATCTAGTTTGCAAATTAATTCCAGTTCTGCAGCTTCACGTTGGAGTCTGGTTTTGAAGTTTTTTTGCTGAAGAATTGCCACTTTTAGGTCTGTTATTGAGTTACCAGAGAGATTGAAGTGTTCTCCTACTGGTTTGAATGTTACGATTCCTGATGTCAGATTTGTGTCCATTTATTCTTTTGCGTAGAGACTGTCCAGTTTGGCCAACGTACATGGCAGGGGGCATTGCTGGCACATGATGGCATATATCACATTGGTAGATGTGCAGGTGAATGAGCCCCTGATGGCATGGCTGATGTGATTAGGTCCTATGATGGTGTCCCTTGAATAGATATGTGGACAGAGTTGGCAGCAGGGTTTGGTTCCTGGGTTAGTGTTTTTGTTGTGTGGTGTGTAGTTGCTGGTGAGTATTTGCTTCAGGTTGGGGGGCTGTCTGTAGGCAAAGACTGGCCTGTCTCCCAAAGTCTGTGAGAGTGAGGGATCGTCCTTCCGGATAGGTTGTAAATCCTTGATGATGCGCTGGAGAGGTTTTAGTTGGGGGCTGTAGATGATGGCTAGTGGCGTTCTGTTACTTTCTATGTTGGGCCTGTCTTCTAGTAGGTGACTTCTCGGTACCCTTCTGGCTCTGTCAGTCTGTTTCTTCACTTCACCAGGTGGGTATTTCAGTTTAAGAACGCTTGATAGAGATTCTGTAGGTGTTTGTCTCTGTCTGAGGGATTGGAGCAAATGCGGTTGTATCTTAGAGCTTGGCTGTAGACAATGGATCGTGTGCTGTGGTCTGGATGAAAGCTGGAGGCATGTAGGTAAGTATAGCAGTCAGTAGGTTTCTGGTATAGGGTGTGGATTGCCACGGGCACGCAGGGGCGAAAGAAAATGCAGGCCTGTTATTTACCAGGCTGCACGTGGCAATAGACTATATTGGTAAGGGATGCAAGGAGAGTATGGGTCACGCTGCAAACTGCAGACACACACACACACAACTAAAATTAATCAATTTAAAGTTTTATTGGGGATAATTACAAGGGGTAAGGGAGCAGCGTTTGATTAGCTAATAGAGTTAATGAAACTTAAAACACACAATGACTAAAATATCTACTAACAATATTTATAAACAAAGATGCAGCAATTAGTAATAACTGATACTTACAAATACAAACCAACACATAACGACCGGCAAACGTAGAAACTCTGTTTGAAACACGTGAGCTGAGAGAGAGGCTTTGAGGTGATCAGGCTCGGTTACGGGTGTACACAGGATACACAGGATTCGTTTTTCTTTTTCCTCTCCCTGCCTGCACATGGCAGGCAGCCCATAAAGTACCAACTATGACATCATAGAAGTGTCATAGGGGACGGGGCCCAAAACCTGTTTGTGTTCGTTTCTGATTGGCACAAGCAAAGTTTACACCAAGTAGGGGAGCAGGTGCCTCAAAGTCTGGCTTCACCCCCAAAAGGTGAGGAAATGCATATTGCTTTAGAATGTGTGCAACACTGAATGACAAAAGAAGAGGCCAGGGCAATACCGGTATGGGCAAGTTTTACAGGATGCAGACAGGAACTCATCTCAACAGAGGCATGTAGGTAAGTATAGCAGTCAGTAGGTTTCTGGTATAGGGTGGTGTTTATGTGACCATCACTTATTAGCACTGTAGTGTCTAGGAAGTGGACCTCTTGTGTGGACTGGTTCAGGCTGAGGTTGATGATAGGGTGGAAATCATTGAAAACTTGGTGGAATTCCTCAAGGGCATCCTTCCCATGGGTCCAGATGATGAAGATGTCATCAATGTAGCGCAAGTAGAGTAGGGTCGTAAGAAGACGAGAGCTGAGGAAGCAGTGTTCTAAGTCAGCCATAAAAATGTTGGCATATTGAGGGGCCATGCAGATACCCATAGCAGTCCCACTGACTTGAAGGTATAAATTGTCCCCAAATCTGAAATAGTTGTGGGTGAGGACAAAGTCACAAAGTTCAGCCACCAGGTTTGCCGTGATAGTATTGGGGATACTGTTCCTGATGGCTTGTAGTCCATCTTTGTGTGGAATGTTGGTGTAGAGGGCTTCTACATCCATAGTGGCTAGGATGGTGTTTTCTGGAAGATCACCGATGGATTGTATTCAGAGTAGTAGCCATGTTAGTCTGTATCAGCAAAAAGAACGAGGTGTACTTGTGGCACCTTAGAGACTAAAAATTTTCGTTGAGCATAAGCTTTCGTGGGCTAAAACTCACTTCATCGGATGCATGCAGTGGAAAATACAGTAGGAAGATATATATACACAGAGAACGTGGAAAAAATGGGGGTTGCCATACCAACTGTAACAAGACTAATCAATTAAGGTGGGCTATTATCAGCAGGAGAAAAAAAACTTTTGTAGTAATAACCAGGATGCCCATTTCCAACAGTTGACAAGAAGGTGTGAGTATAACAGTAGGGAAAAAAATTAGCATGGGGAAATAGTTTTTACTTTGTGTAATGACCCATCCACTCCCAGTCTTTATTCAAGCCTAATTTAATGGTGTCCAGTTTGCAAATTAATTCCAAAGGATTGTAGTTTCCTCAGGAAGTCAGTGGTGTCTCGAAGATAGCTGGGAGTGTAGGGCCTGAGGAGAGAGTCTACATAGCCAGATAAGGAAACTACAATCCTCTGGTGGGGGGCAGTGCCTGCAGGCGAGGGCAGCGCACGGTGCCCTCTGCCGCCCCTCACCCCTCCGGGGGCCGCAGGGACGTGGTGCCAGCTGCTTCCGGGAGCAGCGCGGGGCCAGGGCAGGCAGGAAGCCTGCCTTAGCCCTGCTGCGCCACGGGGCTGGCAATCCCGTGGGCCGGAGCCAGCCCATGGGCCGTAGTTTACCCTCCCCTGGGCTAGTGGAATATGAGGCTGAGATGTTGCTGAGAGGCTAAGGGTATGTTTATACTGCAGTCAAAGGTGTGACTGCAGCATATGTAGACAACCCTCAGCTAGCTTTGATCCCGATAGCTCCAGTAATAATAGCAGTGACGCTGCATCAGCAGGGACTAGCCACTCAAATACACACCCAGGGTCATGGGCAGCCTTGTTCAGTCCATGCTGCCGCTGCGTCACTGCTGTTGCTATTCACGCTAGCTAGGTCAGAGTTAGCTGGGGTCATGCTGCAGTCACACCTCTGACTGCAGTGTAGACATACCCTTGGAAGCAAAGATCAGAACTCACAGCCCAGGGCAGGGAGGCTAAGGGAGCTTTGTCACCTTTAGGCCATCCCAGTTCTTGGCTGATCCATGATCCTGGCCCAGGCAGCCTGTGAGCTGCAAAGTGGGGCAGAATCTCCACTGTGCTGCAGCTCCCAGCACACCCCTGCAGCAGGGCTTCCGTGGGGGTCCTCAGGGGGCTGCCTGGTGCTATCTTCTGCAGCGCCTGCTGTAGGGGCATCTTCCCCCAGCTGGATCTGGGGCTTTTAGAGCCCTTTACATCGCTCCAGCCCTTTTACCTGGTGTAAAGGGGCTGGAGGGGGGGTGATAATCTCACCCTACGTCATTAGTGGTGAAACCACTTCTCAGGCTGGATCAGGTTGGGTTTGGCCTCTTTCAAATGCCATGTTTAATTGGCTGCTTTTTCTTGCAGTTTGTGAATGAATTTAGTGTTCATGAAAGTGAGGGATTGGCAGCTGAACCCAGGCATCTTGTGCCCCTGCCCACACCCAGCTCTGCCAGGGCACCTTGATCCTACTGCTATTTCAGTCCTGGGCCTCTCTCACACAGCTGTGCCGGTATAATTTCCTCCTGACCCGCCCCTCTCTGCCCTGCAGTTCCAGTCCTGGGGTGGGGCTTCACTGCTTTTCCACAGCTCCTCAGTCCTTACCTACAGCCCCCTGCTATTCCAGCCCTGGGGTCTCTGCTCACACAGCTCTGCTGATGCCCCTCGCTTCTGCTCCCCTTGTTCTAGTTCTGGACCTCTCCTCTCCAGGGACTGGCACGAATTGTGGGGGGGCTTTGGGGCTGTGGATTCCCTAGAGCCTAAGGTGAATCCCCAAAACTCTCCTCATGAACTTAAAAGGACTGAACCCACCTCTCCATGGTTACAATCCTGGTGCATTGGGATAAAGTGCTACCTAAACTCTCTGAATTGTGTTCCACCAGCCAGGCTCCTTGTAACTCGCCTGGAGCAAAGTGCCATGTTAACTTCCCCGGACATTTGTTTTTTAAAACAAATAAAATGTAACGACTGTTAATTACCTTTAAATGATGGGAGGCTACGAGAACTGGAATTGTTGCTGAGACAGGACAGCTTAATGTGCCAGGACATTTTCTTGATACAAAGGCCTGCACCAAAGAGGAAGTTAAAAGTGAATGTGTGATTTAAATCAGATCATTCAGAATATTAAGCCATCAAATATCCCATTTCAGATATTCAGATTCCTTTACTTAAAATTAGCCCATCAAGATAAAAAAAAATCATATTTAAAAACATGATTTTTGCAGGGCTGCCCTAAAATGCCTCCGATTGTGGAAGCAGAAAGGACCATAAACCTTGGATTTACCTTTTCACTGCTTGTACAATCTATCCTTCACATTTTGTATTGCAAGGAGACCTGTCAATTTCACTTTGTTTCTAGTCAGTTTCATTTCATGTTTCTGATCTTGTTTCCTTCCCTACGTTCCAGGACAGGTTTGGTGTTGCCAGACCCTTGCATCCTAAAATCATGAGTCAGGCCCTAAAAATGCACAATAGACTTACAATTTATGAAATTAAATAAACTATTAATAAATACTTATAAAATTGTAAACAATAATAAATAACACTGAGGTACTTTTTCTTTCGCTTTCTGTTTTTTGAACCTTTAGGGGTCCCCTTTTTAAGCTTTTCTAATAAACCAGAAGGACTAGAAACTTAGGGCTTGATCCACAAAGGTACTTAGCTACCTAAGTCCAGTTTCTAGGTGCCACTCTGGGATCACGGAACTCCCACTTGGCTACCACCTAACTCTGTAGGTGCCTAAACTCACCTACATTTCTGCAGCAAAAGTTCCTTAGGTGCCCATGTTTCTGCCTCTGACCAGGCACACTGCTGCCTCCCTCTGGGCATCTGGGGGCTGATCTTCCAGAGAGCTTCATGAACTGGGGGAAGATAGGCATTGGGATACCTAACTCATCTGAGGGGCATGCTCTGGTAGGCATGTTCAGAGGCCGCCTAACTCGTGATAAGGTGGTGGAAGATGTCCCTTTAACCCAGTGGCTAGGGCTCTCACCTGGGATGTGAGAGACCCCCAGTTCAAGTCCCCCCTATGTCTAAGGAGGAGAATGGATTTGAACAGAGATCTGATCCCTTTCAAGTGCGCGTGCAGACAATAAAGGAAGAGATGGGTATAGTTAGGAAGAGACAGGTAATAATTATGGGAGATTCAATCATTAGAAACATAGAGAGCTGGGTTTGCGATGACCGGGAGAACCGCATGGTGACTTGCCTGTCTGGTGTGAAGGTTGTGGATATCTCAAGACATCTAGATAGACTTATGTGTAGTGCTGGGGAGGAGCCGGTGGTCGTGGTACATGTGGGTACCAATGACATAGGGAGGATAGGAGAGAGGTCCTGGAGGCCAAATTTAGGCTGCTAGGTAAGTGATTGAAGTCCAGGACCTCCATGGTAGCATTCTCTGAGATGCTGCCAGTTCCATGCACAGGGCCAGTTAGACAGGCAGAACTGCAGGGTCTCAATGCGTGGATGAGACAATGGCATAGGGAGGAGGGGTTTAGATTTATTAGAAACTGGGGAAACTTTTGGGAAAGGGGGAACCTGTACAGGAAGGATGGGCTCCACCTAAACCAAAATGGAACCAGATTGCTGGCACTTAACATTAAAAAGGTCGTAGAGCAGTTTTTAAACTAAGGGCTGGGGGAAAGCTGACAGTTGCGGAAGAGCCCGCGATTCAGACAGAGACATCCCTTAGGGGAGGATCTATTAATGGAGATTTTCTATGTCGTAGTAATCAGGAGAGGATGGAAGATAAAATACAGGTAGGATCTGATGAGAAACAGTCAAATGAAAGAGAGTCTCATTCAATTACATCATGTAATCGCAGACAGCTGAAAAGTTTCAATTTTTTTAAGTGCTTATATACCAATGCTAGAAGTCTAAATAATAAGATGGGTGAACTTGGTCCTGCTAGTGAAGGCAGGGGGCTGGACTTGATGACCTTTCAAGGTCCCTTCCAGTTCTAGGAGATAGGATAGGATATCTCCATTAATTTAATTTAATTTTTATTAGCCAGGATGGGCAGGGATGGTATCCTTAGCCTCTGTTTGCCAGAAGCTGGGAATGGGCGACAGGGGATGGATCACTTGATGATTACCTGTTCTCTTCATTCCCTCTGGGGCACCTGGCATTGTCCACTGTCGGAAGACAGGATACTAGGCTAGATGGACCTTTGGTCTGACCCAGTGTGGCCGTTCTTATGTTTTTAAAGTGATTTTTGACACAGTCCCACAGGACACTCTCTTAAGTAAACTAGGGAATTGTGGCCTAGATGAGATCACTATAAGGTGGATGCACAGCTGTTTGAAAGAACATACTCAAAGAGTAGTTATCAATGGTTTGCTATTAAACTAGGGGGAGGGGCACATATAGTGGGCTCCTGCAAGGGTCAGTTGTTAGTCTGGTATTATGCAATATTTTCATTAATGAATTGGATAATGGAGCAGAGAGTATGCTTATAAAATTTCAGATGCCACCAAGCTGGGAGGGGTTGCCAGCACTTTGGAGGACAGGATTAGAATTCAAAATGACCTTGACAAAGTGGTGAGTTGGTCTGAAATCAACAAGATGAAATTTAATAAAGATAAGTGCAAAGTACTGCACTTAGGAAAGAAAAATCAAATGTACAGCTACAAAATGGGGAATAA
>NW_020665065.1:20532135-20549903 GCF_002925995.2 Terrapene triunguis
TCAGTGGTAGCAGATGACAGAACAAGGAGCAATGGTCTCAAGTTGCAGTGGGGGGCAGACAGGTGCTGGGACCGTGCTCAGCTCAGGGCAGCCTGTCATACAGGCACTGTGAGCGACGTGCTCACACACTACCCTGGGCAATGGCGTTTTGCCAGGCTCTGCTAGCAGTACAGAGGCAGCCAGAAGGCGGCAGCCTTGGCAAGTACCCCTGCCGTGGGTGGGGCCGGGATCGCCTGAGGAGCATTCAGCCCGACAGGGTCTCTGCGCAGAGCCGCCGTCAGTTCTGGCGCTTTCACGGGCTTCAGCCCCAAACACTGTGTCCTCCAAAGGCCTGTAACAGGAAGCATGACGGGCTGGGCTCCTCGTTAATGAGCTGGGCACCCAAGCAGGGGGCAGAAGCTAGAGCACGTGACCCAGGTGGCCAACACAGTCAGCGCGATCAGCTCCTGCATGGCCCGGCAGCCGAGTGGGACTGGAAACACTCCAATGCATGCAGGTGGGGACCTTGGCCGGGAATCTGGATCGAGTCAGCTAACAAAAGGCTGAGGCCCAGACTTTCCTAACAAGGGCTTCTGTTTTGGGGGGCCCCTTGGGCCTGATATCTAGGGGCACTGAGCCAGCACCACCAGTGCCCACCAACACTAGCTAGAACCTCAGAGAACAGGCCCAAAGGGGCTCACAGCAGGCACCCAAAAGCAGCTGCTCGGACTGAAGACGTAGGCCTCACATTGCAGTCGGTTAGTGGTAGCACCTCGCCCAGCTGGCGCTAAGCCCGTAGCTGGCCCCGGAGCCAGGGCCGCTGGTCTGCACCCAGAGCAGCAGGGAGGGTAGCTGGGGGATGTCCTGCCACCGGGAGGCATGGAGCCTGCAGATTTGCCTTGGGGCTGTGCCAAGGGGTTGAAGGACAGAGATCTGGACAGAAGTCAAAACCGGGCCCTGTCTGTGGAGATCCTCGCAGGGCACCGGGGAGTTACGCACAATGAGGGGGAGCAAGTACAAAGCTGAACATTGAGGTAATTCTCTTGAGGCTGCCTGGGGCCCATCTGGTGCTGGCCTGATGCCCTTACTCAGGTCATAGGCTCTGTGCCTTCAGCAGGAGTGTGTTTGTGACAGGCCCTTGGGAATCGGCTCCATAACAGTGAGAACCCTGAGGCAGTGAAATAGACCCCCGAGGAGGCAGGTGGGGCCCTGCACACCAGGGCTTCGAGAAGGGCAGGAGGCTGATGAGACTTTCCACTCTATAGTCACTGATCTCAAAGCACCTGACAACAGAGCAAGAGCATCACAATCTGCAGTTACAGCTGATTCCTGGTTCTGGGCCCTGCCACCTTCCCCAGACCCAGGCTGGGTGCCCCAAGGGAGAAGTCCATAGCGGGCAGTGGATATCATCAAACCCCACCCCTCCCTGCACCAAGAAGCCAGTGGCAGCACAGGAGCCTTGGACTTGATGTGGTGCCTCTGTGGGCAATAGCGCCATGGTAGTGTCTGATTGGCAGCCAGGAGGCCCATGGGCAATGGGTGCAGAGACCATGTGGCAACATGACGGGTAGAGTGGCAGCCCCACACACGTGTGGCTCCAGCCTGGTGTGTGGTGAATTTCACGTGGCAACAGGCCTGCGAAGTCCAGGTTTTGTGAGCACCAAGGAGCCAGTGTCTGCAGGCGTTTGGAGAGACAAACAGGGTGTTCCCCACTGGTGTTTCTTGGCTCTGGGGACTCCAGGCTGAACATGTTACTTTGTAAACGAATGAACTTGGGACATGTCGGGCTCTGGTCTGAGCGAGGGGGAGTGGCCAGCTGTGCTCTCTGTAAAACGTGGGCAGCAGCCTGGCACCTCTCTGTCTTGGGCACATCTGCTCTGCATTGAGGGGAGAAGGGTGTGGACAGGGATTGCTCTGGTTGTAGGAAGAGCCCGTTCTCCCCTTCCTGGGATCCAGCTGGGACACATGAGCCACCCACCATAAGGACTCAAGAGCCAGAGGACACGAGCTGTTGTGACTGGACTCAGGCCCCGTGAGCTGGATCCCATGCAGGGTTGTTTGCTTCTTGCCCCTTCTGGGGCCATGTCATGTCAGCCACCAGGCTCCCTGGAGACTTTCTGTTCAGTGAGTGGCCTGGCCTGGTGGCTCACTTGGTGACAGACATGGGAAGAATGATGCTCCCCCATTTCATGGCTCCCACTGGAGGTAGCTGATGAGCAACACTTCATCCTACCAGGAGGGCAGAAAGCCCAACTCCAAGGCAGCAGCTGGCCATCCTGGCTGCAGACTCCCCCACCTCCCGGAGAGCTACCCCCCCCCCTGCGTACACTGCACACAGCCTGGTGGATGTAGGGGAGCAAAACCCACTGTCACTGGTGACACGTGGTGTCTGCCCCATCCTGGCCCAGTTCTTGCTGGGAAAACGGGTCCAGCTTGCAGACCAGGCTGAGGAAACTATTTGGAGGGAGTCGCTGAAACTCAGCCCCATCCCACTTTGGGGCTGAATCCTGAAAGCTCCTTCTCTGTGTAGGGAGTCCTAAGGGGTGTAGCCCCATAAGGTGACTCATCTGAGCAGGTTCAGCCTCTTGGCAAGGAGGCTGCTGTTGACATCACTGAGAAATCCTGTGGTATGGACAGGAGCTGCAGGGAGAGAGCTGGTGTGGTGGGGGGCAGCGTCCGGTAGCCTGGCAGGATGGAGTGTCGCAGGGTAGTGCACCCACAGGCTACGATCCTGCAAGGCAAGCTCAGTGCCTGGCAGGAGTTGGCCCTTCCTGGCTCCACCATCCAGGTGACTCCAGTGCCTGCTGGGCGCACTTCTGCCTGCGTGCTCTGCCAGCGCTGTGGTTTTTCCTTCTTCGGAAGCTGGTGGATTCTGTATTTATTCCTGGTTCCGTGGCATGGGGTCTCCGACTGCTGCAATAAAGGCAATTTTTTAAAAAAAGGAATGGAAACCACTTTCTGCAATCCCGCTGCCCCTGGGGCTCCTGCCTTCCCCTCCTGGTCCCCGTCTCCGTGCAGACGCCCTGGCGGATTGCATGCAGACACGGACAGAACAAGGACAACAATGCAGCTGGCAGCCAGCCCTGCAGCCAGGCTGCCATTTGCATGCTATTCTGCCTTCCACTCAGGGATCTCCCATTGGTTCATAACATTCCTACAGCGCCCCCACGACCTAGCAGGCATTATACACTGTTCTTGGGCCTGATTCTGTTCTCGCTGGTGCAGTTCTATTGGCCTGAGGCAAGTGACCGCTCATGGAGAACTAGATATGAGAGCAGATCAGGTCCTTTAGCTATGTGCCCTACCACGAGATCTCAGCATTGGTGGAGTCACACACACTGGATTTTACACCCTTGTATCCATGGGTCCTGACCCTCCTCTCAGTTACAAAATATTACTGTTGGCAACTGTAATGGCCCTCTCATGGGGAGCGTGGCCTAGTGGTCATGGCTGCAGCTCCTGCAAGTCAAGGGGATTGTGGGAGGGGAGCCCGGGCCCTCCCACTCCACTGAGCTCTGACCCAGGGCCCTTTGGGCTACTGGCAGTCTGGCAACCAAGGCTGCTTACGGCTGTCAACCCTGGTCTCTTCCTCTCATCCACCCCCCTGGGGTCAGCTTAGTCCAGGCTTTCCCCTGTTGGGGAAATCCAAACCAAAAGGAGTAAGAGGAGGTCACCCATATCCACTGGATACTTCCCTCTCCGGGGTGGGTCCTCCCTTCCCTCAGGGAAGGCCCCTCTGGGCAGAGCTTTTAGGCTTTCCTCTGCTCTGCTGGAGCTGTAGGCTGCAGATCTGCTCACCTCCAGCTCTGCCACCCAAATGAGCTAATTCCCTGTCTTTGAATTCCTCCAGCAGCTGGAGCATTTGCTGCAGATATGGTGGGGCTGGGGTGGCTGAGCCCAAAATAATCCCTTAACCCCTTGTTTCCCAGTGTGGGGTTTGTACACCCCATCACAGCAACAAAGGGACAGCCAGACAACCCAAGCTGCATAGGTAAACTAAGGCAATGATGGCCATATTTGTGCCAAGACAGTGACTTGCCCAGGGTCAGTGACAGGGGCCCTGATTCCCTCTCTGCTGCTGTTTCACAAAGGCCTTGGCTACACTTGGGAATTGCTGTGAAGCTCGCGCCGCCAGCGCTGTGAGAGAGCTCTCGCAGCACTGTATGTACTCCACCTCTCCGTGGGGAATAGCTTGCAGTGCTGCAGGCTCTGATCACACTGGCGCTTTACAGCGCTGCACTCGCTGCGCTTGGGGGGGGGGCGTTTTCACACCCCTGAGAGCGGCAAGTTGCAGTGCTGTACAGCGCCAGTGTAGCCAAGGCCTAAATTCTATCCCTGTTAGACGAGGGTGGAGAGTCAGGAGCTGGATGGAGTCTCCTGGGTATTCTGCATCATTGGCCTGGCTCCTCCAGCCCTCCAGGATTACAGACAATGCAGGACTGGCTAAGCGCGCCCCCACCCCCTCCGCCCGCCACCCCCACCTCTGCTGACAAAATGAGCTCTCTTACCAACTCCTCTCCCTAATGGGCGAGCTGCAGCGAGCCAGCTCTGTACCACGCACCACGGCTTTCTCCAGAGGGAGCCTTGGCAGTGCCATCTGCATTTAACAAGTCAATTGTCAGCTCAGCGCTGCCACGCCCTGGGCCTGCATTCAGAGGTGCCAATTGAATTGCAAAGCTGCCGTCAGTGCTGACTCTCAAGCCAGCCCGTGAGGGAGCAGACCCTCCTTGTGCACTTGCAAACAAGCAAGGGAGAAAATAGAGCCTGGGAAAATAAGGAACAAAGGATTTTCACAGACCCAGTGGAGCCACAAATACAGATTCTGCCCTCAGTTACCAACTGGTGCAAAGCCAAAGGGACTCCACAGTAAACAGTTTCAGCTAAAGTTTTCATTTGGGGGTTGCTTTACAAAAGCCAACATTTTTTGGCAAACTAAAATCCAACATTTTTTACTGAAAAAATCTTTTTTATTTTTTGGGGTGGGGGTGGGGGTTGTTTCATTAAGTTTTCACACAAAAATTTAAGGAAACAGACAAAAGAAGTTTCCTGCAAAAGAGAATTGGGGATTTTTGACTGGCTCCGCCCGCTGCTCTGAGGGCAGAATCAGGCCCCAGCCTAAGCCCAGGGCTGCCCTAGAAGCTGTTGCCAGTATCGCACTGGTGGCGAAGGGTAGCGATGGGCAGGGAACTGTTTTCTTGTCAAGCAAAAACGAGCATTTCAAAAAAAATAAGGTCCCATTTCCCATTGGGCCCTTTCCACGTTTCATGCGAGTCTAACTGGCGGGCTGGGCACTCAGCGGGGATGTGGGAAGCCCACGTTTACACACACTCAATTCATTAGTATTTTTTTACAACAAATTCCCGGCCAGTTCTCCCTAAGGGTGTGATTTAAATGTTAGCAACATTTCTATACTGGCGCCGGCCTTGCATCGACACAGGCCCACTGGCAGAGGAGGACTGTTGCCGGGGCAGCATAGTTTGCGGGGGGAACCGCTAGAAGAGTAACTAGCACAGCGCTCTGCGTCTCCGCTAGGAGGCTTTGCAGCACTTCCCTACTGGCAAAGAGTCTCTAGATACAAGCTGGACTCGGCTGAAATAACCCCGCGGAGAGCCTAATTCTTACACCTTGAAGAGCGACCGAGGGCCACTTGGCCGCCCATCTGGGCCTTCCAGGGCGTCGGTGTTGGCGGTGCCTTGTGGCTGCTGCCAGTGCTGGACAGAGCAGAGCTGTCAGTCCTGAGCGCCCACAGCTCAAAACCTTTGCAGCAACACTAATGCACAAGTGTGGGCCTGATTCTGGTCTCATTTGGTGTAAATCAGGCATGTTTCCAGTGATGTCAATGGACTTGCACCAGTGTCTGAGAGATGGCTCTAAATTTCTGTTCCCCTTGAAGCAATAGCACCCCCCCTTTCTGCAGTCACCCCCAGACATTCAGCAGGCTGTTGCTCTCGTCCCCACCCTCATAGAATCTCAGGGTTGGAAGGGACCTCAGGAGGTCATCTAGTCCAACCCGCTGCTCAAAGCAGGACCAATCCCCAGACAGATTTTTACCCCAGTTCCCTAAATGGCTCCCTCAAGGATTGAACTCACAACCTTGGGTTTAGCAGGCCAATGCTCAAACCACTGAGCTATCCCTCATCCTCAAGCAGGTCCCTGTGGTCAGTGCTTCTGCACCTGTCAGGCTCATGGCATCAGGGCAGGGTCAGGCGCTGGGCTGATGGTTTATCCCCAGTGTCAACTTCACCCACATTGAGGAAGGCTGGGCACCTGCCTGGTAGCACTTGGAGAAAGAGGGCTGCACCCACAGTTCTCTCCCTGGGGGGAGGAGAAAAGAGAGAATGATCCCCCTCGTCCCCATGACAGCTGTCCGTCAGCGCACGGCTTCCAGCAGCTCAGATAATATGGTGGCGATGTGGGCTGAGGCAGCCTGCAGAGAAGAGACCAAGTTTCCTGGAGAGGGGTAAGGAGGGTGTGATGGGATCCCCAGGGTGCAGCCTGGGACTGTGGGACCACTGTGCCCCCTGAACTCTCTCCAGCCTGGGCTGTCTCTCACCATGCCTTGCTAGTGACCAGCAGCAAACCCCTCACTCAGCACAACAGCATGTGGAGCCCCACACCCAGCTCTATTGCATGAATGCTCCCAGAGCCACTCATGAATCACACAGAGAAAGGCACCAGCCAAATCCTCCCAGCTCCCAGCACTGTACCTCAAGATGAGCAGTGCAGATTTATTCATTGGTTCACCAGTTCATCAATGGCAACACCAGCCTTTGCAAAACCTGAGCAGATTTACCACACACTTCATACAAACTCACTGGTAAAGCTAAACAGTTAGACTGCGTGCTTATATTTTATTTCTTTTGGTAACTAACTCTGACTTTTTGCCTATCACTTAATATCACTTAAAAGCTATATTTTATAGTCAATACATTTGTTTAACTCTTAACCCTATTAGACTGGGCAACATCTAGGCTAAGCAGTTTTTCTCACCCCACTGGATATTGCAGTTCATAGTACACAGATTTCACCCTTAAAACCTGGCCAATCCCCTCAGTTAGAGTCTTCAGTCTTCTTCTCAGTGTCTTTGTTGCTTGCAGTGTAGGTGGGTGAAGGAGAAAGGCTCAGCATGTGGCCACTGTGTCTGTGTTCAGTCCACGTGTTTGGAAAACACAAGTCCAGGCATGTCTGGGGGCATTGCTGAGTCTCCAATGCAAGTTGAGCAATTCCCCTGGTGTGGCCTCATGCAGGTGAGTCATTGAATTGTAGCTTCTTGCTGGACAAGGGCTGGTGATGGGTTGTTTGACACCCTGCCTGGGCGTTGGTTACTTTCCTTGCTGTTGCCTCTGGGGAGCTAATATCTGGTTGATCCCCCAACTTACAGCATGTTTTAGTGACCACCATACAACTCAATTCTCATAACTTCATATGCATTAATGACAGGTTCAAAGTAGCAGCCGTGTTAGTCTGTATCCACAAAAAGAACAGAAGTACTTGTGGCACCTTAGAGACTAACACATTTATTTCAGCATAAGCTTTCGTGGGCTACAGCCCACTTCTTCAGATGCACAGAGTGAAACACACAGACAGAAGATATTTATACATACAGAGAACATGAAAAGGTGGAAGTACGCATACCAACTGTAAGAGGCCAATCAATTGAGATGAGCTATCAGTAGCAGCAGAAGAAAACAATTTGAAGTGATAATCGAGATGACTCATAGAAGGTGTGAGGAGAACTTAACATGGGGGGGGGAAATTCAATTAGTGTAATGACCCAACCATTCCCAGTCTCTGTTTAGGCCTAAGTTAATTGTGTCTAATTTGCATATTAATTCGAGTTCAGCAGTCTCTCTTTGGTAATGATATACATATATGGATAGAGAAACGACTTTCAGAGGCTCATAACCTTTCCCCTGATACATATAAAGCATGCCTTGTAAGGTGAGATCACAATTATATAAACATGAGGAAGATGAGGGTTCCAGGATGCTCCCCCAAGGTATAAAGTGTCACAAGAGTGTGTGGAGAGAGTCAGGAGGACGGCCTCGCTCAGCTCTAGCTGCCAGACTGTGCCCCGTGTGTCCAAGGAGGGCAGTGTGCAGAGCAGGTTGCTCATGCCATCAAGGGGGAGTCACAGAACCTGAGCCAGGCTTCCCCAAACCCCATCCTCTAGGACACGGCCCAAAGCACAGATCACACCTGCAGCAGGGAACAACCCAGCCAGGGCCCCACCTGTGGACCCATGTGCAGGTTTGCAAACTGCTCTGAGGACACCAACCCATGTGGGTAGTTGGGGGAGCAGGATGTCCCAGATGCAGGGGCCATAATAACAATGATTCCAATAAAAGAGTCTGTTAAATGGCACTTGGATAAATGGCGGGTGTAGCAAAACCCAGGGCAAATCCAGCAATTCTTAGCAGCAGTTTGCCATGGGAGGCATCACCACAGTGAGGAGGACTTTGTGGGGTCCTGCCACGGCTTTGAACTGAGCTTTGGGGCGTGGGTTGGTGGGGTGCAGTTCCTGGTTGGCATTCCCAGCATGGAGGCTGAATTCCAGCTCCTCCAGGAATGGTTCCACTTCCTCCAGCTCAGTTTGAAGCCCAGTGGCATGGGTAGCAGTGGAAAGCTTGCTCTGCCCGGCCTGAACCTGCTCTGATTTCAGTCTCCTGGGCTAACGCCAAGCTGTCAGGTGGGGCCCAGGAGTCTGCCCAGTACCGTTGGTATTCCCTGCCCCTAAGCGCCATGCGCAGGTAAGGGCTGGTACATGCACCTGGCCCTCGGGACACAGAACCATTTTCTTCAAGTGCCTAGCCATGAGCCAACCTCCAGTGGCCCTGCTGGATTCTGCTCTGTCCAAGTCCATACAACCCTTCCTCATCCGGCCTGCAGCTGCCAGCCGCCTCCCCAGCTCCCTTACCCCAGCTGAGCTCGGGTGCAGAGAGCAGACTCTCCCTGAGGCAATGGCGTGGAATAAAGCCACAGCTAGAGGAACTCTCCGTCTGGCTGCCTGGGTGCTGAGAGGTGCTGAGGCCACTGGGTGTGGGTTCGATGTTAGCTGCAGGAGGTCTGGGATTTGTTGCAGCAGCTGCTCAGCAAGCGTGGGCTGGTCGCTTCCTGCGGTGATGGCTCATGTGCTGAGCACAGCCTCACAGGCCCCTTTTTACTCAGCTGGCTGGACCGCCCCAGAAACGTGATGACGCCTGCCAGCCCTGCAGGGCTTGGCCCAGCCTGGGGGAGTTGGCTGGTGGGCGTGTTGCCTCCTGCAGCCAGGGCCGGCTCCAGGCACCAGCCGAGCAAGCTCATGCTTGGGGCGGCAGATTGTACGAGGTGGTATTCCGCCCAATCTTAGGGCGGCACGGCCGCTTTTTTGTTTGTTTGTTTGTTCCGCTCCAGCCGCCCTGTAGGGGGCGGCGGCGCAGAGGAGGGGAGCGCCCTGCAGCAAGCCCGGCAGGGCAGCCTGCGTCCTTCCCTCCCAGCCGACCAGAGCGGCGCGGAGCCCTCCCGGCAGGCGGCGCGGCGGTTGGGGCCGCATGGTGGCGGTTGGGGCCGCATGGCAGCGCCCCGCTGAAGCCCTGGTCGCCCCCCTTCTCTCTCTCCCCCCCGCTCCCTCCCCCTCCCCCCGCTAGCCGGGGCACATCTGCAGCACAGGGGGTCCCCCTGCACCCTGGCTCCGGCCACGCCGCAGGTGTTTTTTGTTTGTTGTTTTTTGCTTGGGGTGGCAAAAAAGCCAGAGCCGGCCCTGCCTGCAGCATCACCAGGGCAGGCGGGTAAGGGACCGACCCCAGCGTTGTCTCTGAGGAGGGGGAGGGCCCAGAAGGGATTGTAGAGCCCAGGCAGTTGACTGTGCTGGACAGCTAGAAAAATCCCCCAGTGTCTTGGGAATGGAGCCTGCTGGAGCTGGGCCTATGATGGGGAATGAACAGGGGCCCTGCCAGAGCATTTTTAGGCCACTTTTGAGGGTACAGCCATGTTTCAGCTCCCTTCCATTTTGTGCTCTTGTAGCAGCCTGGGTAGAGTGACCATATGTCCCGTTTTGGTCCGGACAGTCCCAGCCATCCCGACTTTTTTTTGGCAAAAGTGGGCATTTGTCCCAATTTCTCTTGCCAGCTTGATCAGTTGGCAAGAGCAAAAAGGACAGATGCCACTTTTGTCAAAAAAGTGGGGTGCGGGTCACGAGGGAGATGCCAGCCCCGCGCAGGGAGAGAGGCAGGGGTCCAGCGCGGGTGGGGGGGAGATGAGGAAGGGTTCCAGCATGCGGGGGACAGGCAGGGTTCGAGCGACCAGTGACAGCCTCGAACGGGCGGGGGGCAGGGTTCGAGCGACCATTAACAGCCTGGGGGGGAGGGCTTGAGCGACCAGTGACAGCCTCACATGGGGGGGGGGGCCCAGGGGGGGGGGGGGGGGCGCCGGGCAGGGGGGGGGGGGGGGGGGGGGGGGGGGGAGTGGGGAGGGTGAGTGGCTGGGGGAGGGGGAGGGTTTGGGCCAGCCCTGCACGGTGTCCCATGGTCACCCTAAGCCTGGGGCCTGGCTTTCCCAGTGGCACTGCAGGCTTGTAGTATCACTCACCAGCCACCTTGCCAGACCCACAGTAAAAGGGGCTGGAGTGGAGCAGTTAATAGCCAAGCTCTCTAGTATCAATCAGGTACCTAGGTGGTGAAATGCTGCCACCCACAGGCCAGCAAGGGAAGTGTGAGCTGCATGTTCTCATGCACGGAGGGAATTGACGAATGTTCCCCAAGTCCCCAGGGGACCCTGATTGCTGCTCTAACAAGGGCTGATGCAGCTGCTCAAGGGACAATGAATCAAGGGTCAAGGAACTAAGTCTGATGGACAGCCAGGATAGGGTGGGAGCCAGGCTGGCTATGAACTGAAGAGTGAAGGTGGGGACTGGAGATGGTCTGAGGTCCCTTCTCTGGCTTGGACTGACTAAGGAACACAAGTGGCTGAGGAAGAGGAAGGCCAGTCAAATGCCAGATGAGACACAGTGAGAGATGCCATCTCTGGCAGGGTTTTATACCGTCGCCCAGCACCCTCAGCACCGAGCAAGTGAAAATCCTGCCCTGGAAGACGGTGAGGAGAAAGAAAAGAGATTTTTTCTCAATTTTCAAAACCCAAACTTTTGATTAAAAATTTAGAGGGAAAAAAAGATTTTTCGAAAATTTCTTGCATAAAACAACCATTTTCCAAAGGCCCTAGTTTGTATCAGGCTCCTGCGGTGATGTGGGTGCCCTCTGATGGCATGTTCCCCGGGGTTTGCAGACCCCAAAGCAGTGGTAACTAACTGTTTCTCTCCAGCCGGTGTCAGGAATAAATCAATGGGGGGACAGCTCCTCTGTCTGATAAATGATGGATACAAACCAGAGTGCTTTCACCGAAAACGACACACACATGCTGTAGCAGTAGGTTCAGAGCATCTTAAATCTTTACATTTACCAAATTTAAGATGGTTTTGAGGAATCAGCAGCCAGGCTTCTGGGGGGCCCGCCTGCCGTCTAGCCGCTGGGGAACTTAGGTGTCAGATCCTTGCCCAATGAATAGCTCCTTCGGACTGCTCCAAAGCACACTTTCTAACTAAACTTTTTAAATATTTTCTCTGAACAAAGCACATAACTCATAATAGCCCCCAATAGGCTAACAATTTCCCTAGCAACAGCCAATAACAATTCACTATTCTCCTTATCAACAAAACATTTCTAATCATAACAACAATAAACCTTACATGTCAGAGACACCTAAAACCAAGGCCAGCTGTCCAAACATTCCTTCTGTTTTCACGGAGCCATAACTCCCTGTCCCACCCTCCCGGTCTGATTGGCAGTGCTGCAAACGTGCAGCTGCATGGCCTTGCCTCTCAGGGTCCTAAAACTATTTCTAGCCATGCAATGTTTGGGTTTCATCTGGCAGTGGTTGAACATACTGTGAGGGGTTCCCCAGGGTGCAACCTGGAACTGGGGTACCGCTGAGCCCTTTGTCTCACCATCTTGGGCTCCCTCTCACACTGTGATGCTGTGACAAACTGCAAACCTTTCCAGGTACTGCACTTGTACAGACATCCACAGGCAGAGGGACACACAGCTGAGTTACACGAATGCTTCTCATGAAACAATGGAGAGGCTCCAGCCAATTCCCCCAGCTCCCCAGCCTAGGACCCCAGAGCTGTATCGTCTTGCCCTGGTCAGAAGCCTGACCACTGTAAATTCATTACCTAGTCTGCCCTTCCCTCAATGTGGAGAGGACAATGCACCAGCTTTTGTTCCTGAGCAGATTCCCCAGTCACTTCAAGCAAAACCCACTGTTTAAGGTAAAATAGAAAACAGATTTATTAACTATAGCCAGACAGATTGTACGCGATTATAAGTAATAATCGCACAGATCAAAGTTGGTTACCTAAGAAATAAAAGTAAAATCTCAGTCTGAGCTCTATAACTAGACAGGATTTGAATCAAGCCGTGTCGCACCCTGATGGTGTAGCTCCTTCAGACACAGGCTGGGAGTCCTCTTCTCAGCCGGGGACCCCCTCCCCCATTCAGTCTTTGTTCTCCAGACGTGTTTCCAGGTGTTGAGTTGTGAGGGGAGTGAGGACAAGCGATGATGTCACTTGCCCCTTTAATAGCTTCCCAGCTTGCTGGAAAGATCCTTTGCTGTGACTTGAGTCAAGCAGTCTCCAGTGTCTATGTGCTATCTCGGAGAGGTCTCCGGGGTAGTCCTTGTGAGTGTGCAGTCCCCTTAATGGGCCATCATCAGTGTCTGCCTGCCCCACTGTTGTACCTGAAAAGCTGGTTGTGGGTGTTCCCAACCTTACAGCATATTTCAGTAACACACACATAGCAAAACTTCATAACTTCCCATACAATGACAGCATATGCAATCCAACAGATCAAGACTTTTAAAATAATACCTCACAAGGTATATTCTGTACAAAACAAATCATAATCATATCACCATGGTAAATATGAGGTGCCAGGGTGTTGCTTTGTTGCAGGCTGACTGCAGTGCTGTCAAATTCTGAGGTACATGCAGCAAGGTCAAATTCGGGGGCTACAGCAGAACCCACAGAGGGAGCTGTGCTTTGACTTTAAGATCTATAATCAGACATTCTTAAATAACATTCTTCTGACAGAGATAATTCAACCAATAATCACCATTCCTCATCAGTTAATTTGCATGCCTCAATTCTATTGGTTAAAGTAATAATAGAGGCCCAACTGAAATGTATCCCCCAAATTAAAAAACACAGTAAAAGAACTAAAAAAGAGCCACCGTGGCTTAACAACCATGTAAAAGAAGCAGTGAGAGATAAAAAGGCATCTTTTAAAAAGTGGAAGTCAAATCCAAGTGAAGTAAATAGAAAGGAGCATAAACACTGCCAAACTAAGTGTAAAAATGTAATAAGAAAAACCAAAAAGGAGTTTGAAGATCAGCTAGCCAAAAACTCAAAAGGTAATAACAAAATGTTTTTAAGTACATCAGAAGCAGGAAGCCTGCTAAACAACCAGTGAGGCCCCTGGACGATCGAGATACAAAAGGAGCACTTAAAGACGACAAAGTAATTGCGGAGAAACTAAATGAATTCTTTGCTTCAGTCTTCACGGCTAAAGATGTTAGGGAGATTCCCAAACCTGAGCTGGCTTTTATAGGTGACAAATCTGAGGAACTGTCACAGATTGAGGTGTCACGAGAGGAGGTTTTGGAGTTAATTGATAAACTTAACAGTAACAAGTCACCGGGACCAGATGGGATTCACCCAAGAGTTCTGAAAGAACTCAAATGTGAAATTGTGGAACTACTAACTATGATTTGTAACCTGTCCTTTAAATCGGCTTCTGTACCCAATGACTGGAAGATAGCTAATGTAACGCCAATATTTTAAAAGGGCTCTAGAGGTGATCCCGGCAATTACAGACAGGTAAGTCTAACATCAGCACCGGGCAAATTAGTTGAAACAATTGTAAAGAATAAAATTGTCAGATACATAGAAGAACATAAATTGTTGGGCAAAAGGCAACATGGTTTCTGTAAAGGGAAATCGTGTCTTACTAATCTATTAGAGTTCTTTGAAGGGGTCAACAAACATGTGGACAAGGGGGATCCAGTGAACATAGTGTACTTAGATTTCCAGAAAGCCTTTGACAAAGTTCCTCACCAAAGGCTCTTATGTAAATTAAGTTGTCATGGGATAAGAGGGAAGATCCTTTCATGGTTTGTGAACTGGTTAAAAGACAGGGAACAAAGGGTAGGAATAAATGGTAAATTATCAGAATGGAGAGGGGTAACTAGTGGTGTTCCCCAAGGGTCTGTCGTAGGACCAATCCTATTCAACTTATTCATAAATGATCTGGAGAAAGGGGTAAACAGTGAGGAGGCAAAGTTTGCAGACGATACTAAACTGCTCAAGATAGTTAAGACCAAAGCAGGCTGTGACGAACTTCAAAAAGATCTCACAAAACTAAGTGATTGGGCAACAAAATGGCAAATGAAATTTAATGTGGATAAATGTAAAGTAATGCACATTGGAAAAAATAACCCCAACTTTACATACAATATGATGGGGGCTAATTTAGCTACAACAAATCAAGAAAAAGATCTTGGAGTCATCGTGGATAGTTCTCTGAAGACGTCCACGCAGTGTGCAGCGGCAGTCAAAAAAGCAAACAGGATGTTAGGAATCATTAAAAAGGGGATAGAGAATAAGATGGAGAATATTTTATTGCCCTTATATAAATCCCTGGTACGCCCACATCTTGAATACTGTGTACAGATGTGGTCTCCTCATCTCAAAAAAGCTATACTGGCATTAGAAAAAGTCCAGAGAAGGGCAACTAAAATGATTAGGGGTTTGGAACGGGTCCCATATGAGGAGAGATTAAAGAGGCTAGGACTTTTCAGATTGGAAAAGAGGAGACTAAGGGGGGATATGATAGAGGTATATAAAATCATGAGCGATGTGGAGAAAGTAAATAAGGAAAAGTTATTTATTTGTTCCCATAATATAAGAACTAGGGGCCACCAAATGAAATTAATGGGCAGCAGGTTTAAAACAAATAAAAGGAAGTTCTTCACACAGCGCACAGTCAATCTGTGGAACTCCTTGCCTAAGGAGGTTGGGAAGGCTATGACTATAACAGGGTTTAAAAGAGAACTGGATAAATTCATGGAGGTTAAGTCCATTAATGGCTATTAGGCAGGATGGGTAAGGAATGGTGTCCTTAGCCTCTGTTTGTCAGAGGATGGAGATGGATGGCAGGAGAGAGATCACTTGATCATTACCTGTTAGGTTCACTCCCTCTGGGGCACCTGGCATTGGCCACTGTCGGTAGACAGGATACTGGGCTAGATGGACCTTTGGTCTGACCCAGTATGGCCGTTCTTATGTTCTAGTGAGCCAGTGGACCGAGAGGCCCTGTACGCACCCATGATGTGATCACAGGAAGATGACTTACTTGATTGTCTTGACATAAAGTACCCTGAGATGCAATGCCGTAACAAGGGCGAGGCGAGTGAGGCACTTGCCTCGGGCACACGAAGCCGGGAGGGGGAGGGGCGCAGAAAGCGGTGGAGGGGAAAAAAAAAAAAGAAGCAGAGAGTCCCTGTCTCTCCCCTGCAGCAACTGCTGCCGCAGGGTCCTAGTGCCCCCCATCTCGACTGCCAGGGCAGACTGACTCTGAGCCTGCCCTTCCCCCTCAGACCCTTTCATTTTCCAGTGGGACCCTCCAGCAGCACAGCCCCCCGCCCGCAGTCACCGCTCCTGCCCCATGCTGGGCAAGGAGGCAGCCCCATCCCTCACCCCCAGTGAGGCTACAGTCAGGGGCAACAGCAGGGGAGGAGGTGCACGCAGCACCCCCGGCACCCACCACCGGGGAGGCGAGGGAGATTCCTGGACCTGAGAGGGACCCTAGGAGCACATGCAGTGACAGTGGTGAGGGTGAATGTGCTGCTGGGGGGGCAGAAAAGGGGGACTTCTCCCCCAGAGTTTGCTGCTGCCAGCAGGGAAAGGGCTGGGGGGAGTCCTCCTCTCTGGCCCCTGTCCCGGAGCAGCCTGCCTGCACCCCAAACTCATCCACAGCCCTGCCCCACCCCAGAGCCCACACCCCCAGCCAGAGCTTTCACCCCCCCACCGCACCCTCAACCCTCTACCCTAGCCCTGAGCCCCTCCAGCACCTCAAACACCTCATCCCCAGTCCCAGCCAGAGCCCCTCACCCCTACTCTTGCCCTGAGCCCCTCCCACACTCCAAACCCCTTATCTGCAGCCACAACCCACAGCCCTCACCCCTGCACCCCCTCCCTCCGCACCCCCTCTCATCCCCAAACTCCCTCCCAGAGCCTGTACCCCAAACCCCTGCCCCAGCCTAGGGCCTGCACCCCAGACCTCCCTCACCTAAACTCCCTCCCAGAGCCTTGGGCGGGTGGGGGGTTGGAGTTTGGGCGGGGGGTGTTCTGGGCACCACCAAAATTTCTACAAACCTGCCACCCCTGATCCTGCCCTGCAGACCTGAACTCCCAGCATTCTCAGGACACATGCTGATCCCTAGTGGCCACTGCTGATATCCAGCACCTCCCGCCTCTCTTCACCTGTGAGTCCCTCTCGGGATTGGAACTGGACTGGAACCAAAGACCATCTTGGAAGCAACATTGCCATCCCAAGCAGTCAAAAACTATGAGTTAGACCCCCCAAAATCACAGGCTCTACCGCCGCCGCTTCATTCAGTCTTCGGCGGCAGGCCCTTCCCTCCGAGAGGGACTGAGGGACCCGCCGCCGAATTGCCACTGAAGAGCTGGCCCTGGGGGAGGGCGCAATTTTATATTCTTGCCTCGGGCACAAAAATACCTAGTTACGGCTCCGCTGGGATGTCTCCAGGGTTAGAGGAAAGAGGAAATAATCTTCAGTCTCCTGCAGGGGAGAGGCTAGCAACAGCAGAGTGCAGGCAACTTTGCCTCCTTTCCCCCTTCCCGCCCCCTATCCCCAATACACAGGCACCAGGGGATAGTTGGCTGGATGCTCATAGCCACACAGGATGCAAGTGATAGACTCTTCCCTAGCGTAACAGAATGTTTTCAGTAAAAATGGGGAGGGGGAAATGAAGCTAAATTTAGAGGGATGGGGGGGAATCACACTTTAGTTTAGGATACACAGTTCTGCAAATTCTGGCCTCTTTAAGTAAGCACAGAGAGACAAGCAAGCATAAAGATTCTATGGTCTATGATTCTAAAGCAGCTGACAACTCAGTCCATGGGAACACACTTTGCAGCAAAGTGGGGTTTATAGCTGGCAGCTTCTCTTGTGAAAGATTTCCTTTTCACAACCAGCTAATTAAACATTTCCACACAGGAAACCATATGAGCAGAAATGTTATCCCGAACACTAGCTCCTTAAATGTAAGTGTCTAAAGCCATTAGAAATGCCAGCTATGCTGATATTTATGTCTGCCACCTTTCATCACAGAACTTGCCACATACAAGCAAAAAGCTAGGAAATTCAAAAGAAAAACAAAATATCCCCCTTCCAATTCCCCCCACCCCATATATTGTGAGAAAGCTGGGGGCTGCTAAGCCCTCAGTACACCCCTAACAGGAATGTTAAAAACTAGGGAAGTGAACATCATACAAACTGACCGTAGAAATCTCAGACCTCCTGACAGCACAAATTCCCTATGGCTCTGCCAGACAACAGTGGACAGAAATCGCAACCTTAACACCAAACAACAGTGGCATGGAGGAGGCAGAACTGTGGTCTACTTAAAGAGATACAAAAAGAACAGGAGTACTTGTGGCATCTTAGAGACTAACAAAT